>NW_017617767.1:935143-1405143 GCF_001879475.1 Ipomoea nil
TTTTCTGACACCGGACGGAGTTTATTGTTACCGAGTCATGCCGTTTGGGGCTCAAGAACGCCGGAGCCACGTATACCGAATGGTGGCCCGATTGTTTCAGCACCTGCTGGGAAAATCGATGGCCGCGTACGTCGACGACATGCTCGTCAAAGAGCCGAGAGGAGAGCAAACACGCAGAGGACTTGGCCGACTGCTTCAAGGTAATGTTAAGGTACAACCTCCGCTGAACCCCAAGAAATGTGCGTTCGCCGTGCAAGGGTGAAAGTTCCTGGGTTACATGGTCACCAAGCGAGGTATCGAGCCTAACCCTGAGAAAGTACAGGCCATCGTCGACATGCAGCCTCCCAGCACTATAAAAGACCTGCAACGGCTGACCGGCCGATTGGCCGCCCTTAGCCGCTTCCTAAGCAAGGCGGCAGATAAGACGTGCCCTTCTTCGAAGCCATGAAGAAGAAAGAGGATTCGCTTGGACCCCAGAATGCCAGCAGTCGTTTGAAGAATTGAAACAATACCTCTCGACACCCCCGGTATTGTCTACCCCCCAGGAGGGCGAGCCCTTGTTTCTGTACTTAGCCGCCTCTCGCAAGGCGGTGAGTTCGGTATTGGTCCGAGAGGAAGAGCGAGTCCAGCACCCGGTTTACTACGTAAGCCGGTCTCTGAAGGCTGCCGAGTCAAGGTATACCGCCTTGGAAAAAATTGTATACGCGTTGGTGATTACCGTGCGCAAGTTGGCGCCCTACTTCCAAGCTCACACTGTCCGAGTACTGACAGACCAACCTCTCGAAAGTGTTTTGCGAAACCCATCGTCGTCCGGCCGCCTGGTAAAATGGGCCGTAGAACTAACCCAATATGGGATTGAATACCAGCCCCGGCCTTCCGTGAAGGGTCAGGCCTTGGCCGATTTCTTGGTCGAATGCACCGCGAGTGAGGAAGAAAAGGAACGCGCCGTGGAGAGCTGCCTAGGCGAATGGTGGGAAATGCATGCGGACGGAGCCTCGAGTCAACAGCACTGCGGATGAGGTGTTGTGCTCATCACCCCCGAAGGGTTCCGACTGTATTATGCCCTGAGCCTATCTGTTCCAAGCCTCCAACAACGAGGCCGAGTACGAAGCTGTGTTAAACGGCCTCCGACTCGCCAGGGCCTTAGGGGTCGAGAGGTTACGAATCAAGACTGACTCTAAGTTAGTAGTCGGGCAGATCTCAGGCACATGCGAGGCAAAGAATGCCCGGATGACTCTATATAGAGAACGCGCGGTTGAGATGCTGAAAGAATTCGGAGCCTACGAAATAGAGTATATATCTCGAACGGATAACATAGAAGCTGACATATTGTCCAAGATTGCCTTGGAAGGAGTACCGGACGCACCTGGTAAAAATCTGTCAGAAAGAGGAGCTAAACCGACCAAGCATCGAAGAAGCACCGCTAAGGGTCCAGCAAGTGACTGGCGAGGAATGGGACCGAGAGAAAAATCCCGAGATGTTCTGGATAGAGGAAATCCCGGCGATTCGTAGAAAAAGGTGAGTTACCGGAAGACCCGGGAGTCGCCGCGAGGGTTCGACAAAAGGCCCCCTCTTTCCAGATCGTTGAGGGGCAGTTATATAAACGATCGTTCGGAGGACCTTTGTTAAGATGTTTGCTCAGGCCCGAGGCCGAGAAAATAATGGACGAAGCCCATAGAGGCATCTGTGCCGCGCACCAGGGTGCCCACACACTCGCTCGGAAGTTAGTCGTCCAAGGATATTATTGGCCCACCATGATGCGAGACTGTATTGAATGGATATCCAAGTGCGGCGTTTGCCAGGCATTCGCCAAGAAAGATACTCGGCCAGCTACTTTTTACACTCCGGTTACCACCGCTATCCCATTTACCAAGTAGGGGATTGATTTGCTGGGCCCATTGCCAGTCGCCCCCGAAGGTTTGAAGTTCTGTGTCGTAGCTATCGACTACTTCACCAAGTGGGTCGAGGCGGAACCACTGGCCACCATCACCGAGTACCAATGCCGACGTTTTTTATGGAAAAGGGTAATTTGCCGCTTCGGCCTGCCCGAGCACATCGTTAGCGACAACGGACGACAGTTCGATTGCCAGGCATTCACCGACTTCTGCTGCCGACATGAAATTCGCCACACTAAGGTGTCGGTAGCATATCCACAAGCCAATGGACAAGTCGAGAATGTGAACCGAACGCTAGTGGATGGAATTTGGAAGAAATTGGAAGACATTCGAGGGAATTGGGCGGATGAGCTTGACCGAGTCCTATGGGCTTATCGCACCACCCAACGACGAGCAACGGGAGAGAGTCCGTTCTCCCTCGCGTATGGCTTTGAGGCCAAGGTTCCAATTGAGGTGGTCGAGCCCACCCACCGGGTCCGTATCTATTCAGACACGGAGAACGAAGAAAGCCTTCGAATTGAGAAAAATTTCTTAGAAGAAAGGAGGGAAGCCGCGAGTGCGCGAATGGCTGAATACCAACAGGCGGTGAAAAGATATCGTGATCGGCGGATTCGTCCGCGGAGCCTTCCAGGTCGCGACCTCGTGCTACGGGATCGACAGGCCAGTCAACCCACAGAAGGGGGTAAGCTTGCGATCAAATGGGAGGGACCATACCGTATCGCCGCGGTTGTCCAAGCGGGGAACTACAAACTAGAAACCATGGAGGGCAAGCCCGTGGATCGAATTTGGAACGTCATCCACCTGAAGAAGTTTTATCAATAGAAAGGGACAAAGCATGTATGGGCCCGCGGGTCCTGAAATACTTGAATAAAAGTACGAGTTACGGTTGACCACTCCAGGGACTCGGCGAGTATATAAAGAAACAATGGGGCACTGACCCTGAAACGTTTCTAAGAAAGTAAAAGCTTAAGGAGTCGCCTCGACTGAGGGACTCGGCGAGAAAGAGTTAGGAAACAAGGGTCCAGACCCTTAGTCGTTTCCGTGAAAAAGCCAAGAGGAGTCGCCTCGTCTGAGGGACTCGGCGAGTATATAAAGAAACAATGGGGCACTGACCCTGAAACGTTTCTAAGAAAGTAAAAGCTTAAGGAGTCGCCTCGACTAAGGGACTCGGCGAGAAAGAGTTAGGAAATAAGGGCCCAGACCCTTAGTCGTTTCCGTGAAAAAGCCAAGAGGAGTCGCCTCGTCTGAGGGACTCAGCGAGTATATAAAGAAACAATGGGGCACTGACCCTAAAACGTTTCTAAGAAAGTAAAAGCCTAAGGAGTCGCCTCGACTGAGGGACTCGGCGAGAAAGAGTTAGAAAACAAGGGCCCAGACCCTTAGTCGTTTCCGTGAAAAAGCCAAGAGGAGTCGCCTCGACTGAGGGACTCGGCGAGTATATAAAGAAACAATGGGGCACTGACCCTGAAACATTTCTAAGAAAGTAAAAGCCTAAGGAGTCGCCTCGACTGAGGGACTCGGCGAGAAAGAGTTAGGAAACAAGGGCCCAGATCCTTAGTCGTTTCCGTGAAAAAGCCAAGAAGAGTCGCCTCGACTGAGGGACTCGGCGAGTATATAAAGAAACAATGGGGCTCTGACCCTGAAACGTTTCTAAGAAAGTAAAAGCCTAAGGAGTCGCCTCGACTGAGGGACTCGGCGAGAAAGAGTTAGGAAACAAGGGCCCAGACCCTTAGTCGTTTCCGTGAAAAAGCCAAGAGGAGTCGCCTCGACTGAGGGACTCGGCGAGTATATAAAGAAACAATGGGGCACTGACCCTAAAATGTTTCTAAGAAAGTAAAAGCCTAAGGAGTCGCCTCGACTGAGGGACTCGGCGAGAGAGAGTTAGGAAACAAGGGCCCAGACCCTTAGTCATTTCCGTGAAAAAGCCAAGAGGAGTCGCCTCGACTGAGGGACTCGGCGAGCAGTTAAGGAAACAGGGTTGAAGAGAAAGCCCCAAGCTCAAGATAATACGAAAGAGAAGAGAAAATTGTAATTCTATTAAAAAAGGCCCGAAAAGGAGGCCAGCCTTTACAAAAGAGACTATCCCAAACAGGATAGCCCTAAACTACTGGGGAGGGGGTGTCGACGTCAATCCCTTCGACTTGAGCCCCTGCCGTTGGTCCAGCCAGGGAAACAGAAGAAGGGTCCTCGGCCTGAAGAGAGGACTCGGCGAGCTCAGGAGGTGTTGCTGAGGGAAGAGTCGTCGGATCAGAGGCCGCCGGAAGAGCCGCCGAGTTCACAGTAGCCGACTGTCCTTCAGTCCCCGGAAGAGCATCTATCACGGGCTTGAGGCCCCAGCCCTCGGAGTGAAAGAGGAGTCTCGGACCAGCAAGGCAGAATGGATTTCTGTCTGCGCCTCGCGAAAGCCGAGGCGATAGTCGCGCTCGCTCAGGTCCAGGAGGAACTCGTCACCATCCGGCGTCGACAGCCACTCCTTAGCAATTTCCTTCTGGCGAGCCTCTATCGCCGCCTTCACCTCCGCCTCGAAGGCAGCCGACTTCTTGTATTCTTCGACAGAGGTCGCAGCAATCGTCGCCACCTTGTCCCGCTCTTCCTCCCACTGACGGGTGACCCTCAGCATCTTGGAATTGTGCATCTCCACCGCCTTGAGGTGCTTCGCCTGCTCTTCCAAAAAGGCCTCCTCCGTCTGACGCAGCTTGAGGGCCATAGACCGCATTTCGGCCCTGTAGTTCTGCAGCCGCTTACTCATCTCCATTTGGAAGGTGAGGTTCTGCGAAATGACCACGAGTCAGATAGTAAAAGGAAAGAACGAATGAGAGGAATTAGATGGGAAACACTTACGCGGTACGACTGGCGCAGCGAGGCCTCGATTATGTACGCGTCCCCCAGAGCATGAGTCGCCTCCACGTCCTTAGGCAGGAGGACGTTAGCACACCACTTACGGACGGAGGAGGCGCCCATCCAGATTTGGGCGTCCTCCTCTACCTCATGGCACAGCCGGATTCTTTTTGGAGCCGGCTCATCAGTTTGACCGGCCGGGCGCTTAGAGCTGGGGCTCTCTGTCTGAGGAGGAGGCGGCTGTCGAGTGGGCGACACCACTGGCGACTGAGTCAAATCCACCACATTTCGAGGTGGTGGAGGAGTCGGCCTGGGTCAGCCGACGCCTCATCTTTTCGGCTCTATCCGCCATCTCAGGAGTCAGCTCAACCGCTTCGTCGGAGCTGGAGGAGTCGGAATCGTATGGACCTGCGGAAAAGGGAGAAAAACCATGAAGTATTCCGAGTCGGAATGTGGCAAGATAAGAAAAGAAGAGGAACGAGGGGTAACGAAGACTACCTACGGTGGCCGCACCATCCGGTAGCAAACCACGCTTAGCCATGGCCCGGACTCGGGACCAGTACTTGACAGAGTACGGCCCAAAGCCCTTCAAGAACTCGCCGCCCAGGACCGCGTCATCAGAAGGAACGGCACGTCGAGAGCAAGGCTCGAATAGAGCGGCCGGCCACAAGGTCAGAAAAGTGAAGGAAGAAAAAGCAGGGCGGACGAAGAAATAGAGGAGCTTCCAATCCTTAATGGAATCGGACAGCTCCTCGAAAAGCTACCGCCCCGGGCGAGCGGCGACTTGAACGAAGCCCGGCGAGTGCGAGCCGACCTTGTTCACGGTAAAAAGATACCGGAATAGGTCTAGGTCAGGCTCGCACAACCACCAATGGCAGAGGTTGACGAAGCAAGTGAGGAGTCGATGAGAATTGGGCACTAGTTGGCCCGGAACTAAGTTGTAGTGGCGGTAAAAAAGGGAAAGAAAAGGACACGGGGGAACCCGGAAGCTAAAAGCAACCGAGTGTAAATGAATACCGACATAACCCTCGGGGGGGTCATAAATTTGCCGGCCCTCCGGGGCGAGGACTACGGCAGAAGGCCCAAGAAGGTATCGGGCCATTTCCAGGTCCACCGCATTGACAACGGATGGTGACCCGGAAGGGCGGACGATGGAATCGAACTTGCCCCGCGGCCGTCCGACGCCACCCGGCAGAGCCGCCACCGTCGTTAGAGGAGCGGGGCTCAGCGGAGTAACCGCCCCCGAAGAAGAGGGGGTCGGTGGAAGAGAAGATGTCGATGGAACATCCGCCGGAAGTTCTATACGACGAAGAGAGGACGTCGATAAAATGTCCGCCGGAAGTTCCATACGACGGGGAGGAGAAGAAGAAGACGAAGAAGGAGAAGACGAAGAGGGAGAGGTCGTCTCAAGGTTATCGACCGAGTAACGACGAGAAGAAGAAGAATGTTAGGAAGAAGACATTACCTAAGTCAGGAGAGAGATCGGAGGAAATATTGAGTGGCCGGAGAAGCTCAAAGTTGAAGCTGAGAAGAAAGACTGGAGAAGAAAAGGGAAGGAGAGGCGAAATGGCTATTTAAAGGGGAGGAATTTCAAAGGACGGCCACGTGCCACCTTCTCGTTGGAGGAAGAGGAGGTGACGAGACGTGAAGGGACGCCGCATTTAATGCCTCAAAAGGCGGGGCGACGGTTCAGGCCTAGGGTTAGCCCACAGACGGCGCGTCTGTCCTAGGCTAGGGTCGAACATCAAGTGACCCGGCCTGCTAAGCCGGAAGCCCGTAGTGGGCCATGGCCTCTGGGCCCATATGATACGAGCTGGAAGCTTCTAGAATGACACGGTAGAACCCGGCTCATCGAATGATATCAGCCGAGTTCACGAAAAGACTCCCGTAACCAGGTCGGCAATTAGACTTGGCGACTCCCTCACCAGGACGGTCTCGCCATAGCAAGGCTAGGAATCAGTCCCATAGACCAGAGGTTGGACGACAAAATACTAAGGAGATGCGGGGTCGGACAGAAAAACACACAATTTATTTAATTAGTACGAAGATTACAAGGCCCGACACTCGGCCGATGCAAATTACAAGAGAAAAAAAAAAAAAAAAAAAAAAAAAAAAAAAAAAAAAAAAAACGAGTCAAGGCTTGGCTTCTTTCTCTGTCGACGGGCTAGCGGTCAGAGGGCCTTCCAGGAGGTACAGAGAGCGGAAAGGCAGAGGACTCGGCTCAGGCTCAGACATTTCGTCCAGATACACGGCGGGCTTCCCGTCATCGATCATTTGCAAAGGCCTCTCCAGAGCGCTCGGCGACATGGCCACACCGAAGAGGGGAGGAGCCTCCCACTTCTCTTCCACCGTTGGTTCGGGATCTTCCACCACCGGCTCCATCTCCACCCCAGATTCCGTCTCCACGTCAATGGGTTCCCTGCACATCAGGTCCAGCATGTCTGGAAGCACCACGATGGGGTCGGAGGCCGAGTCGCCCACCAAACGACCTCCGTTAGCCAACCTTTTCTGCCTTAGTTGCTCTAGACGAGCATGCTCCTTGTTACGAATGGACCAGCGGCGATCACCGTCCCTATAACTCATAGTGTCGTACCTTCGCGAAGTGGAAAATGTTGCAATTTGCATCAGCTGTAAAGGGCCTTTATATAGCCCAGCAAAGGCAAATACCTAGGCGATGATCGCGGAGGAGATTATAACTGACATAACTGAGCCGGATTAGACGGATGACGCGAATCTCTGTCAGAGATTAGTTCCATCAGATCCGCTCGAGAAGAGCGAGATTCGCACGCCAATGCAGGAAAAAGTGGATTCGCCCAGGATATGGGGAATCTTGCAGGTGTCAGACCGAAAAGATTTCGATGACGTGACCGACCCTTGACCGGTCGTCCAGATGAGTACGTGATAGAACACGACAAGACATAAGGCAAGGATAGCATTTATTATTATTGCAAAAAGGAGGATACAAATGGCAAGGAGCTTATTACAATGGGAAATATGAAAATGCTCCTAAAAAGAAATCCCTCCGAACTATGACCGACTCCGGTACATACGATTACTCGCCAGGCGAGGAGGAGTCGCCCCCAAAGAACCCCCCCGATGGTCCAGGCGGGGATGGGCAGAACGAGTCCCAGAAAGCTGGCATGAGTGGTGGCGCAATCGGCTCCTCATCATCCGGATACATCTCTAGGTAGCGGGCGTAATCCTCGTCATTCATCAGGCCCGTAACCGGCCCGTCCAGGTCATCCAGCGGAATCGAGAAGGTCATCTTGAAAGTAAGTTACTCTGGAACCGCCACCTCAACAAAGGACCCGTCTTGAGAAGTCACTCAGGCAGTTGTGGGAGTAGGCGGATGGCGTGATGGCGGGGTGACCTCGCGTCGAGAAGGAGTCGGCGGCTGAGAAGCTGAGGACATAGCGCCGGCAGGAGACCTCTGAGGGGCTGGGCGAGGAGTCTTCTTCCCGTGTTCTCGTTCAGGCCGAGTCCGCTTGGAGGGCAGCGGACGCCAAGGAGACCCGAAGTCAATCCGTTTTCCTTTCAGAGGAGAACGACCCATGATAGACTTGAGAAGGTGAAAGAAAAGGAAGGACGCCATTTATAGGGGCCAAGTTTAGACGGAAGAATCCAAACGGCCCCGCGAGATCCGGAGGAGATGGCTGAGGATCCGGACGTTACCAAAAGATATTTAAGACGAAGATACGATGATTGAGAGGGATGAACAGTTGCTACTTTTCCAAACCTAGGCTAGCGGACCGGGTGTGGAAAAGTGAGGGACTAGTTGATGGGGTGAGGACCCCGGGCCAAGGTATGGGGGCCCAAAGAAAATAGATAGGAGAAGTGGGCCAGCGTCGAGAGGAGCCCGAAGAACAATTGGGCCGAGTCCGGGAGTCGGCCCAGGCCCAAGCATGGGGCCCAGTTCCGAGCTGCCAAGAGGAGTCCAGTAGGAGCTTAGGCCAAGACAAGGAGTCGAACGAGGCCCAAGCCCAGGAAAGGACTCGGCTCAAGGAGCCGTTGAGAGCATTGAAGAGGCTCGTTTAAAAAGGGAGTCGTTGAGACATTGAAAGCCGGACACGGTCAGGCCGTTACAAGCTTGGAAGAGCCGTTGGTCGACCGAGTAATGGCATCCAACGGCTCCGTATCTTAATTAGCCATGAAGTCGGCCATCAAAGGCCTTCAAGTCGGTAGAGGGGGAGCCACTATATAAAGGCTCCTCCATTCTTGTAAAAAGGAGAGACAATTGAACACCCAAAGAGGGGAGAATACCAAAGGAGTTCCGAGTACTAGCATAATCTCCGAAATAGACATACACTTTATCGAAAGGTGCACCCACCAGCCGAAGGTTGTGTTGGACCTCCTTGGGCCCGAAAACCCTAAAACCATCAATCACAAATGATAATTCCATGACTTCTTTATAAGTTAACTTTAAGTACTATCTCTAACAGCTAAGAGCTTGGAGTTGACACGTCTGTCACTCCCACTCATCAAAAATAGCCAAAAGATAGTCAAGTCACAGAAACATTCCAATAACTTAGACAATAAACCAAATGTCTAAGTCCATGAATTTGGAATCTTAATCATACACCATAACTTCCCAAATAACTTCAATGTTCATTTTAAATGAACTAAACATAATGAATATGAAATTAATAAAGCCGAATAGATATATCTATACATGTATATCTTCAATATAAAAATTGAATGTAATTGAAAATCAAACGATATACAAAATCTTAATGTATATGAAATTAATGTTGATTTTTCTTAGGCAATACAATCAACCAGGCAGAGATTATAAAGGCTCTGATACCAAATGTTAGCACATTCCATTTTCATTCCAAAACACAACAATTGAAGACTGGAGGAGTTGAGAGCATTTGAAGAACTTAAAGACTTGAAGGCATTGAAGAACGCTTGACAACTTGAAGGCTTGAGAGCTTAAAGGCATTGAAGAAAGCTTGAAGACTTGAAGGCATTTTTTGAATATTTTGCAGGCAATTTGATCCATTGCAGGTACTTTGGAGCTTTGTAGAATTGATTGGCTCGAAGATCTTGAAGTCTTTTGAAGGCATTTGAGGATCTTAAGGCAACTTGAATCCATTGCATGTGTTTTGAAACTTTGCAGGGTTGATTGTTTCTAAATTCTTGACGTTCGTTGTTGAAAGTCACGCCAATTGAAGCCCGGAAGCTACGCCACTTGAATCCTGGAGGCACGTGCAAATTGAATCCCAGAGGCTACGCTATTTGAATCCTGGAGGCACTTCAATAGATAACGACAGTGAAGAATCAGAGGACTAGATAGAGATTTTGTACCTGCATATTGAATTATACACACACTGTAAACGAATTTTGTGAATATATACAAAGTTTACTTTTTTGTGTTTATAATCTTTTTACAATTTACAACTCTAGATGTTTTTAGGTTAGTATTAACTATTAGAGTATTAAATAATTTATAATTATCAACTTTTAAAAATTTTTAAAATTAAAATAAAATAAAATAAAAATGGTCTAGTGATTTTTTCAACACTAGTCATAGGTAATTGATGTATAGAGGATGCTGCTGGATGAACAAATATTCTTTGTTTTGAGTTTCTTTTTGCCTTTCCCAACTCATCATCTCAACCTTCTGTCTCTCCTTTCTTTCTTTTCCGATTGAGCACTCTCCACGCAAAGTGAAGATTATTGATTGATGCATCATAGTATATCACAAGTAAAACGGTTGAAAAATTAGTTAAAAATGTCATGTTTAGTGATTATTTTGAGGTAATATTTTAAGTGAGGTACATTTATAATTTTTTTTTTTTTAGAACAAGAGGTACATTTATAATTTAGATCGTGACAAAATAGATTTGAGTTCTTTCTCTTAACTGAGATGTTTAATTTGATATACTACACCCTCAAAACATATAATAATTAAATGACAAATTGATTCTTAAAGTATATTCATTGATGAGTTGGCAAATTAGAAGCCTTAAATTATGTAACACAGAGACTCTCGAGAAAGAGATCTTTGCCTCTATTGGTTATGATTAACTCCAGGGTTGTAAAAATCGGTCTAGGCGCTAGGCGCCTCTAGACCGTGGCGATTTCCCCCCTAGGCGCCCGCCTAGGTTACCGGCCGCCTAGGCGTCCGCCTAGCGCCTAAATCGGCCGATTTGGCCGCCTAGCGTCTAAATTAGTCGAGTTAACTCGTCCATTTCGGTCGAGTTAACCCAATCGGCTCGACTTATTTTTTTTATTATATATGTGTGTGTGTGTGTGTGTGCGCGCGCGCGCGCGCATACATATATATAATATGATATATATACACTCGTAGACTAGTTTGATACTTTGAATCTTTGGATGCTTGAAGTATTTGAGTATTTCATATTTGAGTATTTTTAATTTTTAATATTGTTTTAATGTTTTTTTTTTTTGAAAACCATTGTTTTGATGTTATGATTTATGAATTATCATTAATTCATTTATTTGGATGTGTTATTTGATTAAATGTTGAAAAAAACCTCATTAAAATTGTCAAACTGCAAGTCTACCACTGTTTTTTTTGCGCCAGCCTAGATTCCGCCTAGGCGCTAGGCACTGTCCGGACGCCCGACTAGCGCCTAGCGCCTACTGCAACCATGATTAACTCCAATATTAAAACTAAAAATTTAATTAGCAATAGGTGATGAATCTATATAAAACAAAGTATGGCAGTGATGGAATAATCACGGAGCAGGTTCGAAGCGGAGCGGGTCGGACCCGGCATCCACGGACTATCCGCGACGCGTGGCGAACCGTCCCGGGGTCGCCCAACCACCCCGGGGTCGGCCCAGCGTGGGGTCGGCCCTTTGGCCGAGCTCCGTGCTCGGCCAAGGACCGAGTCCTCGCGTGGAGCGAGTCCCGCGGCGCTGGCTGCGGCTCCTCCCGCGGACCCAGGGCCCGTAGCAGCCGGGGGGTATAAAAACACCCCCCCGGTGCCCTGATCAATCATCTTCTACCTTTCATACAATACTTGTAACGTTATTACACGTCCCGAACCTCTGTAATAAACATTATACGCTCCTTTAATACAATATTTATCGTTTATCATTTATTTATTATATTCGAACATATACTCGGGTTGTATAATCCGGACTCCCGAGTTCATGTAATCCACCATTGGTGCTCTTGTTGAGAGCGGCTGTACAAGCTTAAGCGTTCTCCCTATTATCCTTCATCCGCAGCGATGACAAGATCCGAGTCGAACACCCATAACTCGCAGGGTTCACGCAACACACGCGATCTCTCCCTCGCCAACCACCCCAACGGGACCACGGCGAGTCGGCAGACCGTGCCCGTGGGGGCGGGAGGGGATCTCAGAGACCAGATCAATGGGAACCGGCGGGGGACGGCGGAGGACCTCCGGGGTCGGCTCACCAACAATCGCTCGCTCAGCGGGACGGCGCCACCCGTCCCACCCCCGATTCCGACTCCCCAAGAGGAGGCCGCTGCACTGGAGCACGCGGCGACCGCTCTCAACCGCGTCGCGGCGGGGCTGCGACGAGTTGCCCTGACACCTCCACTGTAACACCCCCCAAACAAGACCTATATAAAAAGCCTTAACACATACAGAGTAAACAACAAAACTAGCACAGCGGAAGGTAAAACGAGAACTGGATAAAAGAAATCCAACGGGGTGTCACGCCGCGCCTACCAAACACGGTAAACGCTACGGCAAACAATCTGCAAGTGTATACATCTATCCCAAAACATCAGTCAACATTGGCGCACAGGCCACAAAAACAAGGATAAAGGTGCTAAGCTACCAGGCACTAGACATCGCGCTCGTCTAAACATCACCTGAAAGATACAAAGATAAACATGGGACGACGCCCGGTCAGCGATAATGCTGGTAACCCACCAATACCGTTAAGTATCATATATAGATAGATATAAGCTGTAAAACCATTTTCGAAACGGAATACATAAGTATATAAGTCAAAAGCCAAGATCAACAATTAACACAAGACTCATCACTCTCAAAGATAACACGGGAACACATCCCAAACCACAAAGGTTAACCACAACACAAAGGAATAAGGCTCACCCATGGCAACACATGCCCTTGTGACTACACACGTCACAAGAAACAGAACTCACCACAACGGCTACACAAGCCCTCGTGACATCACCCATCACAAGTTGATATGCCTTCCTTATGCCCTATTCCAACCTTATGGCTACCCCCGACCTTGTACCTTCATGCCAACCGTTACCTCTAGGACCCCTGTACTTTTTAGTCCAACCTTTTCCCTCCTGGGACCGTTGTCCCCCACCAACAAACCACCAACAAGACCACCAATTCATAGTACACAAGGTACCGTACAAGGCGAAAAACATGCCCGGATAACACATGTTATCCCCCAATCACGTGAACCTTACTCGAAGGACACATCTCCATAATCACATCACGGCCACCACGAGGACCGCTGCAATACCTTGGTGACTAGCGTCCCATACCACTAATCGTGCAATCCAGGTAAAGCCACACACGCACCACCACTCACACGAGTCAATCAACGGATTACAACGAAGGTATGAAACATACTCAATCAAGGAATGGGTCACAGCCCAACAACAACAACGATGAATAACGCAAGTTATCATCAACCAAACGGAAGGTACAAACAACACACACGCTAGCATTAAGACAATAAACTAGCATGCTTAACAATGGAGAAACTCAAGATAGTTCCGAGGAACACACAAGACGCCTCTTGGTTCAACGAAACACAATGTTGAATACTTAGCACGATTCAAGACACCAAAGTCCTACATGGATACCTACCATATAGTTCTAGACATACGAAACATCAAGAAGACGCTCAAATAGTTCCACAAAAGAACAACGGGAAGTCAAAAGACCAAATACCGAGACAAACGAATCACGAGGAACAAATCCCGAACAAACACCACCGTGTACCCGCGGGTGGACCCACGGGTAGTGCCCAACCCGTGGTTCCGCCCTCGGGAACATATTCCCACAGGGCTTTGTACCCACGGGTAGGCCGACGGGTGGTGCCCCGCCCGCCGTTCCGCCCGCGGGAACATTCCTGTTCCACAACAAACCCCTTCGGGGATTTTCTTCTCCAAACACAAATTCAAGTCCAAAACATGCCAAATCTCACCCAATACAACAAAATGACTTGAACCATGGAAAATGCCAAGCAATGGCACAAAGGAACCCTAAACACAAGCTCTAGATATGCAATATCACAAGATAAATGCATAAACCCTCACATTTCATAGCAAAGCACAAGTAGAATCCAAGAAATCACATATAGGTAAGCAAAATAGGTTTTGTAGAGAATGGATTACCTCTTGTAGACCAAAATACTTCACTTTACACCACAACAAGCTCCCCACAAGGCTTACTTTCCAAACCCACTTCAAGATCAAACCAAAAGATCATAAAGATCCTACCTTTAAGAAAAAGACAACTAAGATGGAACCCAAAAGACAAGGTAAACTTAGATCTTACCCTCCTAGGTGCCCAAATAGGTGAAAGGTTGAATCTTGGAAGCAAAACTTGAAATCTTGACAAGGGTCTCAACTTGGCTTGGAGAATAAGCTACACTTCTTTTCTAGAGAGAAGGTAGAGCTAATTTCTAAGAATTGTAAGGAATGAAATGAAGAAGTCTTCTAGGTTAGGTTACAATACTAACTATTGGTGAAAAGACAAGAATACCCTTACTAACATTTAGAAAGTGTAAGGAACAAGGTAACTACCCTCAAAGCTCAAGGTACAACACAACTTTAAGATTGACTAGTCAAATACTAGTCCTTGAGTATTAAAAAACAGGATTTTAGGAATCAATTCCTCAAATGAAATAGGATTAATTACTCAATTAATCCATGGAGTGAATGGGGATTTTTGGGGTGTCACATCCACCTCCGCCCCCTCCGGGGGGGCACGGTAGTCCTAGCACTCGTACGCCCCGAGCACCTCGGGACGCTGGCAGAGGGAGAAGTTAACTCGCTACAACCAAATGAGAGGCGAGGCGACGCGGAGGCCAGCAGAGGCCGGCACGAGCAACGGGAGGAGAGGAGGACTCGGCTGACCCGGACCACATCCGCGCTCAGGTGGTTGGGCCCGCGAGTGCCCGCGAACACCCCAGATTTTCAAGACATTTTAAGCTTATATAATAAAGGTAATATCTCATTACATCCCAAAGTATATCATAAGTGTACGGGGTGCTTTGCCACACCTGGGCTAGAGAACCCAGGTGCACAGGCTGTCTAACTAATATCCATTGAAACACAATGCATAATATGGCACGCAGGCCGAAAGGGAAACTACTCTACTTCTACGCTCCAGTTCTAGCGCGCTCCAGTGCTCTAGTCCTCTGTGCCTGAAAGCCAAATATATCTGTTCAGCGAGAGATGCTGGTAACCCACTCCAACGCGTTGAAATACAATACATATAGAGATATATATAGATATACGAAAACCATTTTGAGCATGAAGATATACCCTACGAACACTAGCTTTAAAACCGGGAATGACTCGACAGATAAGGCCAGACACAAGCACAGTTATAACGAGCATATGCAGTTCACAACAGATAAGGCAGATAAGGCAAAGCATAAGCAATGATCATAACCCAACATGAACAATCCCCAATATAAATCCCATGGTCACATCCCCCAAGACACTCGTAATCGCAACTCGTCCATGTCACAACACATAACACACTTTGTTGGCGCCACAGGACCAATCGCATGCCCATACATGAGGGTCAGCGCATATAGCTCTGACACGGCCCCGCAGCACCCTGCCCCGTATTGCAACACGGAGGGGTCGATCGCAACCGACCGATGAACCGCAGCTCATCATAGTGTTTGATCGCAACCAAATAGTGGACCGCAGCCCAAGAGAATGTCATCTGACCGCAACCAGGAAAAAGGACGAACCGCTGCTCGTATAGAAACGTTTGATCGCAACCAAACGGTGGACCGCAGCCCAAGAGTATCAATCTGACCGCAGCCAGCTTCTGAACCGCAGCTCAGGATAACCAATCCGATCGCAACCGAATTGGGGTAACACACACACATATCACCCAGCAAGCACATGCAACCCACATTACACATTAGGAAGGGGGAGAAAACGTATAACAAAACATATGCGTGATCCATCACATACTAAGAATAGTCCTAAGGGGTTCAAACTCCTTCCACCTAGGTCAACGGGATACCAATTCAACTAGCATGCAATATAATAGACACATAAACCTACGAACGGTACCCGAAACATCAAACTAGACGTAGGCACGATAAACGGGGCCCGTTGGGACACCACGGGGATCGAGGGAACATCAAACGGGGAAGCCGAACTCCCGAGTGGGGGAATTTTCCAGCGGGTAGCCGGTGGGTGGGGGGCCACCCGCCGGCTGCCCGCCGGTTTTACTGTTCCGGGCAGCGGGTCGCCGGCGGGCAGCTGCCCGCCGGCCGGCTGCCCGCTGCCTGACGTGAAATCTCGGCCGTGGGTAGGTGGCGGGTCCCCTACCCCCCACTGACTCTTTTCACACCAAAAACGTCCCGGGAACCATTGTGGAACCCGAAACCATGCTTAGACACTTTACAACGCAATTAACGACAACACGTAGACAATTAACGAATCAAATATAAGAAACGAACGGCACATAACCTATCATGCTTTTCTAAATATAATCAACACCCAAACATGCGATTTCCCCACCCGATAATCCAAGAATAAGATCATACGATACAACCTAGGGTTCTAATCACTTTTATATCAACAAGAATACGGTCCGTCTTCTAATTGCAAGATTCGGTAAGAATAACACATAAACATCAAGAGCATCACCCAATTATCAAGAACAACACATAATCATCAAGAACTCCATATAATCATCAAGAATATCATAATTATCAAGACTCTCCCAATATCAAGATTATCAAGATCCCCCATGGGATCATCACATCAATCATCATCAATAATCATCAGAAGTCATTAATACACAATAATATGGGGGAAACCCTAAGGGGAAATCATAGCTATGAAAATAGGTTTTGTTGAGACATGGGTTACCTCTTAGCCTTAATTAATTCCTTGGCTATGAAGGATCTTTCTTTAAGCTTCCTTGCTTTCTTGATTTCTCCTAAGGGAATTCTTGGAGCTCTTTTGGGGCGGTGGGGCGTTATTCATGTGGGAAGTTCTAGGTGCCTCCTAAGTCCCCTATTTATATATTTAGGAGTCCTAATTAGGAACTAATATTATAGGCTCGCTAATTCTATTCCTTTTGGAACTAAGGATTGGGTTTAGGGGTTGGGTTTATATATGAGGGCCCATGGACTATGGTGGGCCTTTTTCCCTAATTAATCATTATGATTTATTCCTTCTCTTGGGCTATTGATTGATTAATTAAATGGTTTTAGGGGCCGTAACACGGGGTGTTACACTCTCCCCCCCCCCCCCTTACAAGGGGCTTCGTCCACGAAGCCCGGTGTTATGGTCCATCATTTCACCCCTAGACACCTCGTGGTTCGGCTTCCCGATTAGGGTTGCGGCCTTACGTTTGTCTTGGCTTGGGGTAGGCTGAACTTTTGATGATGTTGTGATAAAGAAGTTTTCGGTCGTACCTCGGTTTCCTGTGCTGGAACTGGGTGCACCGCGAGTGCCCAAGGCGGCCTCGATCGCTGCTACCCTTTGATCGAGTGCGCGTGTGGTGCGAATCAGGGATGAGAACCCTTCTTCCATTATTTGATTCTGCCGGTCGAGCTGTGCGAGTATGCGTTCGTTGACCGAACCCTCGTCTTGCCCCCTCGGGTTCTCTCCTAGCTGTGGGTGCACTGACGGGTTAGGCCCGTCTTCCTCCTCTTGTCCTTCATTTCCCTCCGTGCCTCCGCAATCTTGCATGGCCCGCTTGAGCTTTTTGTTGGAGATGTCCAACCGATCAACCAATTCCCTATGTTCCTCATCGGGTTTTTGGCAAATTTCTTCGAGGGTGAGATAGTGTCATCCTTCGATGTAGTAGATGTCGTTGCGGCGGAGGTTTTGGGCATTGAAAACCATGCCATTGGCGGTTTTGACCTCGGTGTGGCTTAGGTCTACCCCCTCTTTCTCCATGATCCAACTTAGGATCATCCCGTAAGGTAGGCTAAGCCGGTTGTTTGTTTTGCAGAACTCTTTGTGCTTTAGCATGAGTGCCGGCAGGTTGAACTTGATTTTATGTTTTAGGAGATACGCAAAGGTGCACTCCAAGCTCCCCACATCCTTGCTCTTGTTATTGGTGGGCAAGAGGCTATCGGTTACAATCATAACCAATATCTTTTGCTCCGCCGATAGCCACTTTCGGTTTGGTCGAGTGGCCGAGGTGAACCCGTCCTCTTTCCCGAGTAAGTACCCAAGATAGTCCTTGTATCCCGTAGTTTGGGTATCAATCCACCCCTTTCGGTCATAGTCAGACACACCCGTGGTGGTCAATTTCAAGAGCTTGGCCAACCGGCCTTCGGAAAGCACAATTTCCTTGCCACGGACCTTGGTGGTAATTTCTACTTTGTCACCCCGTTTGGTGGCCACAAGGTGTTGGTAGAATTCTTTCACCAATTCGGGGTATGTGTCCCCTTTGATGGCGAGGTAAGTATCTAAAAGCCCTTGGTGTTTGAGCATGTCAACCAATTCCGGAGAGAATTGGTCGGGTTCAAGTGCTTTACCTCCGATTACGGTGTAATCGGCGTTGCTCCACTCTGGGGTGCGGATTCCGAGGGGCTTTTTCGGCATCTTGAATTTTTCTTTTGGCGGTGAGGAATTCCGGTAGAAATTCCGGCAGCTTTCCGGCGGGTCTCCGGCGAAGTTTCCGGCGGCCTCTTTTCCGGCGGTGGTTCGAGCCGCTACAAGGTGGCGATGGTGGGGCGGAGCTCGGCAATTTTCCGGCGGGGCGGTGGAGGCCTACGGTCGCGTGGGCGTTGGTGGCAGTGGGCGAAGCTTGGGTGGATGGCGGGCGGCGTCGCTCAGGTAGGGAGGCAGCGGGTCGCCGCTGGGTGCTCTCCGGGCGGTGGGCGAGGTCGGCTGGGATGGCGGCGCGGCGGTGTGGCGCTTAGCGGTGGCGTTCGGCCGGCGACGGTGGTGCGTGGTCGTCGGTTCTGCTGGGGTGGGGCGGCGAGGTGTGTGAGGTGGGGAAGGGAAAGAGTGGGGAAGAAGAAGGGTTTTTGATTTGGGGGTTTTGTGGGTTTTAGGGACTTGGAGGGATTTAACAAGGGGTTATCCCCTTAAGGTTTCAAGAAACACTCATGGCTTAGTGGTTGGGACTTGGACTTGTAAATGTGAGGTCTAGAGTTCAATTCCTAATGGTGACATTAGGCATTTCTTGGTGGTGTGGTCCTCTTTTGTCTTTTTCCTTATTTTGTCCTTTAGTGGGGGAAGGGTTGGGTTGATGATATAACTTGTGCTTTATCTTCGTAGTGGAAATTGAAGTTTGACCAAAGATCCTTATTCATAATACTTTCGAAGTAGTTAAGCTAAATAGACATAATGTTTTCGAAGTATTTAAGCTAAATAGGTGGTCCATACGATACAAGGGGTGGTTACAAGGGGTGTGAGGGTTTATCCTAGACAGAATTCGTTTTCTGGGTTTTCCTCGGTGGGATCCGTATGGTCCTCGTCTTCCGGGATTGGGTTTTCCCCTTCTAGGTCTTCTTCGTTTCCGAGTTTGGCTTGCGTGTGACTCATAACGAATACTTTTCCGGGAGCGCCGTAACCCCCTTGGTGACTGGTGCCGCCGTGTTGACCCACGGTGGCGGGGCGTGGTCTTTGGGGTCGAGTGCACTGGAAGGCCTTGTGCCCCTCCTCTCCGCAGTTGAAGCATCGCCAGGGGTTACCCGCGCAATCCTTGCCTCTGTGGCTTTTGTTACACCTCGGGCAAGGGAAGCTTCTTGGATTAGCTTCATTGTTTCCCAGGGGTGGCCTTGGGTTGATCGGGTTGTTCGGCCTCGTGCCGGTGTCGTTCCTCGTTCTTTTCACTGGCGGTGCCCCACTTCCGGTGTTTCTTCTTCGTATTTGTTCCTGAACCCCGCGTTGGAGTAGTTGGATTCGATAGAGGTTCGCGGCACTGGAATAAGCCTCGTTGAGGGTCCGGGGTCTGCTTACCACTAGCGCTTTCCGAGCTTCGAAGTTGAGGCCTGACACGAACCTCTCTATCTTGGTTACCTCGGTGGGGACTAGCTCTGGTGCGAAGCGCGCCAGTTCGAGGAATCGTCTATGGTATTCTATGACGGTGGCCGTTCCTTGTTTTAGATGAAGGAACTCTTCGTAAATGGATGCTTTTACGTGGGTTGGATAGAACCTCTCTCGCAGTCGTGTCTTGAGGTTCTCCCAATTGAACCCCGGTTCTTGTTGATAGGTGGGTCCCTCGTGGATCCACCAGAGATCGGCCTCGTGCCCGAAGTAGAACGAGGCTATCTCTACGCGGCGTTCCTCTGGGCATTCCACTACTCCAAAAATCTTATCAAGCGTCCGGATCCATTCTTCTAGGACCGCGGGATCCTCTTCTCCCGAAAACGTGGGTGGTCGGTGATTTGAGACTTGTCGGGCGACGTCCGAGTTTGCGTTTGATGGAGGCGGTGGGGGCCTATTGTTGCGAAGGGCAGCGTCACTTAGTGCCTGTGCGACTTGTGTTAGTTGCTGCAGGGTTTGGGTCAAGGGGTCGTCGGTGGCGGGCTCTGGAGTTCTGGATTACCTTCTGTTTGGCGCCATGCTATCGTCTTTCTGGTCAGTGTTTATAAGAATGTTAAGTTAGAGTCTGATGCACTTCTTGTGAAGTGATGAGTGGGGAAGGGTAACGTGTAGAGAAGTTATGTGTAGGTTTCACAATCTCACCGCGCGTCCTAAGATTCCTGAGTCCTATGTTCCTAGGTACCTAGAGTTCAAGCCTAACGTCCTAAAGTCCGGTCTTAAGAGTCTTTTCCTAGGGTCAAACTTAGGCTCTGATACCAACTGTAACACCCCAGATTTTCAAGACATTTTAAGCTTATATAATAAAGGTAATATCTCATTACATCCCAAAGTATATCATAAGTGTACGGGGTGCTATGCCACACCTGGGCTAGAGAACCCAGGTTCACAGGCTGTCTAACTAATATCCATTGAAACACAATGCATAATATGGCACGCAGGCCGAAAGGGAAACTACTCTACTTCTACGCTCCAGTTCTAGCGCGCTCCAGTGCTCTAGTCCTCTGTGCCTGAAAACCAAATATATCTGTTCAGCGAGAGATGCTGGTAACCCACTCCAACGCGTTGAAATACAATACATATAGAGATATATAGATATACAAAAACCATTTTGAGCATGAAGATATACCCTACGAACACTAGCTTTAAAACCGGGAATGACTCAACAGATAAGGCCAGACTCAAGCACAGTTATAACGAGCATATGCAGTTCACAACAGATAAGGCAGATAAGGCAAAGCATAAGCAATGATCATAACCCAACATGAACAATCCCCAATATAAATCCCATGGTCACATCCCCCAAGACACTCGTAATCGCAACTCGTCCATGTCACAACACATAACACACTTTGTTGGCGCCACAGGACCAATCGCATGCCCATACATGAGGGTCAGCGCATATAGCTCTGACACGGCCCCGCAGCACCCTGCCCCGTATCGCAACACGAAGGGGTCGATCGCAACCGACCGATGAACCGCAGCTCATCATAGTGTTTGATCGCAACCAAACAGTGGACCGCAGCCCAAGAGAATGTCATCTGACCGCAGCCAGGAAAAAGGACGAACCGCAGCTCGTATAGAAACGTTTGATCGCAACCAAACGGTGGACCGCAGCCCAAGAGTATCAATCTGACCGCAGCCAGCTTCTGAACCGCAGCTCAGGATAACCAATCCGATCGCAACCGAATTGGGGTAACACACACACATATCACCCAGCAAGCACATGCAACCCACATTACACATTAGGAAGGGGGAGAAAACGTATAACAAAACATATGCGTGATCCATCACATACTAAGAATAGTCCTAAGGGGTTCAAACTCCTTCCACCTAGGTCAACGGGATACCAATTCAACTAGCATGCAATATAATAGACACATAAACCTACGAACGGTACCCGAAACATCAAACTAGACGTAGGCACGATAAACGGGGCCCGTTGGGACACCACGGGGATCGAGGGAACATCAAACGGGGAAGCCGAACTCCCGAGTGGTGGAATTTTCCAGCGGCTAGCCGGTGGGTGGGGGGCCACCCGCCGGCTGCCCGCCGGTTTTACTGTTCCGGGCAGCGGGTCGCCGGCGGGCAGCTGCCCGCCCGCGGGCTGCCCGCTGCCGGACGTGAAATCTCGGCCGTGGGTAGGTGGCGGGTCCCCTACCCCCCACTGACTCTTTTCACACCAAAAACGTCCCGGGAACCATTGTGGAACCCGAAACCATGCTTAGACACTTTACAACGCAATTAATGACAACACGTAGACAATTAACGAATCAAATATAAGAAACGAACGGCACATAACCTATCATGCTTTTCTAAATATAATCAACACCCAAACATGCGATTTCCCCACCCGATAATCCAAGAATAAGATCATACGATACAACCTAGGGTTCTAATCACTTTTATATCAACAAGAATACGGTTCGTCTTCTAATTTCAAGATTCGGTAAGAATAACACATAAACATCAAGAGCATCACCCAATTATCAAGAACAACACATAATCATCAAGAACTCCATATAATCATCAAGAATATCATAATTATCAAGAATCTCCCAATATCAAGATTATCAAGATCCCCCATGGGATCATCACATCAATCATCATCAATAATCATCTCAAGTCATTAATACACAATAATATGGGGGAAACCCTAAGGGGAAATCATAGCTATGAAAATAGGTTTTGTTGAGACATGGGTTACCTCTTAGCCTTAATTAATTCCTTGGCTATGAAGGATCTTTCTTTAAGCTTCCTTGCTTTCTTGATTTCTCCTAAGGGAATTCTTGGAGCTCTTTTGGGGTGGTGGGGCATTATTCATGTGGGAAGTTCTAGGTGCCTCCTAAGTCCCCTATTTATATATTTAGGAGTCCTAATTAGGAACTAATATTATAGGCTCGCTAATTCTATTCCTTTTGGAACTAAGGATTGGGTTTAGGGGTTGGGTTTATATATGAGGGCCCATGGACTATGGTGGGCCTTTTTCCCTAATTAATCATTATGATTTATTCCTTCTCTTGGGCTATTGATTGATTAATTAAATGGTTTTAGGGGCCGTAACACGGGGTGTTACATCCTTGCCGGCGGAGTCCATCCCCACTTTTGCCGCCCTTACGAAGAATTTTATGTCACACTTTGCGGGCAGCATACAACAAAAGAAACAATTTGCCGTCCTATGCTACTTGAAACAGCTCAAGTCGGAGACCTTGACGGAGTACCTGAGCAAGTGGAAGAAGGAGGTCATGGGGGTGACCAATTTTGACGAGAGGTCCACCATCCCCTTCTTCACCAATGCTGAGTTGATGGATCGCGCCGCACGGTATGCCAATGCTGAGGCGGCAGAGAAGAGGAAGAAGGAGAAGGAGGAGGGGCCGGGCCGGAGTGACAAGGCTCCTCAGCCTCAAGAGGACCGTCGTCCATCACGGTCACGCCGTGATCGGGGTCCCCATCTAGCCCCTCTGCGACACCTGACCCCGCTGACACAGCCCGTGAGCGTCATCCTGGACCACGCGGAGGACATGGGCATCGTGTCGTTCCCCGAGGAGTGCTTGAAGGTCCCCCAAGGCCGATCCAAAGAAGTATTGTCGTTTCCATCGGCAGCGCGGGCACGACACGGACGAGTGTATGGTCCTCAAGAGACAGATCGAGGAGCTCATCCAGCAGGGGTACCTGGGCCAGTACGTGAGGAGAATAGGGCAAGACCCTGCTAAAGGCCCCTACATCGCCCGGAAGAATAAGGGCGGTGCGGGGCCAGCCGCCTCTGCCCCGCGCGAAAGGGAACTCGGCCAACTCACGGAGGACGAGGAGATCGAGCCAAACAGCCCGCCAAAGAAGAAGGTCATCCACGTCATCTTCGGCGGCCCGGAGGGGGGAGACACGCCCGCCGAGAGGAAGAGGTGGGCACAGAGCCTATACGTGGGGGAGGTCGTCCAGGCACCCCACGAAAAGAGGATATGCCGGGAGCCCATAATATTCACCGACGATGACTTCCCGGACGGCCCCTGCCCCACCAAGACGCGCTGGTAATCAGGCTGGAGATCAAGGACATCATTGTCCACCGCGTACTGGTGGACACGGGGAGCTCCGTGAACGTCATGTATTATGACACCTTCACGCAACTTGGATTGTCCCGGAAGCAGCTCTCCCCGGTACGGACCCCGCTATCTGGTTTCACCGGGGACTCCATCGAAACAGAGGGCTCCATCATCCTCGAAGTACAAATCGGCACCCCGCCGCACGTCAAAAAGTGGGAGGTGGAGTTCGTGGTGGTGAAAATCAGCTGTGCCCATAATATCATCTTCGGCCGACCTGCCTTGGAGGACCTCCGATGCATCATTTCTATGGAGCACCTCTACCTCAAGTTCCCCACCCCCACGGGAGTGGGTGTCACGCGGGGGCACCAGAAGATCAGCCGGAGCTGCTACTTGAATGCATGCCGCCAAATAACAAGGAAGGACCTCCAGGGACACACTTTAACCGAGAAGGCGCTTCGAGAGGAAGAGAAGCGACCCCGGGCCGAACCCGCGGTGGAGACAAAAGAGGTCGTCCTAGACCTCAGCCGACCCGACAAGATGTTGAAGGTGGGTACATGCCTCTCGGCCGACCTCCGGGGTCGAATCGTAGAGGTCATCCGCAGCTACAAGGATGTATTCGCCTGGGGTCCCAAGGACATGTCGGGCCTAAGTCGGGAGGTCATCACGCACAAACTGGCGGTGGACCCCAAAGCCAAGCCGGTCCAACAGCGAAAGCGCTATACCCGGCGTGGCTTGCGAACGTAGTCCTCGTGCCTAAACCACCTACGTGGACGATGTGTGTAGACTACACGGACCTCAACAAGGCATGCCCCATGAACCCCTTCCGGCTCCCCAACATAGACCAACTGGTGGACGAGACGGCGGGATACGCACTCATGAGCTTCCGAGACGCCTTCCGGGGGTACCACCAAATTTTCATGCACGAGGACGACGAAGAGAAGACGGCGTTCACCACCCTGAAGGGGTCTTTTGCTATCGGGTCATGGCATTCAGGATCAAAAACTCGGGAGCCACGTACACAAGAATGGTGGCCAAAGTGTTCAAGAAGGTCCTCGGCCGGAACTTCCAAGCTTACGTCGACGACATGATTGTGAAAAGCACGGTGGCCGACCTCCACATAGCCGACTTGACTGAGGTATTTTCCATTATGAGGCAATTTGATTTACGTTTGAAGCCCAAAAAGTGCACCTTCGGGGTACACGGCGGGAAATTCTTAGGGTACATGGTCTCAAAGAGGGGCATCGAGCCCAACCCCGAGAAAGTCAAGGCCATCCTGGAGATGGAACCCTCGAGGTCCCTCCGCGAGGTCCAGCGCCTCAATGGTCAATTGGCAGCTCTTGGTCGATTCCTCTCGAGGTCGGTCGAGAGGTCCTTGCCATTCTTTGGGGTCCTCAAGAAGAGCCAGGGTTCGAGTGGTCTAGCGAATGTCAGAAAGCCTTCGAAGACCTCAAGACGTACCTCATGTCGCTCCCCCTCCCCCCCCCCTAGCCAAGCCGGAGAAAGGGGAAGCCCTATACCTGTACTTGGGCATCTCGCATGCCGCGATCAGCTCCGTGCTGGTCAGGGATGACGCGGGGACCCAACGACCGGTGTACTACGTGAGCAGGGCCCTCCGAGGTGCCGAACTCAGGTATTCACCCACAGAGAAAGCAATCTTCGCCGTGGACTCCACGGCGAAGAAGCTCAACCATTACTTCCAGGCACACCCTGTGCGGGTCCTCACCAACCAACCCCTCGAGGCAGTACTAAGGGCCTCGGGGTCGGCAAGCAGGTTGGTAAAGTAGTCCATGCGGCTGAGCCAATACGACGTCCAATTCAAACCTCGACCCGCGATCAAGGGGCAAGCGCTCGCCGACGTCATAGTCAAGTGCACGGCCTGAGAGGCCACCGAGTTGGCCCGAAGTGATGAGGAAGATTGGTGGACCCTGTCCACGGATGGTTCGTCCAGCCCCAAGGGGTGTGGCGGAGGGGTAGTCCTCGTAACCCCGGAGGGGTTCCGGGCCTACTAGGCCCTTCGCTTCCACTTCAAGCTGTCCAACAACGAGGCTGAGTACGAGGCGCTGTTGGGCGACCTTAGGCTCACGGTGGGCCTAGGGGCCTCTAAGGTGAAGGTGCGCAGCGACTTCCGACTGGTGGTCGGGTAGGTGACCGGCGAGTTCGAAGCCAACGAAGACAGGATGAGGAAATACCGCGACGTAGTACTCCATGTCCTAGGTCAATTGGCCCTCTATGAAATTTTGCAGGTACCCCGAAGTCAAAATGAGGATGCGGACTTGCTCTCCAAGCTCGGCCTCGGCACCCCAGAACATGTCTCTAAGATAGCACGGATTGAGGACCTCCAGAGGCCAGCTTGGAGGCCTACCCAGTCCTTCCCATACAGACTCGGACACCATGTTGGTTGGATCACTTGGTAGAGTATAAGAAAACGTGCACCATTCCAGCAGACGAGGCGGCCGCCAAGGCAATCAAAAGGAGGTCGCCAACATACGTCATCCTTGGCGACACCCTTTACAAAAGGTCCTACAACGGCGCCCTCCTCCGGTGCTTATACCCAGACGAAGCCAAGTCCGTCAAAGAAGAGATACATGAGGGCACATGCGCAGCACACTAAGGAGCCTTCGCCATGGCGAGGAGGGCCCTATTGCAGAGGTACTTTTGGCCTAATATGGCCAAGGAGTGCGCGGAGTACGCCCGGGGGTGCCCGACCTGTCAACACTTTCACGCGGAGCCGGGCCGGCCTGCAACCAGCTACACGCCTATCAGCACGGTGATCCCATTCTCAAGATGGGGAATCGACATAGTCGGGGCCCTACCCATGGGGTCCGCGAAGAGGAAGTACATAATAGTCGCCATACACTATTTTACAAAGTGGGTCGAAGCCGAGCCCCTCGCCACCATCACAAGCACCCGATGCGCGGAGTTCATACGGAGGAACATTCTGTACCGCTTTGGGGTCCCCATGCAAATCATCTCCGACAACCGGCGGTAGTTCGAGAGCAAAGAGTTCAAGGAGTTCTGCGATCAATGGTACATAAAACACATCTGTGTGGCGGTGGCGCACCCGCAGGCAAATGGACAGGCGGAGAACTCCAACAGAACTATAGTGGAAGGCATCAAGAAGAACCTGGACGCAGCCGGAGGTACATGGGTGGAGGAGTTGGACACCGTCCTATGGGCATAGCGCACCACCCCAAGAAGAGCCACCGGGGAAACTCTGTTTGCGTTAGCATACGGGTTTGAAGCATGGGCCCCCGCCGAGGCCGCGATACCATCTTACCGGGTCACAGTGTACGACCCCGACCTCAATGAGGAGCACCACGCCGCCGACCTCCACCTCATCGACGACAGAAGGGAGGATGCCATTGTCCGCGCGAAGAATTACCAGCGCCAGACGAAGGCATACCACGACAACAGGGTCCGACCTCGCTACTTTCAAGTCGGCGATTACGTCCTCTGGAGGAGGGAAGCAAGCCGACCCCAGGACGGAGGCAAATTCGCCAAGAAATGGGAAGGACCATATGTGGTCGAAGCCATAGTACGCCCAAGCAGCTACAAGTTAAAAACCACATCAGGCAAGACGGTGGACAGGGTGTGGAACACGGAACACTTGTTGAAATTTTACCAGTAGAAGCACATTTGTACGGCCTACCCCCTCCCCAATAACAGGCCGGCTCCCCACAATAATGTTTGTTTTCATTCGTAATGGAATAATGGTTTTCGTTGAGCAATTATCCTACCCCGGGTTGTGGAAGAGCACGGGCACATACGGGATCAGGTACTCGGGCACCGCGAGGCCATAATGATGTATTTTTGAATATTGTGTGGTGCATTTATGCATACCTAATGGTGTATGCCGCACTGACCGCACGGGAAGACCTGTTCTCACAGGAACCTGACCCAATATATATATATATATATATATATATATATATATATATATATATATATATATATATAACTAAAAAGTGGTCGGAAAAGGGTGATTTCCGGTCGGAAATATAGTTTCCGACCACTTTATGAATTTGAAAAAATGCATATTTCTAATCGTGCGAATTAGTCATAGGTGTAAAGTTTGTGAACAATGATTCGGACTTTTGTGTTCAATTGAGGAAACTTTACATTCTCTTAAATACTCTGTCAGATCCTTAGGATTGAAGATTCAACTTTTTAAGAAGAAGAACAATGATATTCCTAATCAATTTATGTACTACCCAAAAAAACAAAAAATAAATTGTAAGTTATTAACGTGGATTTTGGTTCCAAAAGTTTGACAAGACACAAATGTATTCTTTTGAGATCCTTTCATTTTCGACAACAAACCGTTGAGACCGCCATTACAATTTGCACTCATGCATATACATAATAGAATCATTGACTCGCCGGACATAATACATTAATACATATACTAAAACCATCGGCATGCCTGCAATTTTTCAAGTCGCAGGTCCTGCGCAATTGCAAGCTAAGATGATGTGCAATTTTTCAAGTCATTTTTTTTTTTTTTTGGTGATGAGAGACTATAGCAATTGTCTAGAGGTGTGTACTAATCAAATCTCACCTTGTAATTTTATTTGAAAAATTGTCATAATAAGATAAATAAATTTAGGTTGACAACTAGCACAACTTGATTAAGGTTTTTATTTTTCTCTCTCTCTTGGAGTCTTGGGTGATGTGTTTTACAATATTTAAAAATTTTGTAAGCATTGCAAAATTGACAAATGCGGTAGGAGAGAGAGAAATGCCAAACTTTTAACTTCAATTCGATTTTTTTGTAATTAATTAAAATATTATTATCATGGTGGTGAGTTGAAATTGCAAGGATGTAACGAAAATTGCAAAGAACCAAGTGGCTTTTGATCCATTGATATCGGATTGCTCCCCTATGTGGGAGGTCTAGGTTTCAAGCCTCAGTGTAGACGTAGATTGTATGGGTATCCCCTTTCCTTTGTAATAAAAAAAAAAAAAAAAAAAAAAAAATTGCAAAGAGTCCTATTACATGTCTACATGTACTATTAATATCTATTCCATCACTTTTACTCCTAATATGACAAAAAAAATGATAAATTATATTCATCACGTTAATCCTAAAAAAAAAGTTTCAACATCAAGAATCTGAATATAAGAGTCCTAAAAAATAGGAATCCACTTATCCACATAATAGAATTCACATCTCTACTATATAGTTTGTATAAATTCAGACAAAGAAGCTCTCAAAAAAAAAAATCAAATAAAGAAGAGTAAACATTTTTTTTATATGAAAGTCTACCGTCTCTATTTGAACTTGTGTTCTAGGCAAAATCTACGTTGTGACCTTAACCACCGAAGGACCACAATGAGCTAAACCAGTAAACCAACTTAGGTTGTTCATAGCTGATTAGCTTAAATCGAGAAGGTCAATACTCAATAGATAGCTCTTACAAAGAGTAAAATTTAGAACTTTGTGATTATCAAAATAATTGTTCAACCAACTTGGTTGAGACTGATCCCAGAGTAGATATTTTCTTGGCATCATTGTGTTGAAAAATAGCATGAAATGGCATTTTAAGTCGTTGTTTTGTGGTACAAATCTATGTGGGGTCTACTTATGATTTGGGTCGGGTCAAAGTGGACTTAGGTTCTTCATAGTGAGACAACACTACACGAAAAATGCACATAAACAACGATTTTTGTAACCGTTGTCTATTAGGTAAAAGTTCTGCTGTTGAAACCATTGTTGTTGTAAGTCATGTTCAAAGACAACGGTTTTTAACCATTGTCTTATACTCTTATATATCAAAGATAACAGTTAAAAACTGAGTACGGTTGAAACCAGTTTTGTTGCATAGATAACGATTTTTAATCGTTATTTTATATATCAAAGATGAGAGATGTGGGATGTCGTGGAGTGGTACAAGTTGCTTGGGAGCTAGCTAGAGGAGGTGATCTTCATAACAAGTTATGCAATTGTGCCACACAACGGAGGAAGTGGGGTGGAGACAAATTCCACAAGTTTGGTGTTAAACTGGGGACGCTACAAAGAGAGATGAATTTATTAAGAGGGAAGAGGGACCCCACTTCGTTAGCTATATTCAAGGACCTACAAGCACAATAGGAACAAATTCTAGATCAGGAGGAATCATTTTGGAAACAATGAGCAAAACAACATTGGTTGTGTGGGACTGACCGAAATACGAAATTTTTTCACAACTCACAAGTACGCTTCCTTTCGCAAAAAAGAAAAATGTGGTGCACAAGTTAAAAAGAGAGGATGGAGAATGGGTGGAGGGTGAGTGGGTGACATGATAAAACCTTTAGTGCTCGTTTGGTTCGCAAAAAATATTTTAAGGAAAGTGGAATTGAAATTTCATGGAAAAACAATTACTAGGAAGATGAATTTCATTGTTTGGTTGGTGAAAAAAAAGAATTACTGGAAATACTAATTCTATTGTTTGGTTAGATTTGAAATTGTAAGGAATAACGAGTATAAAGACCTATATGTCCCGACAAATTAATAAGAGTAATATAATTAAAAAAGAAAGTAAGGGTAAAATAGGTAATCCATATCACTTTTTCTTCCCATCTCCCATGGAAAACAAAATCTTTAGCCCAACCAAAGATTTTGTTTTCCTCAAATTTGAAGAATTCATTTTTCAATGGAAAATGAATTCCATGAACCAAACACTAGAAAACAACATTTTCCTCCACTTCAAGGAAACATTTTCCATGAACCAAACATCCCCTTAGTTATGAGTTATTTCGAGAAGATCTTCCAATCCACGGGAAACCGTAGGAACTTCCAAGTTGATTCTCTTCAGACCCACATTTCTCAATCTCAGAATGCTCAGCTTCTTCGACCCTTTACTCCTGAAGAGGTCATGGAAGCAATATTCTCCATTATTCCTGACAAATCTCCAGGTCTTGACGGTATGAACCCTGATTTTTATCAATATTTTTGGGATTTGGTATGGGTGGATGTAACAAATTTTATCTTGAAGTGCTTAAGTGAAGGGTCGTTTCCAGCTGACCTTAATGATGTTAATATTGTTCTGATCCCAAAGAAACTAACCCCGAAATATGTTGGTGACTTGAGACCCATTGCCTTATGTAGTGTACTCAATCTATTCCATTTTATCTGTCCTACTTACTATTCATTGGTCAAACCAACTCTTTCTTCTTTGTTTATTTTCTTTATTATTTTTTACTTGTTTTTAAATTTGTTTTTTTTTTTTTTTGTGTTTAATAGTACTTTTAGTGTAGTTTCTAAATATATAAATTTGATATATAATACTAAACTTAATATTATGAAAAATTAAATTAAAAATAACTTCAATCAAACCTCATTAACCGAACCATACACATCAATTGAGACGAACGGAATATCTATAAGATTATGGCTAAATTGAAATGCAGCCTCTATTGGAGAATATTATCTCTACCTCTCAAAGTGCCTTCCCCCAGGAGGACTCATCACAGACAACCTCCTGGTAGCCTCTAAAGTTAGACATTCCAAGGGTTGGGCGATGCTAAAGTTAGAGATTCTTGTTCATTCATCCACAATTCCAATTACACCAGTATTTCTATATACAATACAAAGGTAATAATGAATAATGAATACACATAAATAGTACGGAGTAATAATTATTACAACTATTATAATTGGATAATAATGTCTAACATGATGATTTGTTTATAAGAGTAATTACAATTAATAATATATGATTATTATTACCATTACCCTAAATCCCTAATACTATAATAATATTTCTATTATTACTATACAAAGTTAATTAGGGTTAGAAATGGAGGGGTGTTTTTGTCCAAGCACCAATTTTTCTTCCCATGAAATAAAAAATCGACTTTCTTGGGAGGGAGTTGGGATTTCCAATTACACAAAATGAAGAAGTTGCTATTCTATGAAGTTTTAATTCCCTCATACTAAACACAAGAATTTTTCAAGTTTTGAAATAATTATGTGTGAGATGAATTATGATTTTTCTCTACCAAGCATAGGGCATAAAGCCGATCCTCACATACGTCCATGCCACGAGGAATGAGAGAATGATTGTCCTTTGTCCACTACCCCGTCTACACACTAATTTGCTCACTTTGCAAAGTGTCACGAGCTTAGCTGGTTCAATAAGTAATATATTTGAGAGAAGAGACCTTGCAAAGTCATTCTCTATGAAAAGATCATGTATATATGTGTAGTGTGTACACATGCAAACTTTAGAAAATAAATCCTCCCAAACTTCCATTTATCCCCCAAACCAAACCTAGTGAGAATTTTACTCCAACATTGAACATACAGGCTTAGTTCAATGATTCAGTAGATAGTATTTGAAACTAGAGACTATAATTTAAACATTGGGGGATTATGTTCAAAATAGATAAATCTTTTATGCACACCGACATTTGACATGTCTACTAAGTCATTTACATCATCCTAAATACTCTATTGAGTCGCCATCTATCCCCCAAACCAAACCTAGTAAGAATTTTACTCCAACATGTCTACTAAGCCATTTACATCATCCTAAATACTCTATTGAGTCGCCATCTATCCCCCAAACCAAACCTAGTAAGAATTTTACTCCAACATTGAACACACAAGCGGCTTAGCTCAATGATTTAGTAGGTAATATATAAAACGAGAGACTATAGTTTGAACCTCGACAATGACAATGTGAGAATTACATTCAAAATAGACAAATCTTTTATGCGCACCAACATTTGACATGTCTACTGAGCCATTTACATCATCCTAAATACTGTATCGAGTTGGGGTTTGGAGAGCACTTAGAAATTGTGGATTATTTTTACTCAAAATCACGACATAGATATGAAGAACTCAATAATTTATATCCATACTCTTAGCGAGGATTAATGAGATAAAGATTTTATTCTATTGGGATAAATTTAAACCTTTTTATTGGAGCCTTTAATTAAATTTTCATTCTTCAACTAAAAAAGAATTCACTCAAACTTAGTCACCAAACTTCTGTTAACTCACTGCAAACAATACTCTGTTCACTCTAAAATGTGCACAATGAAATTGAAGATTCTTTAACGTACTCAAGACAGGAGCAAGCTAGATTCCATTGCAATGGATTATTCATAGTTACATTTTTCTTGAGGGATACTAATATACAATCATGCAGATTTCTGGGCACACAACATTGATGATAATCGAGTAAGGAATTAATTACTTTGAATGCTGGTATTTACCGTAATCATCCCTTGCAGCAATTTCACTCTCTGTGCTCTCTGCAATCTTTTCCTCTTCATATTTTATACCTCCGTCCAATGCTAGTCCTCCTAGGGCTCCGGCCACAGCTCCGGCAGCCAATCCAGCTCCCGCTCCCATCTTCCCGCTGCGTTTGTGATCATACTGTGCATAATCCACTGGGGCGCTCGGTCCTGGCGCGGTGGATTGCCAGGGCCGTGGAGGCGGCGGCGGTGGTTGGGAGTAGTAACAGGGGTAGCAGTTGGAGTACGGATCACCGTATCCGCCGTAGGGATAAGTGTGCGGAGGGAGAGGCGGCGGCGGTGAGGTAGTTAGAGGTAGTGGAGGCGCGTGTGAGCTGTATGGAGCGGGATTGTATGCTCCGTAGTCGCGTGTAGCCGGCGGCGGAGGTGCGGATGAGTAATAGTAGCTAGCCGGAGGAGGAATTTGGTATTCCTGGATCTTCCGGACGGCGATTTTGAGTCGGATCTTACCCTGAGGACGACCGGAGGGGCGGCGGAGCTGGAAAGCTTTCAGTTGAGTTGAATCGCCCGAGTCGACGACCAGGTCCTTGAGCGGAATCCGAAGCGTACCTACCAGCGGCTTGGGGGTTTCGGAGGGGACGGAGTGGAAGATCTCGACGGCGAGCAGCGATTCCTGCGGCGGCAGCGTGAGAGGGACGACGAAACGCTCGTTCCAGACGGGTTTGGTCGAGCCGGAATCGTCCGATTTAGTGGCGAGACGGCGGTCGGGGTCAATCCAGAGGATGACGTAAGGCTTGAGATCGCCGTGACGCCAGTTGACGTTCTTCAGGTGCTTGGCGGAGACGACGGTGACGTCTACATCGTAGGATTTCGCCGGAGGTCGAGCGCCTGCGGTGGCCATGACGGTCTAGTGACGCGAGCGTGGAGGTGTGAAGCGGATGGTAGAAGAGGACACATGTATTATGTATATACGCATCAACAAAATGGATTAGGTAAAGTCTAAATCGTGGACCCCACATGATAATATCAATTGTACAACAGTACAAGACGTGGAAACGTGAGAGCGCGGTGAAAATGGGATTTGCTTCGTTATTAAGTAAGCCCATATTGTTATTGGGCTGGGTTAAGTGATAGACAACATCAATTGGGCCAAAGTCAGAGTAACAAAACTAGGGCCCGATATCTGGCAATCATTATTGTGTGAACCATATTTTGTATACTGTAAAATAATGTACATTCAGTACAAAAATGATGTACATTATACAATAATGTACCCTAACTTGCTCTTTTCTTACTTAATTCGATTCTTAATTCTCATCAGGTCCTTGACCTAAGGCGTTCCCTTTCTGATTTGCGTAGCACTCATAGGCTGGATGTCCAACCTTTCCACATTTGAAGCACCTTATCGGGTTCCCACTACAGTTGGTTCATGGGTGATCCTTCCCGCACTTCTTGCAATGATAGTGTCTCCCTTCAGTCTTGTTCTTCCTTGTTACACTTGGGTCTTGACTTGGGATATCATTGCTATCCACCGTGCCATGGTTCCTTTGAAAGCTCTTGACTTGATCATAATGGCTAAGTCTTGACTTCTTCTCTACTTGCGTCACGTAGTCTTCGCTAGCTTTTCTCTTACTTTGGCTTTGCGTGCTTCCTTGGATCTGATGTGCCTTCGACGAAGGGAAGATCCACTCCATGAATGCTTCGGATCCAAACGTTGCTTCTTGGCGTCATTACGATGCTACAGGAACTACACTTAATCACTAACGCTTGTCTCATTCTAACACTTTACACACAACAAAAGCACACCAACAGGATACAAACATAACTCCTATACTTATCACATTAACAACTTTCACATAACTCTCAATTTTCAACTTTTAACTTTCACTTTTCAAGGATAACAACAAGGCTAAACAAAACAACCACTTAACTAACAAACTTGGATTCACCAAATAGGTGCACACTTGATTTGAAGGAATTTCGACTTCACAAAAGAGGAAAGTAGGAGGTTTCATCAACAAAGAAAGTTTGATGAGCAGAGTGAACCAGCAACTTGGGGTTACAGAGGAAGATTTAGGTGTTTAAATATGGAAAATATGGGGCTTGCACGGTAATCCTGGAAGAATTACAGAAGGTGCCCTCTCTGACTCGCAGCTGGTAGGCAGCTCTAAATTGTCCTTTTTCTATACGCCTTCATATATGGGAAATTATCATGCACGCGCCAATTTCGCACACGGAAGCAATTGGAGAAAAGGGAAAATTGTGGAAGTCTGTACATATACGTGCAACGGATGTACATGGATGAATACATGGAGCTTCGAAGCAAGGAAAATTAATAAAGTGTGAAATAGAATACGTGAATTGAGCATACGCGACCATCAATGGTTAAAGCACGTGAATATTTTGGGCAGCATGGCTTTTCTATTTTTCAAAACATACTTTACACATGGAATAAGCAATTTTCTCAACCGGGTTTGGCAATTGACGTTACAAGCAGAATCTTCTAAAGCAGAAGGAAGCCGCAAGGAGAGCACTCAGAGAGAGCTTGGGAGTCGGTTGCGTAGCACTCGGACTACAGAGAACATGACCGCAGGCATGCCGTGTAACACCTCACTTTTCTTAAACTTAATTACAGTTCTAAAACCAAAATCAAGATAAACTAAGCAGCGGACAAACAAACTTAAATAACAAACTAGTGGGAATGTCACCGCCACAACCACCTTTCCACGATGATTGCACAAGCTTAGGATGAGACTAAAACATTAAAGCAAACTAACATTCGAATTACTTAACTTAAAGTCATTTGGGGGGGAAAAAAAACACCCCGATGTCTAACATCAAACTTGAACATCATAAGTCTACAATCCATCAAAATAAACATCATAATAATAATAAGAGTTTAAACTACTAGATCTACTAAGCTAGTCTAACTCGATCATCTCTCAAATGCTGGGCCCACCTGAAAGGGGTTTTGCACAACAACAAGTAGACAAATAGAAAAACACTCATTAACACAAAGCTAAGTATAACCACACTCAACCCTGTAAAGTACTACAGTATACACTTTGGGAAAACATTTGTTCACCAACTCAATCAAACAATCTCAACACTTAGACAACTTTAGATACATCACAGACTTTCTATATGCTCGCAACCTATAATATCAACAGGCATGCTTCAAATACAAAAACCTCATCAACATGAATATTCCAACACATATTTCTCATAAAAAAACTCATCATAACGAACTCATGCTAACAAGCAATTGCATACTATCAATCAATACGAAATCATCTTCATGCTATCAAGTTCTCATCTTGCAAACTAAATATAAAAGACATCAAAATGCAACTAAGCAATCATGCTCAATATACATTCTCGGTTAATCATTATCATTATGCAATCTAGTGCAATACTATACTCAAATGCAATCTCGTGCAATACTATTCTCGAATGCAATCACGTGCAAACATTCTCATTATGCAATCTCGTGCAATACTATAAGCATACTTATACACTCATTTGTAAATAGAATACTTTTTTGTGGAGGTTTCTTAGAGTCACAATGACTCGCTTTCTTTCTCTTGAGTCTCTTGACTCAATTTCTTTCTTGCTCAAACTTTCTCATACTTCTCGTTTCTCTTCTTGTGCGAGGCAGGTACTCCGCCGCAGTGAAACCCTAGCGTACGGTGCAATCTCGTGCATTCGCCACATCCGTGACTACGAAACCTCTAACTCGTGAGGAGGTAGGTCTTCACGAATCGTGAATGGACCTAACCAGCTCGGCAATCTATCCGGCCACATACTCAACTCGCCCACAGAACCACTCTCTTGGTTCTTTATCTTTCTTTCTTGCTTACTTTCTCTGTGGAATCAGGTATCGTACTTTTAATGTGCACACCCCTAACCAGGATTCCAAGCCTAGCGGGCAGTCTCCAACCTCGTAACGTGGAAATACACCGTGATACATGATAAATCTGTTGGATCGCAATGTCAGTTACTTTCTCTTTTACTCCAAAAGGACATAGTCCCAACGGGTCCTCCAAAACCTCATTTATATATATATATATATATATATATATATATATATATATATATACTAGTTTTTTACGCGCATTGCGCGATTGAGATAATGCCCAATGTTTTTCTTAAATAAGTATTTTAAAGTATATCAAGGCAAGTTTATATTGGAATTGTTTATGCATAGATAATTGAATGTTGAATTTGCTTATTTAAATTGGTAATTCTAAGTTTACAAATGCAAGATGATATAGTCAAGATTGATTATAATTGTCAATAAAATAATTGTATGGGTATGGTTGAAACCAAATACAGAATATAAGGGAGAGCAAATAAAAATTAAAGCATAAAATATTAAATATATACTAATATTGTTTGTGGAGATTCCGACAGTAGGAGCGTTATGCTGTGAGCACGTGCCTACCTTGCAAGGTGGGCACGATTCCATATCCATAATTTATATACTGTAGATTCATAATTTCTATATTGTAGATCCATAATTTCTATACCGTAGATTCATAATTTTTATACAGTAATTCATAATTTCTATACTGCAGATTCATAATATCTGTACTGTAGATTCATAATTTTTATACTGTAAATTTCTAATTTCTAAACTGTATAATTATCAATTATGAACATATAGTTCTTTGATTTGTGAAAACAGAGAGTTCAACAATTGGAATCTAAAGTATAAATTTTATGAATCTACAGTATAGAAATTATGAATCTGCTGTATAGAAATTATGGATATGGAACCATGCCCACCTTGCAAGGTGGGCACGTGCTCACAACACAATTTGCCGGATTTGTAGTTAGAGTTCTATTAAGACTTTAATATTAGAATTAAATTAATGTTGTAGTTATAATTCTATATTAGACTTTAATATTAGAATTAGACTACGGTGAATTAACAGTACTTAATGGAAAAGTTAACGGATCGAATAATCATATAATTAAGGATAAATTAGGAAATCTCAAGGAAAAATAAAAATATGAACAATCTGAACTATTCATTTGATTTAATAATTTGATAGTCATTTTTTCTACCCAATGTTTATAATTAAATAAATATTTGAAAGTATATCAATGTAAGATTATATATGAGAAGTTCAACATAAGTAATTTAATGTCTATTTTTTTTTTTGGAAAACATTTAATGTCTAAATTGTTTATTTAAATATGTAATTCATAGTATATGAATACAATGTAATATAGGAAATTCATTATAATTATTACTAAACTTTTTTAAATAGTAACCAAGTATTTTTGTTGCAAAGGGTTCTGATATATTTAATGAATGCCCGCATATATACAAGATCAATGAATGACTCAACGGTACCGGTCCTTTAGGTGTTTTGCTCAGTGTTCATTTAGTTCAACCATTATTGTTGAATAAATTATTATAGATAAAGAAGTTCCTAATTTAAGAAATTTAGATGTAGCAAAAATTTAAAAATTTTAATTATAATGTAACCCAAAGATATTGGACGATTGGTAAAATATGATGTAACCCAAAGATCAAAATGCTAAAAAAGTGTTTTGGTAATTCAACAGTTTGAAGCAATAATTTGTTCCAAATCACTGAATATACAAACATTGCAATTTACAATATTTCTCACTTAGCGATTTTTAGAATAATTTTCCCAAAAAACATCTATATTTTTTTAAAAAATATTATTAAAACAACAACAACAACAATAATAATAATAATAATAATAATAATAATAATAATAATAATAATAATAATAATAATAATAATAATAATAATAATAATAATAATAATAATTATTATTATTATTATTATTATTATTATTATTATTATTATTATTATTATTATTATTATTATTATTATTATTATACCCATAGGTCATTTTAAATGTTAATTTAAACAACTAATTTTTTCAAATATCTGTTTACCAACGGTTGATATAATTCGCTGGTCAAATCCGCTAACTGCTGATTGTCAAACAAGGACATTGCGAGATAGTTTCTCACTTTAATTTGTTGTGTGATTTAAATACTCTCTTTGTCAACAAATCCCTCAAGTTAATATGGTTGGCTTTATTAATTTAAATTTTTTAAATTTTTTCATGGTATTAATAAAATACTTGGTAAATAAATATATAGCATTATTTTGTATTATAACATTGATATTTAATTAAAAAACAGTGCACAAAAAAGATAATAGACAATGTAGTGAATATAATCAATTGATGAATTTGAATGTAAACAATTTTTACATTGGAGAAAAATAAAGACAATATACTAATGAAATTATTTCTCTTAATTAATTAATTGATAATGAATAAATTTTTTTAATAAAGACATTGTAGGGACAATGTAGCGAATATAACCAATTAATGAATTTGAATTTTGAATGTAAAGAATTTTTATATTGGAGAAAAATAAAGACAATATAAGTAATGAAATTATTTCTCTTATTTAATTTATTGATAATGAATATTTTTTTTTAAAAAAAAAGGCATTGTAGACACATAATTCTAAATTAAAGAAATGCATATGTATTATTTTTTGTTGTAGCTACTGAATTATTATTTTAATTTAATAAGAGTAAAATAGAGTATTAATTATGCCAACTTTGATTCGAATGGGGTTCGAACCCAAGACCTTTCTTATTGAAATCATTGAGCAAGTTAACGGTGAACTAACAGAAATTAACGGAAAAGATAATATTTAACGGAAAAGTTAACGGATAATCATATTCATTAAGGATAAATTAGGAAATCTCAATGAAAAATTAAAATCTGATCAATCTGAGCCATTCATTTGATTAAAAAATTTGACCGCCATTTTTTCTACCCATTATGTTGGGTAATTAGGTGGAAAATCCCAAAATAATAATAATCCTACGGAAAGATTAATATTATATGGGAAAACAGAAAATTGGGAAGGAAAAGGTTGAGTGTTTGGGTATAGGTTTAGCACGAGTTTGAACACACGGTTCTTTTCCTTAAAACCTTATTTGCTACCTCCCACAAGTGCTAGGAGCGTTGTAGCCTAGGTTTCCCAGGATAAAACGTGCTACGATTCCTTGTTTAAGCACCTAAACAAGGAACCCGGCAAACAAAGCAAAGTAGAGAACACTAGTTGGTAAAGAAGAGAGTAGACGCAGAGTTTTGGGAAGCTGAAAGCTACTGGAATTCCTTTCGTTTTTGTACTGTGTAAAATGCTACTGCTTCTACCTCTCTTTATATAGGGATGTTGGAGTGATAGCATTCAACATGGCCATTAAATTGGTGTTAAAACCAATTGTGTAACACCTGTAACGGTCACCACTAAGTAGGATTAAACTCAGAATTTAAAAATTGGAATTAAAAAAGTATTAATTCCGTAACAGATGAGTTTAATCTTCTGCACTTTCGGGTTTCAGGTTCACACGAGAGCACATGGACCAGTCAACACGAGACTACATCTCTCGTGTGCACCGTGGTGCAACCCGAGAGTGCACTACTCTCGTGGTCACAGATGCACGAGAGTTGTGCTCTCGGTGCACCACAACCTCTCGTGCTACACACGAGAGTGGGTGCTCTCGGTTCGGTTCGGTTCTGGCCGAACCAAGTGACTATATCAGATGGAAAATAGCCCGCAAGGCCAGCCCATTTCCGGACGACATTCGTGCCCGCACGAGAGTGGGTGCTCTCGGTTCGGTTCGGTTCTGGCCGAACCAAGTGACTATATCAGATGGAAAATAGCCCGCAAGGCCAGCCCATTTCCGGACGACATTCGTGCCCGCAGGTGCCGGCGCACGCGAGCTCGGGCTTGATTTCAAGCCTTTTTGATGTCCTCTAGTTGGATTTTAATTTGCACCCCCCCCCCCCCCCGCGCGAGAGAGCCTCTATGCTATACAATTCTACAAGCTTGAAAAGAGCTCATGTATATAAGGGGGGCAAATCTTGTTTCCAAACCAATGTGGGACAAAGTCCTACATTTTCCCTTCATTTCCCAACTTAAATGGGTCTACTTTGAGAATCAATATCTCATTCACCCATTATCCGTTTTGAGCGTACAATATATCAATCTCTTCGTCTCATTACGAAGAACCCGAATCCACTTTGACCCGACCCAAATCGGAAGTGGACCCCACTGATAATTGTACCACGAAATAGCCACTTAATATGCCATTTTATGCCATTTTAAGCTAATTTTTCCAACAATCCCCCACATGAATGAAAATTGATTTTCGGGGTAGTTTTAAAATGGAAACAACTGTGTTCAACGGTCGATCCCTGCATAGGATAGGTAGGGTCACACCCTTTGAACCTTCCCTCGTGAAGATACATTTACTCTACTAACTGTACGGTAGAACGTGATGTCTTTGAACCGACTGCCGTTTGTGTAGACGATGACATATCTCACACAGGAACCTCCCAACCATGCTTTGTTCTCATGATTGTGCCCATTTTGGTCGTGGGTCACCATTCCTGGTTCTGCAAGAGTTTGTGAAGAATTGTGCCCGTCAATTCTCCTTTGAAGAGACCCTCACTTCTCTCTCACATAGGTGATTCTTTCCCGAGTATCCCGCATACTCACATATGTCAACCGACATTCGAATCACTAAAGCATTTAACATGCTAACCTTGTGCGGGAGCCACTGTTTCTAACGAGGAGTGGTAGGGAATCCGAGACCCCCACAGTGACACGCTCCGTTCCATAATTTAGTTGTCCCATTGAACCTAGGTGCCAGCTAGGTTGGGTGTCCACTATAGAACTTATACCAAGGGCTTTAGACCCATTCCTCGTCTCAACTTCTCCACAGCTACTCTACATAACCCTTTGGTTAGCGGATCCGCTATATTGTCTTCTGACTTTACGTAGTCAATCGAGACAACGCCAGTTGTGAGAAGTTGTCTAATGGTATTATATCTACGACGCACATGTCTAGACTTACCATTATACATATGGTTCTGTACTCGTCCAATTGCAGCTTGACTATCGCAATGCACACACATTGGAGGTACAGGTCTTTCCCAATTAGGAATATCCTCTAAAAAATGGCGTAGCCATTCAGCCTCTTCACAACATTTGTCTAAGGCTATCAGCTCAGATTCCATCGTGGATCTAGCTATCACGGTCTGTTTAGAGGATTTCCATGCAACGGCTGCACCGGCTAGTGTAAACACGTAGCCACTTGTGGACTTGGAGTCCTTAATATCGGATATCCAGCTAGCGTCGCTATACCCTTCAAGTACAGCAGGATATCTCCCATAGTGCAGTCCAAGGTCTCGAGTATACCCTAAGTATTTCAGAACCTTCACTATTGCCGTCCAGTGCATGGCACCGGGGTTACTCGTATATCTACTGAGTTTACTAACCGCAAAGGCAATATCCGGCCTAGTGCAGCTCATTAGATACATCAAACTACCAATAACCCGAGCATATTCTACTTGAGAAATACACTCCCCGTGGTTCTTGGTTAGATGAACGCTTCGATCTAATGGCGTCTTAATCCCTTGATGGTTATCCTTGTTAAATTTTTCAAGGATTTTATCAATATAATGTGATTGGCTTAACACCAGACCATCAGGTCTTCTAATGATTCTAATCCCGAGGATTAAATCAGCCAAACCCATATCCTTCATGTCAAATCTCGCATTTAACATGTTTTTGGTAGACTTGATCATCCGATCGTTACTACCAACGATGAGCATGTCATCTACGTATAAACAAAGAATGACATAACCGTCTATCTTTTCCTTAACGTAGACACATTTGTCACTTTCGTTTATTTTAAACCCATTAGTTAACATCGCATGGTCAAACTTCTCGTGCCATTGCTTAGGCGCTTGTTTTAAACCATATAGCGATTTAACCAACTTACACACTTTCCTTTCTTGGCCCGGAACCACGAACCCTTCGGGTTGTTCCATATAGATTTCCTCATCTAACTCGCCATTTAGGAAAGCGGTTTTAACATCCATTTGATGAACTTCCAAATTCCGTAGCGCGGCTATAGCAAGTATCATCCTAATGGAATTTATTCTCGTCACGGGAGAATACGTGTCGAAGTAATCAAGGCCCTCGCGTTGCCTGTAACCCTTGATTACAAGCCTAGCCTTATACTTCTCGATGGAACCATCGGGTTTCATCTTCCTTTTAAAGACCCACTTGGATCCTAAGGGTTTACTACCCGGAGGAAGATCAACAAGTTCCCAAGTGTGATTCTGTAAAATAGAATCCACTTCACTTTTAATAGCCTCTTTCCACATTGGTCCTTCTGTAGAAGTCACGGCTTCTTCGTACGTTCGAGGCTCGTTTTCTATCAAACAAGATAGAAAATCGGGTTCATTTTCTAATAAACAAGTTAGAGTACTCGAATCGTACTCCAACAAGTAAGTTAGAAAATCAGGACCAAATGGTTTTCCAACTCTCGCCCGCTTACTGCGTCTCGGCTCGAGCTCGGGTTCTCTCTCGGATTCCCCACTATCATTATCCATAGCTTCGTCAAACGTTCGTTTTGACGAACTCGGTCCCTCGTTGGACCTACAAGGAAATACATTTTCAAAGAAAGATGTATTCCTTGATTCTATTATCGTGTTCTCGTGTACGTCCGGATTATGGGACTCGTGTACTAAGAACCGATAAGCACTACTATTATGTGCATAACCAATAAAGATACAGTCCACCGTCTTAGGACCTATCTTTACTTTCTTAGGTGTTGGCACCAAAACTTTGGCAAGACACCCCCACACTTTCAGGTACTGGTAGGAAGGTTTCCTACCGTTCCACAGCTCATAAGGAGTCTTATCAAGCTTCTTGTGGGGTACCTTATTTAAAAGGTAATTACTTGTCAAAATAGCCTCGCCCCACGCGTCTTGAGGTAGGCCCGAACTTATAAGCATCGCATTCATCATATCTTTCAATGTACGATTCTTTCGTTCGGCAACACCGTTCGATTGAGGTGAGTAAGGTGCAGTACGCTCGTGTATTATACCTACACTCGCACAGAAGTCACCAATAGGTGCTTCGTACTCACCACCTCGATCGCTTTTAACTTTCTTAATCTTACAATTAAGTTGGTTTTCAACTTCATTCTTATAAAGAATGAATTTTTCCAAGGATTCGTCTTTGCTTTTAAGCAAATACACATAGCAATAACGTGTGCTATCGTTGATAAACGTGATAAAATATTTATTACCACCTCTCGTTTGTATCGATCTAAAATCGCACAAATCACTATGGATTAATTCTAGTGGTTCAGTTTCCCTTTCAACCGATTTGAAAGGTACTTTCGTTAATTTTGCCTCAACACAAATTTCACACTTGTTATTTGTGTTAATTTGAAAATTAGGAATATGGTCCATGTTAATTAATCTACGTATAGAATTATAATTAACGTGACCTAGTCTACCATGCCACAAATTGGAAGACTCAAGCAAGTAAACGGAAGTAACTTTGCTCTTATTCATGATAATAGGCATTACATTGAGCTTAAAAAGCCCATCAGTTACATAACCTTTGCCTACAAACATTCCTAACTTAGACAAAACAACCTTGTCTGACTGGAACACCATGCGAAAGCCATGCTTGTTCAACAGAGAGCTTCCTCAGCTCTGGAACATACAGCACGTTGTTACTGAATGGACCTAGTAGTGGATCCGCAGGCCCGCCGGCTACATGGCTTAGTAACGGATCTCTACGAGAGAGCCGTTACTAAGAGTAGCCAGCACACTGGGATTGATTTCATGCCACGTTATACTCTAGAAAATTGTTTAAAGAGGGATTTGAATCCCTAACCTCTTGATTATTAATTAAAATTCCTTCCACTTGAGCTACTTCAACGTTTAAATAATTATCTTGGAGTATTTATTCTATTATTTGGACTTGAAAGAGTATTTATATACAAAAGTATTTTCCTAAGAAAATCATAAATATGTTGAAAAGGATTTTGATCTACCAAAAGCTATGATTTGCCAAGAAAGCTCTATTTCAAGAATTATATATGTTTTTGGGGAATGTTATACTTGAATTTGAGAATATATACATATATAACTATGTATGATATATATATATATATATATATATATATATATATATATATATATATATATTTGATCACAAAGATATTTGGAACTTATTCTTTTATTTTCCTAAAAGTACTTAGTTAGTAACATTGTATATTTTGGGAAATATTATGTATCCCTAGAAAAGAGTTTACCAAGAACTCTTGATCTACAAAGTGTATAACCCCATGATTTCCCAATCTCTTTTTGACTCTGTGAATTCATTGTTATAAAGATAAAAATGTGTAGAAATGCTAAAGTTTTGTGTTGAGTGCTCCGTTGGTGTTTGCTCGTGTAGTGGTCGGGCCCTTGTGGTTCAGCTACATGTCGTTTCGGATCGAGTGTTACGGGCCCTTATGGCTCGGCTCTTCGGGATCGTCTCAACGCACGTTTTGGCTTTGGTTTCGTGGAATTTGGATTAAAAACATGTATGTTAATAAGGATTTTGTGAAGAAATGTTACACAATGCATATTTTGCTAAATTCTCTGTGTTTGAGAAATTGTTGATTATGTGATCAAATAATGTTTTTATTGAGTAAAGAAGCATGATCCTTTGAGAATATGATTTATTATGAAAGCATGATTAAATTGTGTTACTTGATCAATGAGAATAGGAGCATACTTGTTGAATGAAATGTATAGAAATTGCTATTTTGCAAACCGAGCATGATGATATATCCTTGAATACTTCATGTTAGTTTATACATGAGTTAGAAGCATGTTACAGAGCATTTTGACATTTCACATGAGTCATATTTCAAAAATGCATAAAGGGCCAACGTGAGTCCAAGAATACTTTCAAAAACCATAAGCATGTGGTATATCATTCTTTGATGCATTGAGAAGTAATAAAATTGTTGCATGGATGAGATTGATGCATGAGAGATATATTTATGTATTATCTATATCGGTGAGGTTTTGGAGGATACCGTTTGGACTATGTTCCTCTCGGGGGATATTTATGGACATTGCGGTCTCAGTATATGTAACGCGGCGTATTCCCACGTTACGAGGTTGGAAACTTCCTGCCGGGCTTGGAATCCTGGTCAGGGGGTGTGCACACTAATAGTTCGATACCTGATTCCAAAGAGTTTGAACCACGAGATTGGTTCCGTAGATGGTAGGAGATATTGGGTCGGAATTATGCCGTTCCCAATGGGGTAAGTCACACTTCTGTGAAACCCTAAGCCGTCTACGAGTATAAGAAAAAGAAAGAGAGTCAACAGAGACTTAAGAAAGAGAGTCAATAGAGACTCAAGAATGAGAGTCAATAGAGACTCGAGCATGAGAGTCAATATAGACTCCATAGAAAGAAAGAGAGTCCAGAGAGGCTCGAGAAAGTAACAAAGAAACCTCCACAGAAAGTACTCTATTTTATATATGAGTGTATGATTATATTATTGCACTAGATTGCATATGAACATGAGTAAAGTGTTGCACTAGATTACATAAGAGTATGAGTGTATTATTACACTAGATTGCATATGAATATGAGTATATTGTTGCACTAGATTTCATAAGAGTATGAGTGTATTATTGCACTAGATTGCATATGAATATGAGTATATTGTTGCACTAGATTGCAAAAGAGTATGAGTGTATTATTGCAGTAGATTGCATAAGAGTATATGATTATATTGTTGCACGAGATTGCATAAGAGCATGAGTATATTTTTGCACTAGATTGCCTATGAGTATGATTATATTATTGCACTAGATTGCATATGAATATGAGTATATTGTTGCACTAGATTGCATATGAGTATGAGTATATTGTTGCACGAGATTGCATAAGAGTATGAGTGCATTGTTGCACTAGATTGCATAAAAGTATGATTATATTGTTGCACGAGATTGCATAAGAGTATGAGTGCATTTTCGCACTAGATTGCGTAAGAGTATGATTATATTGTTGCACAAGATTGCATAAGAGTATGAGTGTATTGTTGCACTAGATTGCATAAGAGTATGATTATATTATTTCACAAGATTACCTAAAAATATGATTATATGGTTGCACTAGATTGCATAAGAGTATGATTATATTGTGGCACTAGATTGCATGAGAAGCATGTTCATAATGTTATACATGATTGTATGCGAATAGAACATCGTAAAAGATTGTTTAATGAGAAGTTTAACTTGAGATATTCTTTGAGCATGATTATTGTGATGTAGTAGAAGTTCTACTTAATAAGTTATGTGATAAGAGTGTGATAGCATGTGAACACCTGTTATATGATCTTTAAACATGATCCTATCTGTAAGCATGAATTGCTTGATAAGCTATTTGAGAAGTCTATATGTATATGAATATACGTGATCAGTCTTATTCATATATAAGCATGCCAGCTGATATTATAGGGTGCAAGCATTTAGAAAGTATATATGATAATCTAAGAGATGATTTGAGATTAACTTAATGCTATAAAGACATCAAATCTTTTCAAAGTATATGCTAGAATGCTTTACAGGGTTGAGTGTGGTTATACTTAGCTTTGTGCTAACGGGTGTTTTCATATTTGTCTATTTGTTGCTTGCAAAACCCCTTTCAGGTGGGCCCAGCAGTGAGAAGAGGTCGAGTTAGATTAGTCTCTTAGTTTGAGATGTCAAAACTCTAGTTTTATTTATGATGATGTTATGGATTTAGAATTATGACTTCATGTTGGAGGATTGTTGTAGACTGTTTTGGGGTGACGTATTTCCCCCTTACTTTTTCAGTATTTATTTTTAGTACCCAGACTTATTCGTATTTTGTAGTTTTACCCCTTTAGCCTGTGCGATCACCAAGAGTGGTAGTTCTGGCGGTGACACTCCCACTATTTATCTCCAGTTTTCCGCTGCTTAGTTTAGGATAATGACTGTTTAGAGATGATATTAAGAGTTAGAAAAGTGGGGTGTTACAAATTGGTATCAGAGCGGTACGAACCGCGGGAAAACTTAGGAAATTTGACCCTTAAGATTGAGTATAGAAACTCTAAGTGAAAGTCCTAGGAAGGACAGGTTAAGGAAAGACCTTTAAGTTGAAGTCTTAAGAAAGACAAGTTAAGATGAGAACTCTAAGCGAAATCCTAAGAAGGATAAGATTAGGGAAAGAGCCCTAAGTTATGAAAACTGAGATGAGAAGGACTCTAAGTCCAGTGACCAAGTATGAGAATCAGAGTTAAGAGAAACTCTAAGTATCAGTTAGGAGAGTGGAGAGATCGTGAGTTCCTTTGTGTTTGCTCATATGTTTGTGCTTTATCAATGCGCTTAAAGTGCTTGTTTCTATCTTTTGAAAGTGAAGCAGAGAAGTTTTCAGTGAAAAGTTAAAGTGATAGTTAAAAGTTGAGATAGTTGAAAGTTAAAGTTTGAAAGTGGAAGCCTTGTAAAAGTGCTAAAGTAAAAGTATAAGAGTTTATACTTGTGCCTTGCTTATGTGATTTATCAATGTGCTTGTTATGCCTTGTTATCTGTTTTGAGTAAAGTAGAGAAGTAAAGAGAGAAGTTGAAAGAGAAAAACCAAGATTTTGGAAGTTAAAGCTTAGAAGAGAAGTTGTTCTTGTTAAGTTGTTAAAGTAGATGAGAAGAGATGCCTTTGCTTGTTTATATGCCTTACTTGTTGTAAGCCTTGCTTAAAGAATAGAGAAGTTAAAAGTAGTAAATTCCTGAGTATCTTGTTGTGCTCATTGTGCCAAACTTCCATTCCAAATCCTTTGTTGTTAATGACATGATAATTCTTGAAATTTTATCAACGAGTTTGAGCTTATGTTTCTGGAAATTTTCTCGTAGCTTGATATTGATCCCTGAGTCATTCCGACTACTTTCAGTTTGCTTCTAATATCTATCGAAGCTATCTAATGTCTAGAGTTGAGTATGAGAAGTTGTTTCATTTGAGTTGAGCCTGGAATCATTGCTAATGCCTATTCTTGACATTCCACGATTTATTGTTGAATCTGTATCTAGAATGCTTATAAATTCCTTCTAAGTATTCTTGTGAGCTTCCATTGACTTACAATGCTAGTATAATTGAATCTTGAAACTAGTAAGATCTTGTTGAAAGCGTTATTCTTGGGATCTCATTGTACTTGAATTGAGCTTATATCCCTTGAAATTCATATTGTTGGAATCTATTGAGACGTTGAGCCAAGATCTATTCGTTGTTGTTATGCCGTTGGAATCCATATTTGTTGAGTAATTCCTATGAGCTTGTATCTATTGAGTATTCTTGAAAGTGTTGTTCTTGAAGAGCTATTTTATTGGCCATGTGTTCTTTTTGTACACTCGGATCAAGTTGCCATAGTATGAGATCGTCCAGTGTGACATCCTTTCCTTGTTATTGAGCCATTGAGCTATTGATTCTAGATCATCTCTCTTTTATACCTTCATTTGGAATCCACTAGTGTTGATCTATAGTTTTGAGATTAAATCCTTATTGTATCTTCATTTGGGATCAGTTAGTATTAAATTATTTCATTGAGATTATTCGTGGTTGTGTTCTTCTCTTGGAATTCGATCCACAGCTTTCGTTTTATAAGACTTTGTTGAATCTTGGAAAATCTTGGTTTTGATAAGCAGAACTTGGGTTGTAACCCGTAGTACTCTTGAGTTTCAAGTTTAGAAACCTCTTACTTTCTTCTTTTGTGGAGTCAATTTCCTTCAAATCAAGTATACACCTATTTGGTGAATTCAAGTTTGTTTGATAAGAAGTTGCTTTGCCCAGTCTTGTTATCATCCTTGAAAAGTGAAAGTTGAAAGTTGAAAGTCGAAAAGAGAAAGTTTAAAGTTTAAAGTTTAAAAGTTATGTGAAAGTTGTTAATGTGATAAGTATAAGAGTTATGCTTAAAGTAGGATATTTTGACTGAGTTTAGGTGGGCCAATCGGGGCTAGGCGGTTCAACTAGGCCCAAATATCGGGTAGCCATCAGTACTTTTTGTTATGGTCCACATAACACTTTGTGAATCATGGTCCACATAATAATTTGCCAACATCTGGGAGGATGTAAATCAACTAAACCACAGAGGTTAGACATTTCCTTACTGCGCACAATGAGCCTCCCTCACTAGTCTGGTCATTCTTTCCAAACTTCACCCCTATAACCAGTTGAGTTGCTCATGCAGGCAGAGTAACAAAATTATTACTCTATTAGTAGCTGGCAATTTATATCATGGATCAAGATCCACATATCATTATGGACCATGAACTGAAATGACGAGATATAAAATTCATTTTCGTAAGATACATAATTTCATAATACAAGACACATACACAGGTTATATATTTACTTATTTTTCAATTCTGATTTAGGTACATAATTTGTATTCATAAACATAGAATCTCACAACACAAGACACATAAATTCATAATATAAGACACAATTACTAATTTGTTTCAGATACAAAAATTATACTCTTAAAGTACAGAATTACATAACACAAGATACAAAAACTCACAATATAAAACACATACACATGCACCAGGATCCACAGTGCACTGCGAACCCTTGTTCATAGTATAAGGATAGTAGTAGCAGACTAATAAAAAAAATTTCAGAAAGTATTTACAAATAAGTGATTAATGTATTGCATATTTATTGTAGTAACTAGTTTTTTACGTGCATTGCGCGATTGAGATAATGTCCAATGTTTTTTTTTTTTTTTAATAAGTACTTTAAAATATATCAAGGCAAGATTATATTGGAATTGTTCATGCATAGATAATTGAATGTTAAATTTGCATATTCTAGTAGGCAATTCTAAGTTTACAAATGTAAGATAATATAGTCAAGATTGATTATAATTGTCAATAAAATAATTGTATAGGCATGATTGAAACCAAATACGGGACATAAGGGAGAACAAATGAAAATTAGGGCATAAAATATTAAATATATACTAATATTGAAGAGCTAACTGCTGATTGCCAAACAAGGATATTGCGAGATAGTTTCCCACTTCAATATGTTGTGTGATTTGAATACTCTTTTTGTCAATAAATCCCCCAAGTAGTTAATATGATTGGCTTAATTATATTTTTTATTTTTTATTTTTTTAAGACAATTACTAATATAAGTTAATTATGAAAAAATTTGGTGACAAAATAATTGACAAAACTTTTTATTTGATGTTAAGTGGCAACCTATATTCAAAAAAAAAAATATTTAAATAGATATTGTTGTTATTGTTGTTATTATATTTTGTGTTATGTGAAAAATTTCTAAAGTAATGATTGACACATGTGTCGATCGTACTCATATAATTATGTATTTCATACTTTATTACACAGTATAATTAGAAATCATTATCAATAATAATCATATACAATAATGTATGGTATATATAATAATATGGTGCGATTAATTATAATGTCGACTAACATTGTAAATTTTCTTTAGTACATCGGCCCCCCAACTCAAGTTTTCTGGCTCCGTCCCTGCATGAATGTACATAATTGTATAACAAAATATACATACTGTTTTTTAAAAGATAATACACATAATCTAACATAATACATAATAAACATAAACTTTTAACATAATACACATCAACTCTTAACATAATACACAAAAATTTATTGATTCGGATGTACATAATTGTATAAAAAAAGTGTACATAATTGTATAAAAAATGTACATAATAAAAAATATACATAATTATATGAACAAATATACATAATTGTATGAACAAATATACATAATACGTCGTTTTGGGAGGTGCGCGGTACACAATGTTACGCGCGCCGTGGTGTAAGGTATAACAATTGCAAAAATATATTACGGACCCTAGTTCAAATGACGTGGTTTTATTTAAATTAGCACAACTTTTTTTCCTTTCCTTTTTTATTTGTTTTGTTTGGTCAACAATCGTCTTTGCAGTATGTACAGAATTTGTTAATTCTATGTACATAAATTTACACTTGTAGGTACATAATATGTTAACTTTAAATATATCATGTAAAACAATTTTAACATGATTTTATCTTTATAATATGTGACTAGTTTTTTACGCGCATTGCGCGATTGGGATAATGCCCAATTTTTTTTTTTTTTTAAATAAGTACTTTAAAGTATATTAAGGCAAGATTATATTGAAATTGTTCATGCATAGATAATTGAAGGTTGAATTTGTGTATTTAAATAGGTAATTCTTCTCCCAAAGGTTGAGTCCCCAACCCCAAGGGCCCCCCACACTCCGACCCGACAGAGCATTGTGGGAAGCTGTAAATCACGGTGACTCAATGGTTCAGCAGACAGGACCAAATGCCGGTGCGAACAAGGAATCTGCCCACTTTGGACATAATTCCCGCACTGCCGCCGCCGAGGTTCAAACCTTGGTCTCTTCTCCCAAATACTGCCCACTAAACCATTGAGCTAAGCCCGTGCGGGTTAAATAGGTAATTCTAAGTTTACAAATGCAAGATAATATAGTCAAGATTGATTATAATTGTCAATAAAATAATTGTATAGGTATAGTTGAAACCAAATACGGGACATAAGGGAGAACAAATAAAAATTAGGGCATAAAATATTAAATATATACTAATATTGTTTGAGGAGATTTCGACATTAGGATTTGTGGTTAAGTTCTATTAAGACTTTAATATTAGAATTAGATTAATGGTGTAATTATAATTCTATATTAGACGTTAATATTAGAATTAGACTAACGGTGAATTAACGGTATTTAACGGAAAAGTTAAATGGATAATCATATAATTAAGGATAAATTAGAAAAACTTTTAAAAAAATTAAAACCTGAACAATTTGAACCACTCATTTGATTTAATAATTTGGTGGTCATTTTTTCTACCCAATGTTAATAATTAAATAAATTCGTTGGTCAAATCCGCTAATATAATCCGCTAATTGCTGATTGTCAAACAAGGACATTGCAAGGTAGTTCTCACTTCAATTTGTTGTGTGATTTGAATACTCTCTTTGTCACAAAATCTCTCAAGTAGTTAATATGGTTGGCTTTATTAATTATATATTTTTTTAATTTTTTCATGGTATTAATAAAATACTTGGTAAATAAATATATAGCATTATTTTGTATTATAACTTTGATATTTAATTAGAAAAATAGTGCACAAAAAAGATAATAGACAATGTAGTGAATATAATCAATTGATGAATTTGAATGTAAAAATTTTTACATTTGAGAAAAATAAAGACAATATAACTAATGAAAATATTTCTCTTAATTAATTTATTGATAATGAATAATTTTTTTTTTTTCACTGAATTAAGACATTGTAAGGACAATGTAGCGAATATAATCAATTAATAAATTTGAATATAAAGAATTTTTATATTGTAGAAAAATAAAGAAAATATAACTAATACAATTATTTCTCTTATTTAATTTATTCATAATGAATAATTTTTTTTTTGAATAAAAGCATTGTGGACACATAATTCTAAATTAAATAAATGCATATCTATAATTTTTTGTTGTAGCTACTAAATTATTATTTATATAATTTAATAAGAGTAAAATAGAGTACTAATTATGCCAACTTTGGTTGGAATGAGGTTCGAACCTAAGACATTTTTTTTTTTTTATTGAAATCAATGAGTAAGTTAACGGTGAACTAACGGCAATTCTTAAAATTTTAACGGAATTAGTAACGGTGTGTGGGTATTTTAGGAAATTTTAGTGTAAAATTTAAATCTTATCAATCTTTTAATCAATCTGAGCCATTCATTTGATTAAAATCTGTGACCGCCATTTTTTTTACCCATTATAGGCCTAACTCTCTTGGGCTCTTATTAGTATATATATATATATATATATATATATATATATATATATATATATATATATATATATATATATATAGTAGAAATAGTGCACAAAAAAGATAATAGACAATGTAGTGAATATAATCAATTGATGAATTTGAATGTAAAAATTTTTACATTTGAGAAAAATAAAGACAATATAACTAATGAAAATATTTCTCTTAATTAATTTATTGATAATGAATAATTTTTTTTTTCACTGAATTAAGACATTGTAAGGACAATGTAGCGAATATAATCAATTAATAAATTTGAATATAAAGAATTTTTATATTGTAGAAAAATAAAGACAATATAACTAATACAATTATTTCTCTTATTTAATTTATTCATAATGAATAATTTTTTTTTGAATAAAGGCATTGTGGACACATAATTCTAAATTAAATAAATGCATATCTATAATTTTTTGTTGTAGCTACTAAATTATTATTTATATAATTTAATAAGAGTAAAATAGAGTACTAATTATGCCAACTTTGATTGGGATGAGGTTCGAACCTAAGATCTTTTTTTTTTTTTATTGAAATCAATGAGTAAGTTAACGGTGAACTAACGGCAATTCTTAAAATTTTAACGGAATTAGTAATGGTGTGTGGGTATTTTAGGAAATTTTAGTGTAAAATTTAAATCTTATCAATCTTTTAATCAATCTGAGTCATTCATTTGATTAAAATCTGTGACCGCCATTTTTTTTACCCATTATAGGTCTAACTCTATTGGGCTCTTATTAGTATATATATATATAGTAACGGCAATTCTTAAAATTTTAACGGAATTAGTAACGGTGTGTGGGTATTTTAGGTAATTTTAGTGTAAAATTTAAATCTTATCAATCTTTTAATCAATCTGAGCCATTCATTTGATTAAAATCTGTGACCGCCATTTTTTTTACCCATTATAGGCCTAACTCTTTTGGGCTCTTATTAGTATAGTAGAAATGTAGTTAACTAAACTTAAAGCTAAAAATAGCAGAATTAGTAATACTTCAAAAAAAAAAAAACAAAAAAACAAAAAAAAACTAAAGCTAAAGGTTCATAAATTACGTATTTAACATGTAATCATGGTTACATTATTCTAAAAGTCAAAATTATCAATATCTTCTCCTTCACGAAGAAAGAGTTGCCCCTAAAGTTTTCCTATATTTGACAAATAAAGGTTTCATCTTCATCCCCAAAAGTTAGGACAGACTACTGCCAATCTGAAATAATTTTTTTTTTTTTAAAGGAGTTAACCCAGTAAAGATATTCATAACTCAAACACACAACCTAATTTTTTAATTTAAAAATTAAAATTTATTAAAATAATAATAATAACAACAACAACAACAATAATGAAAAAGGCTATAAACTCGAGTCAAGAAACGAGTTAACTCAGCAAAGGATTCATCCCCATTGCTTTTGATTTCAGAGAAGCCAAGAGGAGAGGAAAACATATCTAATATTTCATATTCATCCTTATTGACATCTCTAATCACCGATTCTTCATCTTCTACTCTCATGGCCTGTTTGGTTGGACGTAATTTGGCTGTAGTTGAATTGTAATTTAGTGGAAGGCACAATTACGCTGTTTGGTTGGAGGGAATTGCAATTCCACAGAATTGCAATTCCCTCCTTTTGCTGAATTACAATTCATGGGCACCCCCTATGAATTGCAATTCGGTGGTTGTGAGAAAAGGAAAAAGTGATGAAATGACAAAAGTACCCTTAATTATTACTACTATTATTATTACACAAGGACATTTTAGTCTTTATATCACTTCTTTCATTCCATACCCAATAATTATATTCATCCCTACCAAACAATGTAATTTGAATTCCTACTTTATTCCCACCTTATTCTTTTCCCACCGAATTGCAATTCCTTTCCACCCTAATTCCTTACTCCCAACCAAACGCCCTGTTATAGTTGACTAGTTCTAAATTTACTGTCCGTTTTTCTTCTCCTATGAGTCTCACCATTTTCTACGCCTTAGATTTGTTGCAAAGGAAATATTGTGGGTAGGGATTTGCTATCTAAAGGGTTGTGGACTCAGTTGGCATGTAGTAGTGACTCTCCCATATAGGAGGTCATGAGATTGAGCCTCAGTGGAAGCAGTGTTCAGTGTTGACTCTTTGTACTTCAACAGGTTGAGAAAGTATAAATGAATAGATACTATAATGTAATAGAGTCAGTAGTTTTCAAAAAAATAATAATAATAACAATAAGGATTGTGGGTTTAGAGCAATTTTTTGGGAAGATTTTTCATATGTAAAACCTTAGGGTAAGACACTGAAGTGCAAGCTGGCGCCCAACGACTTTAGCGAGTGCTTTAGAGTGGACATTAGCGGGTGACTGCTCTGAATTAATTTTGTTTTATTTTTAATGGCCGTTGCGTAGCAAGCAGTTACTATGCAACGACCAACCTTCTTTTTAATTTTTTTTTTTTTGTTAAAATAGTTTTTAAATTTAATTTCGTCAGGTTGTTAATTTTTTAAAACTTATGAAATATAAATTGTTTAATGTAGTATATACTTTTAATAGCATATTTTTAATTGAAATTTTATAATTATCAATTAAATTTAATTTTAACATGTTTAATTTAAATATAAATACTAATAATTATAATTTTAATTTTAAGAATGATAATAAATAAAGAAAATAATTATAATTTTATTTTTGTAAATTGGTCAGTCTATAAAAAATTTGAAAAGGAAAAAAAAAAGTTAGGAAGTGTTGTAATAAGCCTATTAGCTCAAACATATTGACCAATGAGAATTTAGATAAAGAAGATAGAGAAGAGATGAAGAACACAATAAGCCAAGAGACCTGTCATTCTGTTATTTCAATATCTGAATATATACACATGTACAATCATTAAGTATTATACTAAATGACATAACTGTTACATATGTTACAAATCAACAATAATGTCCATAATGAATGAGATATTTATAACACTCTCCCTTGGACATTATTTGTCCACAATCTTGCTTCAATAACAAACTTGCTAGGAAAACCCTGTGGGAAAAATCTAGACAAAAAAGGAGTACAATAGAAAATATATACATGCCTCATTAAAAACTTCACTAGGAAAACCACGTGGGAAAAAACCTAGTTGAAGAAAAGAGTACATGATATATGTAAGAACATATATTGTATTGGTTGCCTCATTAAAAACCTTAACTTAAGAAAACCCTGTGGGAAAAACTTAGTTAAGGGAAAAAGAGTACAACCATAAGCCTTCAGGGCGCAAACTGCATAATCTTCAGGATTTTGGGGTTTGTCCATTTAAGTAATTATTTTGCAACTTTTCCCCATTGTCATTACTATATCATACTCATGCCTCATTAAAAACCACACTAGAAAACCCAATGGGAGAAAACTAGTGAGGAAAAGAGTACATGATATTTATGTATATATGTGTTGCAAATAGTGCGCAACTATTAGTCTTTTATGACTTAATCTTCGGGATTTTACGTTCAATCTTCCGGATTGATTCAAGTAAATGTACTTCCCGTTGTGTTGCAAATAGTGCGCAACTGTTAGTCTTTTATGGACTTAATCTTCAGGATTTTACGTCCAATCTTCCGAATTGATTCGTACTTCCCATCTCCCCCTGAAGATAACAATCTTCAAGTTCTAAATATATTTCAAAATTTGAAGAGATGGATTGGACAAATCTTTTGGATTGTCACTAGAGTAGTGTACAATAATCTTATGGCTCTTCTAGAGCTCATATAACATTTGTGCAACACAAGTGTCATTGTCCTCATTTTGAACATTTAAGGAAATTCATTGTATAACCAGTTTGGACTTGGCATTGCGGGGATCAAACAAAACAACCAGTACCCAAGTAGCTTATTAAAACCGTATCATGGTTTTTTACATAAATGTCATGTCTTTGTATCTCGAAGATACCGGAGGATATGTTAATCATTATTCAAGTACTTCATTTGTAGGGGGAGCACTAGATTTTGCTAGCAATTTCATCGCAAATATGTTGCGATTATGGAACTTCTGGTTCTATAATGGTGCTCCAACGATAACGAAGTAAGGGACTTCGAGTCCAAAAAGGTTCCTTATCTGCTTCAAGAGATTATTAGGCAACCTTTAGTTTGATAAAAACATGACACTTATATGCATATAGACATATGAAAAGGCATTTTTAGATGTAGGCTGACTGGTGTATATAAAAAAAAATCTTCAAAGAAAAACTCGATCTTCAAGTCGAGATAATACTTATTGCTTTCAAAAGCCTTTTATTTCAAAAGTCTTAGTCTTTAAACATGAACTGACATCATCAAGCTCTTTATATCTTTCATTGATGTTTACACCATCAATTTTGACTGAGATAATAAATAATAAATAAGTTCATTATCAACCCTTTATCGAGCACACAATGGTACATATTATTCCTTCAATGAGGATATTAACTCCATTCGCAACCCTTTAAAGAGTAAATAATGACACATAATAATACTTAAATAAATCCTCATTTCGAGAATTATGAATCCATCTAGGATTTCTCAAGATAAATTTAACTGCATATCTAAATTTAGTATTCTGCCAATTGTATTATGTAGCGGAACTTAATGCCATTTACCTTGGGAGAGTATATTTGATTAAAATCAATTAAGGGTCTCTGCGTGAACCCATAGGCTACAAACTCGCTTTATCACCTCATTATTCTTATTTCTCTTTCATGCACACACCCATTTGTAACCTTCAGGGTTAACGCTCAAATGGTGTATTATTATAAAGAGAATTTATTCATTTTAGCGAGTCGAGCTATGCCTTAATTGCTCCTTTATATATTAAATAGTCATGGCACTTCTGGTGCCTAACTCTGGATCCAGATTATATAACGAGCAATTTGTAATGGCAATTGTGTTGTCGACAACCATAACCTTTTTGTAAAACTCCCATATTTGTAAAAGTAATGGCAATTTCTAAAATAATCAGATTCTAGACATTTCCCAAAGATATTTTGATCTGGTCGTTCCGCATCCCTAGTATTACGTTTATTTGGTGCACCTATAAATTTTACTAGGGTTTTTCGTCATCTGGACGAACGTCTGCAGGACATAATTATTCAAGCTATTTCAAGAGCGACAATATTTCTTTACTAGATCTAGTATTATGATCCATATCTCTTTCACCGATAGATCTCCTACACTTCTAGTGTCAAGGAGTATCGATAGATATGTTTGGTCCAAAGATATAGGACCTAGTCACTTCTTTTATGATCATTATGATCTGATACTGCTAATTATACGTAAGCAATATGAAATAAACGCGAGACCAATCAAAGCGAATAAATGTCTTTATTGATCACGGTAAAGGCCCTAAGTACAATCTACTTGGTTGCTCTGAGTACCGACTGACTGCGGTCAGGATTCTCTAACAACAACCTATCGATCGTCCAAAAGTCCCTCACACTGTAGCTACTGTAGGTATTTATAGCCGCTGTGCCGGAGACAAGAATCCGGTCGTTCGGCATGTTCTCCACGTAGCCACCACGTGTCATCCTCCCGGGTGCCCTGTCTGTCATCGTAGAGAGCCGCCACGTGTTCTTTGTCAGCTCTCTCGCCAAAGGGCTACCGCTCGGTGGTCGACACAACTGCTCGGGCAACTCCCGGTCTGACCCCGACCGGGTTCTTCGCACGAAGCCCGACCTGTTATCTGCAAAGACAAAGAGAAAAGGACGAAGGCATCTTGGTCGGGTGTAAAGCTTATGCCGGTCGGGATATTCCCTACCAAAAGCCCCCCAGCCCGGGCCTTTTTGACCGTCCGGGAAAAAACGGGACGGGATGAAGAAGCCCAACCGTCGGCCATCTAACCGACCGGCCAGCTGTCATTCCCTCCCTCGCCACGTGTCGGCCACTGCCGGCCTCTGCGACTGCAACGGTCGCCTCGGAATCAGCGCTGGTCGTGTCACGCAAGTGGATTGGTTTCCCGCCCAAATGCTCTCCTATAAATAGGCCATTGGGGCCTTCATTTGAACTTTCCTCAACCTTTTGATCCAATCAGTACCCTCAAAGAGTCCCGAGCGAGCTATCTAGCAGATCAAACGAGCAAACCAAGCTTCAAGCCTTCCTCGAAGTATCCTCAATCGGTAAACTCTCTACTGCCCATCTCTTGCTTTATTCTTAGCTTTACGTAGGGGTAGGGTAGAACTAACTCCGATCTAACTTACGGACCCCATACTAACTCCCGACCGACCTTTAGGTAGAAACATGTCGGATTCGGATAGCCAGAACGCCTCGGTCGCAGGCTATGATGACACGATCGAACAGAGCAGCGAGGAGGTGGACATCATGTCCTACTCCCCAGAGGTCGAGCAACGACCGCAGCAAGTACCCGAGCGAGCCCCCGAGCGTGAAGGATCCTTAAGCTCATCGGAGACGTCGGGGTCGAGCTCTAGCGGGTCGGGGAACGAGGAAACATCCACGAGCGGACCGAACTCCCCGGCCGAAAATGTCCAGGGAACGCCTACGAGGGTAATAGGGGATTACCCTCAGGTCGAGCCCGAGGGAGGACACCGGGCATACGACACAGAGGAGGTCGAGGAAGACCCGGCCGGGCCAGCAATGTCACGCGGGGACGGGTACGAGTTCCTCAACAGCGAAAGTGTTGAAAGCCACAGGAGCTTGCTGACAAAAGGGGAAGCAAGCAAAATTGCGGCAACTCTCGCTGGTCGGGTCGAGTTCGACACCAGCAGGCAGCTCGGGAACATTATCGAGCGGCACCAGGGGAAGTGGCTCGGGATGCATTACGATTCGTTAATGGCGCCGATCACTTTCCCCTTCTCCAGCCTTCTTACCGCCTTCTTGGGGTACTACCGAGTTATGCCCGATCAGATATGTCCGAACGCACATAGAATAATTGCATGCTTTCCCCAGATCTGCCGTCGGCACAACGTGGCCTGCACCATGGAGCTCTTCAACTTCGTCTACTAAGTGAAGGTGTTAGCGGCCGCGTACGGGGGTGGTTTCCTGATGACGCAGTCCCGAGCAGATAAATGATCGATTGAGGGGCTGCCTGGGAACAACCGGGGGTGGAAGAACCGGATCTTTTCCGTAAAGTACGATCCGTGGATCCTCCCGGTCGAGAGGGTTTGGAGTCAACGGTTCCGAAAGCAAATCATGCCAGTCGAGACCCCGACCCTCATCGATGCTGTGACCAAGATCTCGGGCGAGATCTACGAATACCACATCTTCAAATCGCCCGAGTGCTACGAAGCGGCCCGGCTACCCGATCCGGTCTATGACCAGATCGAGAAGTATAAACCCGAACCGGCGGGTGTAACGGTCGCGCGGATGCCCGCGCGGGGCAAGAGGAAGGGTAAAAGCTTAAAGCTAACTTCTTCCCCGATCCTTAATACTCCGAGCCGACTAACTTTCTTTTTTGTTTACAGCTATGGCAGAATTTGGAGATGACGACGCCCCTCTTCCCCCACCCGCCAAGATCTCCCTGGGCGGTAAGAAGAAGCCGAGGGCGAAGCCGGCCGGGCAGAAGGAAATCCCGATGGCCCGACCTCTAACTACCTCGACCGTCACGACGGCGGAGGGCTTCGTCGTCGAGCCGACGGACGTCCTGGTCACCCGGGTGGAAGTCGCCCGGGGCAAAGAGAAGGTGCCCGAGCAGGGCGTGACTGAGGTGGGCGGTATGAAGCGTTGCCGAGAACAGCGCAGCCCGAGCCCTTCGACCGGGCGGAACAAGGACGAACCGTCCATACTGGCCTGCATCGGCAACGCCGGGCCAGCCAGAGAAGACTTGGGGAAGATGACCCCGACCCAAGTAGCCGAGAGGATCGGCTATGACCTGGCCGAGGTAAGCCTTCTCTAATTAATCGTCTCCTTTTGTGCAAGTGTCTTCAACCGGGCTGATCTTGAACATCTTTTGCATTGCAGATTTCCCGAGCGGTCCAGCTCTTACAAGGTACGGCCATGCTGGCCGAAGAAGCCGACCATCATAAGAAGACGGCCGCTCGCCGCCTGCAGGAAGTCAAGGACATCCAGGCCGAGCTGGAGAAGGCCCAGAAGGGCCTAAAGAAGAGCGAGGAGGACCGGGTCCTGGCGGAGAAGGTCGCCCAACGGGCGGTCGGGGAGGCCAAGGAGCTGAAAGCCCGACTCGACAATCCGAACGAGTTGGTGCAGTCTGTCTTTAAGGACAGCGAGTCGCGCTCGGCATTTCTTACAGCAGCCCGGGGAACAAAGATCGGAGAGGATCTAATCCTCTCATTCGGACGATGGGCCTTCAAAGCTGGGCAGCGAAAAATGCTCGAGCGGGCTCGTACCCGGATGGAGCAAGCTCTCGAAGGAGACGACCTCCAGCTGGTCCTGTCGGCACTACCCCCAGACCTGGCCGACCCCGGTCCCTCTCCCTTCACTCCGAAAGAGAAGGCAACCGAGCCCGGTGGATCCTCTGCGGCCACGCCGAGCGGGAAGGAAGCTGCTGTTGCTCGGGAGGCGAAGAAGTAGAAGAGAACTTCTTTTCTTTTCTTTCTTTTTTGTAAAGGGGAGCTGATCGGGAGCCTGGTCCCGATATTGTACCGGCCACCTTCTTTGCGATTAATAAATTTTGCCTTTTGTCAAACTTGTGTCACTCGTTTTTGTTTCACGCTTTTGTTTTCAATCATGCACACATTGATCGTAAACGCTTGACCTCACGGTCCTCTGGCCCGGTCTCGCAATATTCGACCCGCTCGATGCCCGACCTTAAGGCCTTATGGCCTGGTCGTGCATTTGAGGTTCCGCCGTAAAACCGGCCGATCCAATCGGGTTTACCCGATCTCCCGGCTTTTGACGAAATTTTGAAAACAGGTAAGCCTCCACGGTCGGGATATATCCGAGCGACGGGCCTATAGGTACTTCTTTCATCCCAGCCCCCACACTATTGTGCGCTCGAGGCACGAGTGGGTGCAATAGTGGAAAGAAGTTGGACGGATCGGGGAATTGTGCTGAGAGCTCCTGGATTCCCCGATCAGTGGCGCGACTCGAATGTCCGCCGATGTGGAGCGCATTTGACCGGTCAATAGTTTCGCCCGGTCGATGTAACTTGAGAGTGAACTGATTTGCGTGCACAGGAGGTAATGAAAATAACCGACCGGGCCGCCGCATGCAAGCGGTCGAGCAATCACCGATCGTATATACATTAAACATTCCCGCTCACAGGCGGTTAAATAAATATTTACAATCATAAAATTCAATTACAAATGACGACCGGGACTAACTCGCAGGTCAAGCCCCCCCTTCGTCCAAAGATTACAAAAAATAGGCTAATGCCTAAACATAACGAGGTGCTCGGAATTCCAAGTCCCCTCAATTACCCGACCAGTTGTTGTCTCCAGTCGGTACGTACCCGGCCGTATGATAGCGCTGATGATGTACGGCCCTTCCCAGTTCTGAGCTAGCTTTCCGCCCTCCAAAGGTTGACTGGCCTCCCTTCGTCGTAGGACATAATCTCCCACCTGAAAGTAACGAGGGTTGACCCGAACATCTTTCGAACTCTTGACCCGCTTCTGGTACTCGGCCATACGCCGAGCGGCTAGCTCTCTTTTTTCCTCGACCCCATCGAGATCCACGACCATCGCATGTTCATTTTCCTCCGCATTGTACGTTCTCTCTCGATCGGTCGGGATCCAAGCCTCGATCGGGAGTCGGGCTTCTGCTCCATAAACCAGGGCGAAAGGGGTTTCCAAAGTAGCTTCCCTCGGGGTCGTCCGATAAGTCCACAAGACATATGGCAACTCATCGGCCCAACTACGACCAGCCGAGTGTAACTTCTTTTTTAGACCTTCCAAAATCGTCCGGTTAGCGTTCTCCACTTGTCCGTTTCCCTACGGGTAAGCCACCGACGACCGGACGTGAGTCGTTCCGATCGTGGCCAAGAAGTTCTGGAAATATTGGCTTACGAATTGGCGGCCGTTGTCGCTGATGAGATGCACGGGAACGCCAAAACGGGAAATCACATTGCGCCAAAGGAACCGAGCACATTGCTGAGAGGTGATCGTGGCTAAAGGCTCGGCTTCTATCCACTTGGAGAAGTAATGATGGCGACAATCACGAATTTTCTCCGACCGAAGAGCTGAGGGAAGGGGCCCAAGATGTCTACCCCTCACCTAGCAAAGGGAATTGCAGTCGTGACCGGCTGATAAAAGGGTTCCGGTCGTCCAGGCATCCGGGCAAACAGTTGGCACGTCTCACATTCCGAGCTAACTTTTCACAGTCTAGCTGGAGGGACGGCCAATAGTACCCGATCAGCATGATACGACGGGCTAACGATCGGCCTCCTTGGTGTGAAGAGCAAATTCCCGAGTGCAGTTCCTTCATGACTAAATCTGCCTCGAATGCGGTCAAGCAACGCATTAGAGGACCTCCGTACGATCGCCTGTAGAGACGACCGTCCAAGACTTGGAACCTTGGTGCTCTAAGCTTGGCCTTCCGAGCACGCTGGGGGTCGTCTGGGAGTCGACCGTGCTCGAGGAACTCCTTCAGATCAGTGATCCAATTGTCTTCTACCGGCTGGATTGGATTGACCGGTAGGCGATGGATGCTATGTCTCGGGATCACCAGAATTCGAGCTATCTTCGACATGTGTTCCGGGGCGTCTTGGGCCAATTTAGACAAGATATCTGCATCGGCGTTATCCAATCGGGGTATATGCCGGACGGTGTACCCCCGGAACTGAGCAAGCTTCTCCATGGCCAGGTCTCGGTATAGTTGTAAACGTTCTCCATTGACCTCATAATCTCCGAGAACCTGCCCGACCACGAGCGCAGAATCTGTTTGAGCTCGGATGTATTCAGCCCCCAAGTCCCGAGCGCACTGCAAGCCATTAACAAATGCTTCATATTCGGCTTCATTATTAGTAGAGTGGAACTGATACATGAGGGCAAAATAAACTTTGAATCCTTCCGGGCTCGTGATCACCACTCCTCCTCCTGCTCCTTTCTTGCTACCCGACCCGTCAGTAGCCAACGACCACCATTCAGCCTCAGGATCCGCGACCTCGGGGGGTCGGGTGTCCCGGGCGGTGCACTCGACCAAGAAATCAGCAAGGGCTTGACCTTTGATAGCAGGTCTCGGTCGGTACTCAATCGCGTACTGGGTCAGCATTAACGCCCACTTGACTAGGCGACCGGTTGATGAAGCAGTTCGGAGGACTGGCCCGATCGGCTGATCGGTCAACACGCGAATCGCTCGACCATGGAAATAGGGAGCCAACTTCTTCGCGGCAATGTATAAGGCGTAGACGACCTTCTCTAGCCGGGAGTACCGGAGCTCGGAACCATGTAGCGCGTGGCTTACATAGTACACCGGTCGCTGGACCCCTTCCAGATCGGTTCGGCACAACACTGCGCTTACTGCACGATCGGAGACGGCGAGGTACACGTCTAGCTCTTCTCCGAACTCGGGCTTTGAGAGCACGATTGGTGACATGAGATACTCCTTCAGCTCATCAAAAGCCGCTCGGCACTCCTCGTCCCAGACGAATCCATTAACCTTTCGCAATACCTTGAAGAAAGGTAAAGCGCGCTCGGCTAGCTTGGAGAGGAACCGACTGAGGGCTGCCAACCGACCGGTCAATTGCTGGACTTCCCCAACGGTGGAGGGTGGTTGCATGTCCTGAATCGCTTTCACTTTGGCCGGGTTGGGCTCAATTCCTCTCTTGGTCATCATATAGCCGAGGAATTTGCCGGTCTGAACCGCAAATGTGCACTTGGTCGGGTTCAGCCGCAACTGGTGCTTCCTCATGATCTGGAAGCACTCCCGGAGGTCCCGAGTGTGGTCGGATCGGTCCCGACTCTTGACCAGCATATCATCAATGTAAGCTTCCATCGTTCGGCCCAGCAAATCGGCAAAGAGCATATTGACCATCCTCTGGTAGGTCGCTCCCGCGTTTCGGAGGCCGAACGGCATCACTCGGTAGCAATACAGCCCGTCCGGGGTCACGAAGGCTGTCTTGCTTTCATCTTCATGGTGCATCATGATTTGATGATATCCCTTGAATGCATCCATGAAGCTCATTAATTCGGCCCCGGCCGTCTCGTCGACCATCTGGTGGATACTCGGTAATGGATACGGGTCGAGCGGACAGGCCTTGTTGAGGTCGGTAAAATCGATGCACATCCTCCAAGCTGGGGGCTTAGGAACGAGAACAATATTGGCCACCCACTCGGGATAGATCACCGGTCGGATGTGCTCGATCGTCGCCATCTTCTTAACTTCTTCTCTGACAAACTCGCGGCGATCGGAAGAAAGGTGCCTGGTCTTTTGCACGACCGGCTTTGCTGTGGGATCGACGGCTAACTTGTGGCAAATTACCGATCGGTCGATCCCGGGCATGTCTTCGGGCCCCCAGGCGAAGATATCAGCATACTCCTGAAGTATGGCCAAGATTTCCGCTCGAAGCTCGGGAGTAAGGGCCCGGCCAATCTTAATCTTCCTATCCGGTCGGTCCTCGGATAGGGGAACTTCTTCTATCTCTTCGGAAGGCTCAGGTTGTTCCTTCCGATCCTTAGCCTCCTCTTGGCTATGGTGTTCACCCGGGAAGACGGACCGGAGTCGCGTCTATTGACCGCTCGGGTGTAACATTTCCGGGCGGATTGGACGTCGCCGCGGACTACACCGACCCCGTTGGGAGTGGGGAATTTCATGCACAGGTGGGGCATAGAAATTATCCCACCGATCTTCATAATGGCGGGTCGGCCCAAGATAATGTTGTGGACGCAATGGAGGTTGACCACAACAAATTCCAGCTCCGTTTTGATCGACTTTGGAGGTGCGCCGATCTCGACCGGGAGCGTTATCTTTCCCTCGGGGTAAACCAGAGCCCCGGTAAAACCTGACAGTGGTACACCGACCGGAGTCAGCTCCTTCCTGTCAAGGCCAAGTTTCTCAAAGACGTTCAAGTATAGGACGTTCACACTGCTGCCAGTATCGACCATAACCCTCTGGACGTCCGTCCCCTTAACGTCAATCGTGACCACGAGCGCCTCCATGCCGTGGTCGCCGCTGCTAGGTTGGTCTTCGAGGGTGAAGGTTATGGGCTCCATCTTCTGCCTCTTCCCGGTCTCCCGGGAATCCACTATAGCGACCGGGCAATTACTCCGCGGTCGGGAAGCGTCTTCCAGTCCACCGAAAATGACGTGGATGGTGGGCTTTCCTGATGGTCGGCTGCTAGACGGAGGGTCAGGGTCCCGTCGGTCATCATGACGATCGTCCCTTCGATCGTCTCTTCGGTCCTGACCTGACCGATCGGAGCGTGCATCACGATCAGATCGATCGGAGCGGTGGTGGGAACGCCGGTGATCTCTCCGATCGGTATTCCTCTTGTTGTCCTCTCTCTTCCCCACACACTTGTCCAACTTCCCCATCGGTGGTAAGCACAATGCTTACTCTTGTCGGGGCCATCTCGATCGGGATGGGGGAGTTTGATGAGATTGCAGGACTGGGCATACTGCATGGCCTCCGCTGCGGATCGGTTCAAGGCCGTAAACTCACCAGGCCTGGTGCGGGATCGGGGATGGTCATCACCCGACCGATGTTCCGCCCGGCCGGCCGGTTTACGGGACGAAGAGCCGACCTCCTGCGAGCGTTTTACGGCGTTCGCCTCGCCAGCATTGGCATAATCTGTGACCCTTCGGAGGGCCTCCTCATAAGTGGCCGGGGGGTGTAGGATGAAGTCTTGATATAAATATCCCGCCCGGAGAGAGATGTGAAGCATGTGGGTGGCGGTCGCATCGTCCATGGGCTCGACCTCCCCGACCGCCGCCTTCCATTTGATGAGGAAGTCGGTCAAGCTTTCCCCTTCAAGCTGCTTGGCCTTCTCCAGATACATATAGGGCTTCCTCACCACTTTGGAGGTGATAAACTTCCTCACGAACTTGATCGCCAGGGTGTCAAATTTATCGATCGAGCCCGGTTGCAAGGTTCGGAACCATTCTGCCGCCCGACCGGTGAGCGTAGAGTAAAAAGCCCTACACATTACGGCATCTGACACGCCCTTCAGCATCATATTGCTGTAAAAATCGTTAACATGGGCTTCGGGGTCTGCCCGACCATCATAACTCTTCTCTCCAGAGACCTTTAAATCAAGCGGGTAAGGCTGGGCCATCACCGCCGCTGTGAAAGGCGTCTGGTGCAGGGTCGATTGGTCGACCGGGGGTGTTGCAGGGTACGCGTTTCTGAGTTGCGCAACCTCTGCCTGAAGGTTATAGAGCAATCCTCGGGTCTCGTTGAGCTCGGCGGCTTGAACGGCTTGGGCTGTGTCCCGAGCGCGTCGCCGTCAGTGTGATCTCGACCCGCTATGCTCGGATGAAGCCTCCTGGCTGGCGTCCTGCATGTGCACGTCTTCCGGCTGGCGATTTGGGTCTTGGGGCCCCAATCTTTGCCGCATTTCCGGTCGAAGACGGTCAAAAGCTACCGCTCGGGTAACTTCCTCAGGGTCCTCCGCTCGGGCGGGAACCTCCTCTGCTTGCTGGGCCTGTCGTGGTGCCTCCATCGCAACAGCACCCCCCGACCCCAACCGCGAACGAGCCGAGCGTCGAGCCCGGGAAGTGGGCTGATGCTGCGGCTCTACTTGAGCGGCCGGGTAAACTGGAGGGGCGGCGGCTGGAGCCGTGTACGCAGGCGTGAACGGTGGGTAGCCAACCGGTGGTGTGTAATACATCGGCTGGCCTGGCCAATACCCGTATGGTTGAGGTGGGACCGGGTATGGATACTGGCCGGGATACATCATTGGTTGCGGATATTGCTGACCGGGTGTCTGAAATCCCGGTTGTATGTAGTTCACCGGCTGTTGGGCGGCCGGGTATGTGTTGGATGGATGCGGTGGTGAGAGATTGAGGTTCAGGTCCACCGTCTGACCTTGCTGTTGGGTTGCGTGGTGGTCGGATGAGCTTGCTGCATCCGCCTGGTCGTCGGCGAAGTTGTTATATGCCCACGGATACATTGTTGCAAAGAGACCGGGTGCTCGTCAAAACGTTGCTTTCTTGCACGGGTCCCCACAGACGGCGCCAAAATGATACTGCTAATTATACGTAAGCAATATGAAATAAACGCGAGACCAATCAAAGCGAATAAATGTCTTTATTGATCACGATAAAGGCCCTAAGTACAATCTACTTGGTTGCTCTGAGTACCGACTGACTGCGGACGGGATTCTCTAACAACAATCTATCGATCGTCCAAAAGTCCCTCACATTGTAGCTACTGTAGGTATTTATAGCCGCTGTGCCGGAGACAAGAATCCGGTTGTTCGGCATGTTCTCCACGTAGCCACCACGTGTCATCCTCCCGGGTGCCCTATCTGTCGTCGTAGAGAGCCGGCACGTGTTCTTTGTCAGCTCTCTCGCCAAAGGGCTACCGCTCGGTGGTCGACACAACCGCTCGGGCAACTCCTGATCTGCAAAGACAAAGAGAAAACGACGAAGGCATCTTGGTCGGGTGTAAAGTTTATGCCGGTCGGGATATTCCCTACCATGATCAATATATGTATTTGGCAGATTATTTGCTAAAATCGCAAATAGATTATCTTTTGAACTTCTAGTTCAGTCTAACTAGTACATGGATTTAAATAATAAAGATGTTTTTATTCTTATGAAATTTCTTGGCATTCCAAAAAACTACGGAGTAGTATATTATCTCCCCCTAATGCCGAGAAACAATCTTCATTAGGAATGCAGTCAACGTACCCAATTATATGTATTGATCCCCTATCATGGGCTTTCGGTATTTAATCAATAGACAGAGGTTTCTTTGATAGCCCTTATAGAGGTACGTTATGGTGGTGATATAAAATAGACTGCGCAAAAAAAAATAACGCAGATAGGGAAATGTTACTTCTGAAACCACGTACTAGGTGAAAAAAAAAGGGTATAGCAATCCTTGAGGGATTGATTTGTGATATGCATTGAGTTAGACTTGGGTAAAAAGAACTTGACTCATAGTAACGTCAAGCAATCCTTCGGGGATTGATGGGATAGGTTGACCATTTTTGGTCAAGAATTTATTGTCAAGATTCACTTACAGCACGTTTGGTTCACGGAATGAATTTTGAGATAATAGGAATGCTATTCCATAAGGAATGGAATAGGCAAGGAATAGAATAGGAATTGTATTCTATTGTTTGGTTCGCGGAAGGAATAGACTTTAGGAATTATATTACAGTGTTTGGTTGATTTAAGGAATAGAAATGAAATATGTTTTAAAAGACATAAATACCCTTATAAAAATATGTGATGGTGGCGATGGTGACGGTGGTGGTGGTGGTGGTGCTGGGGTGGTAGTGGTGGTGGTGGCGGTGGCAGTGGTGGGGGCGACGGTGGTGGTGTTAACGGTGACGGTTGTGGCAGTGGTGGTGGGGGCAGCGACGGTTGTGGCGGTGGTGGTGGTGGTGGTGGCGGTGGTGCTGCTGGGTGGTGATTCTGGTTGCGGTGGTGGTGGTGGTGGCGGCGGCGGCGGCGATGGTGGTGGTGGTGATGGAGGTGGTGGCGGTGGCGGTGGTGGTATTGGTGGTGGCGGCGGTGGCAGTGGTGGGGGCGGCGGTGGTGGTGGGGGCGGTGACGGTTGTGGCGATAGTGGTGGTGGTGGCGGCGGCGGAGATGGTGGTGGTGGTGGTGGCGGCAGCGGCGGTGATGGTGGTGGTGGTGGCGGCGGTGATGGTGGTGGTAGTGGTGGCGGCGGCGGTGATAGTGGTGGTGGCGGCGGGACGGTGGTGGTGGCGGCGGCGGTGATGGTGGTGGCGGCGGCGGCGGTGGTGAAATAGGATATATATATATATATGATAAAAAAAAATTAGGTTAAAGAAGGGGTAAAAAAGGAAATAGATTCTAAAATCTATTCCTGAGCGTTCAGTAATAGGCTAATACCAGGGGGGCCCTAGTAATAGCTATTACCTTATTTGAGGTAATAGGCTATTACCAGGAATATTATTCCTGGTAATAGAAATGGTTACCAAACAACGGAATAGGCCTATTACCGGGAATGCTATGTCATTCCCAGCCTATTCCGTGAACCAAACGGGCCATTAGAGAATTAAAATCCTTAATCTACCTTCTGGGCAAATAAATATGCAAAACAATGAGGGCTATAAATTTAAATATCATATGCCCAAATCTCATGTCAAAAAGTTTCTATAGCAGAAACTAGCACTGTAAACATGTCATAGCCTTTAACTATTATCACATGCAAGCTAAGGTTTAACAACGACAGGTGCAACCTAACCATATTGAGAATTCATGCTATTGCCACACTTATAAGTTGGGTGATGAATCTCAATAGCTATGGCCTATAGCAAATAATTAATTGCCAACAAGAAATAACAAAGGCTCTTATATGAGCCTAATCCAAGAGATTATATGGTAAAAGTTGTCAATTAAAGAGAAGCATGCAAGCAAGCTCTCACTTTATCTCATAGTTTCATACAAGCATGAAAACATCACAAAATAGCAAGATATACAAGCTAAAAACGGCAGAAAATTTCCAGAATTTTGACCTGGATTGCAGAATTTTCTTGGAAAAACGGTAACACATTTTGACACAAAATTTTGCAGATATGTAGTTCATCAAGTATAGAACGTACACAAAAATTTTCATGTCAATCCAAGGTCTAAAAGTATTTTTCCTGAAATTTTTCCCAACATTGCTCCAGGCAAAAAAATAATTGACAGCACACTGCCAAAACTTTACAAACTTTTCTGGGATAACTGGAGCATATTTTCAACAAAAACTTTTTATAGATATCAAATGACACAAGTTTAGGTTCTCCAGGAAAAATTTCATTCCAAAAGGAGTTCAAGAAGTATTTTTCACGAATTTAATTTTCAAATTGTGCCGGTCAGAATTTTCAGGCAGTGATTACTATGTGTAAAAAAAAATCACAACTTGTTTGCTTCAGGCAAACCAACATGATGTGAGTCAATTTTGACTTTCGGAGAGTAGCATAGCATTAGAAATAGAAGTTGCAACTTCATTCATAAGTCATTAGTCACTTTAAAGATCAATCCACATCCAGGGTCTACCAGACCTTATTAAAAAATAGCCCGATGACCAAACACTTAGCATAATTTTGTCATGTACTACTACTGGAGTACAATATGACCATCATAGATGACAATGAGACCCGCGTACACCAAAATATCCTTCCGGGATTGACTTAGCGTCTATAAATCCTTTTCGATCAAATTTTTATAATCAAGGGCTTGGGGCAAGATAGCGGGTGACAGATAAAATTAGTTCTCTTGATTTACCTTCTGGGTAAAACTATATTAAAACTTAGACACTATCATTTTGTTTAAATACTCAGATTTAAGATTTATTCTAATGCCCCAAGACTGATGTGAAATAATTTCCATAGCAAATTAGCACCATCAATTAACTTTTAAAACAATACAAAACCAATTTTTCATTGGGGAAACCGCCCTAGTGCTGTTATTTCTAATTTGTGCTATGACTTGTTGCCTTCAGGGCAATGCTATGTTTAGAATTTCGGCTATAATCACTTGTTGATCAAGACGATCCTTCAAGGACGATCATATAATAAGACATTTATGGCCTATACCTCAATATATTCATAGAGGTATAAAAGCTAGCCTCGAAAAATAATCCACAATTACACTTAATTGCAAATTCATACTTTCAATGAGCTCTCAAAAGAGTCCCAAACTAACTTGCAGGCAATTAAACAGAATATCTACCTTCACAAGTGTATGAATATGCACATCATATATGGATAAGCATGTGTTCACTGTAGGATTAGGAGCATTCTGGATATTTGGCCATAATTAATATCAACACCACCTACTGCCAAGCCACTATATATCACTACCATACATTCTCAAAGGCCAATAAAACATTTCTAGAAAATCCAGAAAAAAAACAAGTGAGCATTCAAAAAAATATAACCAATGCACAACATAATCATGTATCAAATATGCTCATATAGCCTTATAGCACCAAACATAGATAAATAATCTGGATTTAATAGAAGAATACCGTTCACCGAAGATAATTAGTACACGTTTGCTGCTATCCACTCGTATAGTTCCATTCGGTCTAAGGTTTGATATCCACTGCTTTATTAAGGCTCTCGATTGGATTACAAAATACACACTACCCCGCCAAGCCACGGACTATCTCCTTCAATAATTTGTTCATAAACATTTTCAGCTCTTTGATGAGTTCCAGTATGAGCTATGTTCCGAAATCCCTTCATTCTTATATTGGTTCTTTATTTTTGTAATTGATAATTCTCGCTAGGAGTCTATTGATCGAGATCAAGAACTCAGATTGAAAACAGTGATTCCCTGGAAGAACCCGAAGACTCATCCAATAGTTGCCTGCGATTTGAAAAACTAAAATGGAACCATCAGATTAGACTACCTCAATCAGTAGGATCTATAATCCATTTAATTAATCTGGAGGAAAAAAAACAAGAAAGAGAGAGATATGCCAAACTCCTTTCTAATAGCCTCTGCCATCATATCACTCTGTATAAAACGCTAGGAGATTATGTTGAACCATCAGATTAGACTACCTCAATCAGTAGGATCTATAATCCATTTAATTAATCTGGAGGAAAAAAAACAAGAAAGAGAGAGATATGCCAAACTCCTTTCTAATAGCCTCTGCCATCATATCACTCTGTATAAAACGCTAGGAGATTATGTTGCCTGCGACGAAGGCAACAACAGGGACATCGTCAATACTCCGGCGTTCTCTTGAAGATGACGGTGGGAACTGGGTTTCCGCCTATCTTCTCGTAAGGCAATGGTAAGAGCAGAAATGCAGCCGCAAATGCTACTCTAAATATTACATCTTCCGAGCACGTTGTCCTCGGTATCTCGATTCAATCGACGCCATCCGATTCTCCCAGGAGGCGATCAGATGTGTACTGGCCGGCGAACCTCTACCAAGGTCATCCGAGGCCTTCGTCCGGCCTTCCCATGGTGATCGCCCTCAACAGATGGGTGATCGGACGACTATGGTGAAGTCTCGCGATCGTCCCAGGTTTCGTCAATGGCGGCTTTGCCGGTCAATCTGCCGTCTGGTCATGTTTTGATTGGTATGGATAGTGCTCGGGTTGAGGTAAGATTGATGTTTGGTGGTCCGATCGGATACCGACAATCGTCCGAGGGTTCTCACGATCCGATCGGACCTCTTCGGCGACCTCGCGGCACCAGATCTTGAATCATCCGCATCAAAAACCTTCGGATTTGAGCTGTCGTTAGATCAGGGTGGCGAAAAAAAAGGGTTCACACTCGTCTTTGCCACGGGATTTATCAATTGATGTAGAGCAAAGTCTGATAACGTGTTGTAATAAGCCTATTAGCTCAAACTTATTGACCAATGGGAATTTAGATAAAGAAGATAGAGAAGAGATGAAGAACACAATAAGCCAAGAGACCTGTCATTCTGTTATTTCAATATCTGAATATATACACATGTACAATCATTAAGTATTATACTAAATGACATAACTGTTACTGAAGAATTGTTGAGTTAGAGTGAAATAGTGATGGAGCTCATAAAAAATGGAGAAAAATTTTAAATTCTTCTGATTGCTATTAGGCATTTGATAATAAAAATTATTATTATTATTATTATTATTATTATTATTATTATTATTATTTTATAATAAAATCATTTAGTATTTTAAATATTTAAAATTTAAAGTAATTTAATAATAATAATTAAATAAATAAAAATGATACATTGATGTTTTTATCTTTAGAAAAGTATAATTGGTGATGACCCAAATCTTAGAATCATTTATGAAGATTAAGAGTTCATAACCATTTACATTTAAAACTTAAAATAACACGGTACATTCAAAAAAACACGGTACATTCAAGTCAGTTTACTCCTAATCAAACTAATAATAATTACGGAGTAGTTAATTTAGTAAACATATTTTTGGGAAAATTGAAAAAATTACCCCTCAATAATATGCCAATAATGAGTGGCATATATGAGTGGTGTAAATGTTATCCAAACGGTACACATATAACTCCTCCCATAATGGACATGTGGTTCCCCGTTAGTGTACAACGTTAAGTTGGGTAAATATGTAATTTAGTTGTTTTTTCCTTTATTCTTTTTATATTTTCCCTTTATTTTTTTCCTTTTTCTTTCTCGGCCTCAACAAACAATAGTCCGTCGGTACGTCTTCTTCTGGCGTGAACAAGTCGAGGCAGTGCGACAGAGCCTTCATCCCTCTTATTCAACGTGGACAGTATTCCCCGGTTAACGCTCCATTGAGGCAACGTGGAGCTGGGACGACGACAGTTGTGGTGAACTTCCGGCGGAGCAGCGTTGATCTATGGATGTGGCGGCTGTGGGCTGTGTGGGTTGCTCGCCGCCAAACTGTTGTTTGTTGAGGTCGAGAAATAAAAAGGAAAAAACAAAACAAAGGGTACTCTGATTTAACGGTGTACACTAACGAGAAACCACAGGTCCGGGAGTGACTATATGTGCACCGTTTTGATAATTGAGGGGCAACATTTACACCACTTATAATTCAGGGGTGACATTAATAATTGACATATTATAGAGGGACATTTTTTACAATTTTCCCTTCTATAAATTGTAAAATATTAGTAATTGGTCAAAAGTCAAAATAGCTTACACAATCTGCTATTAATTAATTCCCCAAATACACCATTGCATTCATACACTCAAACAAAAACATAAACATATATGTTTTTTGGAAGGAAATTAAAGACTTAATTCATTAAATCAGAATAAAGAATAGCAACAAGATAATGAGAAGGGGTATCAAACCACTCCCCGCAATTTAGGGGTGAAAATGACCTCCCTAACAAGAGTGTGGACAACCCGCTTCGCAGATTGGTTGACAACAAAACTAAACCCGATTAATCATTGAGGCACCTTCTTAAACATAAACATATATTTATGCAGTTTATATTATAAATTATAGAATTCCTTAACCAGTGATCCAAAAGAGTACTCCTTACGAATTGTTACATTCAAAGCTGTCGCTCCGGCAGCCAATCCAGCTCCCGCTCCCATCTTTCTGCTGCGTTTGTGATCTAACTGTGCATAATCCTCCGGTGCACTCGGTCCTGGCGCGGTGGATTGCCACGGCCGCGGAGGAGGCGGTGGTGAGGCGGTTGCAGGTAATGGAGGCGAGTGTGAGCTGCAAGGAGATGGATTGTGTGGCCTGTAGTCACGTGTAGCCGGCAGCGGAGGGGCGGATGAGTAATAGTAGCTAGACGGAGGAGGAATTTGGTATTCCTGGATTTTCCAGACGGCGATTTTGAGTCGTATCTTACCCTGAGGACGACCGGAGGGGCGGCGGAGCTGGAACGTTCTCACCTTAGTTGAATCGCCCGAGTCAACCAGGTCCTTGAGCGGGAGCCGGAGCGTGCCTACTAACGGCTTGGAGGTTTCGGAGGGAACAGAGTGGGAGATCTCAACGGTGAGCAGCGATTCCTGTGGCGATTGCGTGAGAGGGAGAACGAAACTCTCGTTCCAGACGGGTTTGGTCGAGCCGGAATCATCAGATTTAGTTGCTATACGGCGGTCGCGATCAATCCAGATGATGACGCAGGGCTTGAGATCGCCGTGACGCCAGTTCACGTTCTTCAGGTCCTTGGCGGAGACGACGGTGATGTCGACGCCGGAGGTCGAGCACCTGCGGTTGCCATGGCGATCCGGTGACATGCGCGCGTGAGCGTGGAGGTGTGAAGCGGAGAGTAGAACCGCAGAAGAGGAAACATATATAGGTAACAAGTCAACAACAAAACGGAATCGTGGATCCACAGAAATACTATATCGAGTAAACTACTCACCCCTAAAAAATTCTCTCTTATTAATTTTTTTACATTACAATATTTGATTAGTTATTCTACTTTTTTTTTTATTAAAAGTTAGCCTGGACATCATTTCATAACACCAAATAATTAGAAGACATGTCATTGAGGGAATTTAGAAGGATACAAATTATGAGGATAAGAAGAATTTTTCAAATATCTAAAAACATAATAACTCTTAATCAAAGTTATATCGTTAATTTATATTCATATTTTTAGTGCTAACATTTGGTACATTGCGTTTTTTGAATTGTACTATAGAACTACCTCTACCGATATAACTTCCGTTATCTTTTTTATTATTGTTACCATGCACATGCATCCACCATATATTTTCTTGTATTATCTATACTTTATACTATATATAAAAAAAAAAATCATAAACTTTAACTTGCCGCCCAATTCCTAAAAAATCTCTCTTCCAAATAAAAATATATTGTTTTTTACCTTCCTATTCGTACTATAATTATAGGTTAAAATTCCTGATCTAATATTATAAAATAGTGTAATACAATTCTATTCTAATCTATCTATACTATATATAAAAACAAAATCCAGAACTTTTTAACTTCCCGGTCAATTCCTAAAAAATATTTCTTTCTAATAAAATATATTATTTTCTGTTTTGCTATTAGTAGTATAATTCTAGATTAATATTCATATTCTAATATTATAAAATACTGTAATATAATTCATATTCTAATCTATATCTATCTATACAATCTATACTATATATAAAAAACAAGAACTTTAACTTCCCGACCAATTCCTAAAAAATATTTCATTCGAAAAAAATATATTATTTTCTGTTTTGCTATTAGTAGTATAATTCTAGGTTAAAATTCGTATTCTAATATTATAAAATACTGTAATATAATTCATATTCTAATCTATATCTATCTATACTATATATAAAAACAAAATCTTGAATTTTAACTTCCCAGCCAATTCCTAAAAAAATCTCTCTCTTTCTAATAAAATATATTATTTGCTGTCTTCCTATTAGTAGTATTATACTATTATTATAAAATTTATATACTAATATTATAAAATAGTGTAATATAATTCATATTCTAATCTATATCTATCTATCTATACTATATATAAAACAAAATCTAGAACTTCCCGGCCAATTCCTAAAAAAAATCTCTCTTTTTAATAAAATATAATATTTTCAGTTTTCCTATTAGTAGTATAATTCTAGGTTAAAATTTATATTCTAATAGTATAAAATAGTGTAATATAATTCATATTCTAATCTATATCTATACTATATATAAAAACAAAATCCTGAACTTTAACTTCCCATCCAATTCCTAAATAATATTTCTTTCTAATAAAATATATTATTTTCTGTTTTCCTATTAGTCGTATAATTCTAGGTTAAAATTCATATTATAATATTATAAAATAGTGTAATATAATTCATATTCTAATCTATATCTATCTATACTATATATAAAAACAAAATCCTGAACTTTAACTTCCCGGCCAATTCCTAAAAAATCTCTCTTTCTAATAAAATATATTATTTTCTGTTTTCCTATTAGTAGTATAATTCTAGGTTAAAATTCATATTCTAATATTATAAAATAGTGTAATATAATTCCTATTCTAATCTATATCTATACTATATATAAAAACAAAATCTTGAACTTTAACTTCCCGCTCAATTCCTAAAAAATCTCTCTTTCCGATAAAAATACATTGTTTTCTAATTTCTTATTCGTACTATAATTCTAGGTTAAAATTCATATATATTATAAAATAGTGTAACACAATTCCTTTTCTAATCTATACTATATATAAAAACAAAATCCTGAACTTTAACTTCCCGCGCAATTCGTAAAAAATATCTATTTCTTATAAAATATATTGTTTTCTATTTTCCTATTCGTAGTATAATTCTAGGTTAAAATTCATATTCGAATATTATGAAATAGTGTAATATAATTTATATTCTAATCTATTCTATATTCTATTCTATATATAAAAACAAAATCCTGAACTTTAACTTCCCGCCCAAATTCCTAAAAAATCTCGTTTTCAAATATCTATTTCTAATAAAATATATTTTTTCTATTTTCCTATTCGTAGTATAATTTCTATTCTAATCTATTATATATTCTATTCTATATATATTTAAAAAAATCCTGAACTTTAACTTCCCGCCCAATTCCTAAAAAATCTCTCTTTCCAATAAAAATACATTGTTTTCTACTTTCTTATTCGTACTATAATTGTAGGTTAAAATTCATATTCTTACCCCAAAAGGCTGAATCCCCAACCCTAAGGGCCCCCACACTCCGACCCGACAGAGCATGTTAAAATTCATATTATAATATTATAATATTATAAAATAGTGCAATACAATTCCTATTCTAATCTATACTATATATAAAAACAAAATCCTGAACTTTAACTTTCCGCCCAATTCGTAAAACATCTCTCTTTCAGATAAAAATATATTGTTTTCTACTTTCTGACTCGTAGTATAATTCTAGTCTAAAATTCTTATTCTTATATTATAAAATAGTGTAATTCAATTCTATTCTAATCTAATCTATACTATATATAAAAACAAAATTCTGAACTTTCACTTCACGCCCAATTCCTAAAAAAATATCTCTTTCTAATAAAATATATTGTTTTATGTTTTCCTATTTGCAGTATAATTCTAGGTTAAAATTAATATTCTAATATTATAAAATAGTGTGATATAATTCCTATTCTTACTATACTATATATAAAATCAAAATCCTGAACTTTAACTTTCCGCATAATTCCTAAAAAATCTCTCTTTCTAATAAAATATATTGTTTTATGTTTTTCTATTTGTAGTATAATTCTAGGTTAAAATTCATATTCTAACTAGTTTTTTACGCGCATTGCGCGATTGGGATAATGCCCAATGTTTTTTTTTTTTAATAAGTACTTTAAAGTATATCAAGGAAAGATTATAATGGAATTTTTCATGCATAGATAATTGCATGTTAAATTTGCGTATTTAAATAGGTAATTCTAAGTTTACAAATGCAAGATACTATACTCAAGATTGATTATAATTGTCAATAAAATAATTGTATTGGTGTGGTTGCAACCAAATACGGGACATAAGGGAGAGCAAATAAAAATTAGTGCATAAAATATTAAATATATACTAATATTGAAGAGCTAACTGCTGATTGCCAAACAAGCATATTGCGAGTCGTTTCTCACTTCAATTTGGTGTGTGGTTTGAATATTCTTTTTGTCAATAAATACCCCAAGATGTTAATATAATTGGCTTAATTATATTTTTAATCTTTTTTAATTTTTTTAAAAAAACTTATTATTATTATTATTATTATTATTATTATTATTATTATTATTATTATTATTATTATTATTATTATTATTATTATTATTATTATTATTATTATTATTATTATTACTAGTAGGTGCACCCGCGCGATGCGCGACTATATATATAGTATGATATATATACAGTATAGAAAATAGAATATTTGAACTAGAAAAAATTTGAAATGAATTCCTTGTAATTTTATTACACATGGATGAATTTAGTAATTTTATTAGACATTGTTGGAGACTTCATCGTTCAAACAATGTGATGCATGACTACCTATATATAACATATAATATTACGTATAATATAATAAGAATAAGAAACATAGTATTTAAAAAAAATACAAAATTTTAAATAATAAATTGTGGAATGTTATTATTCATTATTGAAGACTTCGTTGTACACAACATTTTTAGTCGTACTAAGACATGGTACATTTGCCCCGTAAATAAAAATTTTCAAACTCTTAGGGTTACTAACTCTTGAAACAGCTACATACAATTGTCCATGGTTAAAGACAGATTTTTTCAACAACAACCCCACTTTAGCAAGCGTTTGTCCTTGACTTTTGTTGATTGTCATGGCATAGGATAGCATCAAAGGGAATTGCTTTCGTTGAAATTTGAAAGGCAATCTTAGATCTGACGGTGTAAGTGACATTCTAGGAATCAATACTCTGGTTCCTGCTTTTGTACCGCAGATGATCTGTCCTTCCAGCACGTGGTCAGCTAACCTTGTAACAATCAACCTTGTACCGTTGCATAATCCTAGTGTGTGATCAATATTTCGCAATAGCATAACAGGTGATCCAACTTTCAAAGTCAAAACATGATTTGGTACTCCAGAACATCTCAAGGCATTCAAGAATTCAGGAGTGTGCAAATCCGCTAACATGTCAACATTTGAATCTGACTTACAAACAGAATCACTACTCAGGTATGTCTTACCCTCAGTCAGATTATGATCATTCATGTATTGGTTAACAGCATCTACCACGTCCAATGTTGGAGCTAAAATTGCACTATCATTAAGCTATGACAAATCACCAATTCCCAGTCTAAAATTAGGGAATGTGCTATCAACAATTGTAGCAATAGGGTCATCCTCGCACTTCAACAACAAATGTTCTGGAACAGTAATTTCGTACTCACCATCAACTGGACTACCAATTGTTCCGTCATCTATATTAGCTATCCATTTTGCAAATTGCTCGATCTCCTTACCCTCGTTTTCTGATTGAACACTTCTCAAGCGCAGATTCTTAGTAAGCCTAAAAACTTTACATGATTTCCAGAGATACGATGAGCTAATGCTCGCTCGAACTATATCCTGTCTTGTACCCTTTGGAATGACTGGTAAAATTTGTCTGAAATCGCCACAAAAAACAACTGTTTTACCACCAAATGTCATTTCAGAACTCCTTGGATTTATGAAGCGCAACAGATCCCGCATAGTTCGGTCTAGGGCTTCAAAATAGAATTTGTGCATCATTGGGGCTTCATCCCATATTATCAACTTGGTTTGCACAAGTAGCTCTGCCAATTGACTATCGTGACGGATGTTGCATGTGGAATCTTCATTAACAGCTATCGGTATAGCAAACCGAGAATGTGCAGTCCTGCCACCACGTAATAAAAGCGAAGCTATGCCGCTTGACGCAACATTTAACACTATTTCACTCTTAGACCTTAATGCGGAAGAAAGTGCTCGCCACAAGAAAGTCTTACCGGTCCCTCCATAACCATAAACGAAGAATAACCCCCCATCTTGGCGATCAATATCGGTTAACACTTCATTGTATATGACCTTTTGTTCTTCTGTTAATTGCCTTACCAATTCCTGATTCTCTTTCTCCTGTTCGCCACAATCGTATGCTAATTCTTCTTGAATAAATCTATTTGCAATAACGTTTAAGGCCCCAAAGTTTGCCATTGGCATTTCAGGATAGTCCTTCAAACTCTTACCATGAGTAGATAATAGCTTCTCAATCTCTACTAAGGCAAAGTTCATCTTGTGCGAATCGGACAACACAAATTCTGCATAAGTATATATAAAAATTTGGTGTTATAACACACCTACAACAATTTGACTTAATATTGTGTTATCGGTATTCATAAAATAATTTAAAAATATATGATTACCTCTATTCTGCAGTTGTCTACGGACGTTGAATTGTGCATCATCTGATAAATGTTGCCACACATCATTCCAAACTATTTATGGTTTACCCATGCAACTGCTCATTAGCAATGTCACAAACAATCTCCTCAGTTGATCTGCTGACGCCCAATTACTGGTTTCATCTATTGCATCGACATATTCGTTATCATCATCGACTAAACCCCTTGCATAACACGCATCTCGGAATGAGTCATACTGGACGCCATTTACAGTCCTAATATCTTCATAACTTTTAGGGCCACGGATTTTATTCAGCAAACACCTCAAATAGAAGATTTCTCCAGTAGCTGGCGGGACATAGAATATACGTCCGATTGAGAACCCTTTTTTCCGTGGCTGTCATTTTCTAAGGTCTTTCTTCCAAACGAATCATGTTGGCATCTCAACATAGGTAAGTTCTCTTGCATCGGGGTATGTTTTATTTGCTTCAAACCATTCCAGAAACATGCTCTGTGCTATAGTAGGTCTATTAACAATGTTATCAACAGCATCATCATCTGCAAATATCACACTCTGTTGATTAGGAAGGTGAAAGCTTAACCTTTCCACTGAAGACACCCTAAGCTGTATATCAAAACCAAACAGACGCCAAACCGCTTCACATGGGGATATGTACCTACAGTCATAGTACATATTAATCTCATCTATTGCTTTCCCATTCTCGTCATCATTGCTTGTTTTGTAAAATTCTGCTGTAACCCGATCATGACCCTTGTTAACATACTTGAACAGGTACTTGATTGAGTGTGACTGGTTGCACCACTCGACATTGATATGAGCCTTATACTTAAGCAACAAATATCTATTGTGCGGTACGACATACCTATTGTCCAAGGCGATCCCGTTCTTTGTAACTATAATTCCATTGTCTCTCCTTCTATATACCGGGTAACCATCGTCATCAAATGTAGAACTCTCAACAAATATCTTAGGAAAATGCTTAGAGCATCGCGCATTTACCATACATGGAGAATTGGTCCTCGCTTTTCCACATGGACCATGCATCATAAATTCCTCTACCGCTTGGTAATACTCTGCATCTTTCTTTTCATCTGGGATCTCTGCGCAGATCATGTTGTCTAGAGTAACAACTTGCCTAACTTCTTTACTTTTCTCCAAAAAAAGCAATATATGAGCATGCGAAAGACCTCGCTTTTGGAACTCAATTGTATATATGACTGCAACAACATAGACATAAACATCATAAGCTTAAGTAATTAAATAAGATTGTAACAAACTTGGGGTGTGTTTGGAAACCTGGAAAATGAGTTCTGGAAATCATTTTCCAAGTTTTCATTGTTTGGATGTGCCTGGAAAATCAAGTCAACGGAAATCATTTTCCGTTGACTTTGGAAAATAGGCTTGTTTTGGAGGAAAATGACTTCCCCTTTTTTTTTTGGGGGAAGTCATTTTCCAACTTTTACACCAACATCACACTACCACCAACATTATCAACACCATACCACCACCACCTCACTACCACCATCACCACCACCACCACCGCCACCACCAACATTATCAACACCATACCACCACCATCACCACCACCACCACCGCCACCACCACTATTACCGCCGCAACTACCGCCACCACACCACCACCATCACACCACCACCAACACCATACCACCGCAACCACTACCACCACCACCACCACCACCACCGCAACCATCGTCGCCACCACCACCACCACCACCATACCACCACCATCACACCACCACCACTACCACCACCGCCGCCACCACCATACCACCGCAACCACCGCCGCCGCCACCACCACCATCACACCACCACCACTACCACCACCGCCGCCGCCACCACCATACCACCGCAACCATCACCGCCGCCACCACCACCACCATACCACCGCCGCCGCCACCACCACCGTCATACCACCGCAACTACCACCACCACCACCACCATCGCCGCCACCACCACGACCATACCACCGCAACCACCGCCGCCACCGTCGCCGCCACCACCACCACCACCATACCACCGCCACCACCACCACCACCACCGTCATACCACCACCAGTTATTATTATTATTATTATTATTATTATTATTATATAACAAATAACACCACTACCACTACACCACCACCACCACCACCATAATATTTTTGATATATTATTAGTTATTTTTTTATTATATTTAAAATTATTATTATATTATTATACATGTTGTAATATTCTAAATAAAATAATTAAAATGTTTAATTATACAATTCTACTCATTTTCCAGAAAATGAACCAAACACACAAAAACAGTTTTCCAGAATGCAACCAAACACCGGAAAGGAAAATGTTTTCCAGAAAATGACTCATTTTCCAGAAAACATTTTCCAGAAGTCATTTTCCTGCTTTCCAAACGGACCCTTGATTTAAAATATAATAACAAATATTACCTCCTGCCACAGGGCCAAATATTTTATTCTTTCGACAATCAGCTATCAAGGCATCCAACTTCGTCTTGAATAAGCGGTAAATTATGTTCGGCCGGTCTTCTGCCTTCAACCGTTGATCTTTTAAAAAGCGTTGCACCTCAGGCCACTTTGGATTGCATGTAAAGGTTATAAATAAATCAGGGTATCCAATCCATCTACATATTGCCATTGCATCTTGGTAGTTTTGTATCATGTATCTAGCACCACCAGTAAAACTTGACGGTAGTATTATTCTGCGACCTTGTGCTGCGGGGTTTAGTTCACCCCTTGTTAAAGCATCAGTCAATCCACTGTAACTCTCACACCTTAGGCTTTTTTGGTGTGTCCTTATATAAATTAGTCTTCCAGACTCAACCATTCTGTATCCATCTACCACAAACTGTTGGAACAACCGCCGTGCAAATAGTATGGTACTCGGAACTGACTTTCTAGACTGTATGCGGTAGCAAAAAAACTCCCTGGGACTAATCCTCTGCCTACCACTCGAAGAACGCTTGCCTACTACGTTCGCAAATGCAATGTCTTCGCGAGAGTTTTTTCCCATTTTGGTCTCTTGACTATGGCTCATTCTCAATTTTGCATTCCGACTTATAATTGCACCCAATGTGGTCCCTTGACTTTTGAAAATTACCCCAAATTCGTCCTCCGTTACATTTTCCATCCTTTGGGCGTTAAATAGGAAGGCATTTTGGTCCTTTCATTGCCACCGCGCCTTCCCCAACTGCCATCCCCTTCACATATTCGTTTCTTCTTCACGCCTGAGCAAAAAAAACACCAAGAACCCTAGATTACTTTGATTTCTTCTTCCTCTCTTGCGTACGATGTCAACACAGTGGAGGCAAAACACCAAGGTTTCTTATTCATCGTCATCATCTTCGCCAAGACAGAGGTACCACTACGGCGATGCAATCCCTACGCGTATATGCAATTGTGGCAGCGAATGGAGCATTCAAACCTCTTGGAGTAGCGAAAATCCCGGGCGGAGGTTTTGGGTTTGTGTAAGGAGCATTTCAGGTTCAATTTTTTGTTACAAATTTCTCAATTATTACTTGTTGTAAGAATTTTTGAATTTGTTGATAGGATGGTGTCGGATGTGGATTCAAGGAATGGTTCGATCCTCCCATGTGTTCACGTGCGAAGAAGATTATTCCCGGCTTATTAAGAAGCATGAATAGAAAAGATGAGGAGATTGAGAGGTTAAAAGCAATGGCAGTGCCCTCTGTTGGTCGTGGAAGTAATTGTAATTGTAATTGTGGCAAAAAAGGAGGCTTTAGATTTAGGATTAAATCGTTTGTAGTAATTGTTGTAGCATTTAGTATGGTTTACTTGTACCACAAAGCTGTTGAAACTGGGAGTAATAGTTGTAGACTCCCTATAACATGATGTGTACTTTGTTTGTTGTGGCACTTGTTTATGAATGGAAGTTTACTTTGCTGGAATTGTGTTTAGTTTTTAGAATGCAAATGAAATTGGAACTGGAACTTATCAATAAGCAACTGTAAACAAGTGAACTGGAACAGGAACTTAGGAAATGAACTGGAACTTAGCAAATGAAAAGGCACTGGAAATGAAACTGGAAAATGTAAACAATATGCAACTGTAAACAAATGAACTGGAACTGGAACTGGAACTTAGCAAAATGATAAACTTCATTGATGGTAGACTATTCAAAAAACAGAAGCTTTACAATCAGTTTACCCACAATCACCAAAAGACAATGCTAAAGGGAGTATTACCCACAATCAGTTTGCATTATCCAAATCAAGTAGAATTAGAACAATCCAAAACAACTACAATCAGTTTTCACATAAATTGAAGGCCTTATTCAATCTCGATTGGTTCGGAGGCTGTGTTCTTGAATTTCGTAGTCAAAGAAGACGAAGACCTTGTTTTATACTTCCTCCCTTGTGGCTGAGCAACTTTTTGTTTTTTCTTTGTTAAACCAAGGGTCTTTTGCCTTCTGAGAGGGGCAGGTGGAGGTGCAGTACTAACTTGCTCTTGTACAACAGTAACAACTTGATCTTGAACAGCAGTAACTTCCTCTTGAACAGCAGTAACTTCCTCTTGAACAGTAGGTAATGTCATCTCTTCATGTGCTTCAACCTCAATCTCTACTTGGTAATCATGTTGAACTAATTCTGAGCTTGCATCTTGAATAGAATCTGTATGAAAGTAATCATGTTAGGTAAAACAAGCATTTTGTATGAAAGGTATGTTACTAAGTTAAAACTTACATCAAACATGGCTGCTGGTACATCAACCTCATCTGCTCTTGCATCTTGATTTGTTGTGCTGCTTTGTGGCTGGTTTCTTTGTGGTTGAGGGTTTCTTTGTGGCTGAGGGTTTCTCTACAAACATAAAACACATTAAGTAAATGTAATACATGGAAAAATTGTAACTAAAACTAGAATGTAATGGTATACTTCTGCTCTTGAATCTTGTGCCTGAGGGTTTCTTTGTGCCTGAGGGTTTCTTTGTGCCTGAGGGTTTCTCTACAAGAGTAACAACTTACAAGTTAATGTAATACATGCAAAAAATTATAACTAAAACTAGAATGTAATGTAATACTTACAGGTTTCAGTGGGCATCTCCTACTATTGTGGCCTCTTTGTTTACAGAATGTGCAATGTAATACCACATGACTTCTAGACATATGGACGCCATCCTTTGTGATTTTCTTTTTGTCCTTGGCTTCATCAGCTCCTCTCAACCTCAGTCTCTTTGGCCTCCCAGGTTTTGATTTGTATTCAGGTGGCAAGGGTGCTTCTAAAAGAGAATGAGGCCACTCATTTGGTCCAGCCATTGGATTAATGCCTAATTCATACACCTTCAAGTATGTTTCCACACTGTAGCAGTTATGTACATAGTCTAACACATTGTGTCTCTTCATCCAGATTGCACAAATGCCATGTCTGCAAGGGAGTCCAGTCAAATCCCATTTTCTGCATGAGCATGTTCTTCTGGCCAAATCTACAGTGTGTTGCTCACCTGTATGTGGTCTTTTCACTTCAAATAGATTCAACCCACACTGTAATGGTATATATCCTCCTGCATATTTCTCTTCTTCTGCAATCTTTTTAACAATGTTAGGACAAATCACTGAAGTCCACCCATATGCCACTTCTTTATTTTTAAATAATCTTGTCATCAGTATAGTCCTAAGCATCTCAAGGCAGCTTATCAATGGCATTTCCCTAGCCTTAACTATCATTGCATTGAAGCACTCACTTACATTGTTTACTAACATATCACAGAGTGCAAAACCAGTAAAGTGTGACCTGGACCATTCAGAAGGATGTTTGTCTCCCAACCAAGCAAAAGCATCAATATCAAGGTCTTTGATCTTCCTCATTGAGTCTTTAAAAGAGTTTACTGTGGTGGCTCTTGCTGCTGACCATAGTGCATTCTTCAGTGCATTACCATGAAAACCAGCAACCTTCATGTTAGCATATAAATGTCTTACACAGAACCTATGCACCACATTTTTTAGTTGTGAGCTAAAAGCAGGCAGCAACCCCTTCTGCTTGTCTGAAATGAAGGTGTATTCATATTCAGATGCCTCATCAATTCCCAAATCAAACTTAAGTAGTGCTAAGAACCAAGTCCATGATTCCTTGTTTTCACCATCAACTATTGCATAGGCAAGTGGGAAGATTCCATCATTGGGATCCATGGCAGTTGCAATCAACAAATAACCACCATACTTTGATCTCAAATGGCAACCATCAACCCCTATAATCTTTCTGCAATGTAGGAAACCCTTCATACAAGCCTCCCAACATATATACCATCTTAGAAATCTTGATTTTCCTCCTGCTTCTACAGTCTCACTCATCTTCACAATTGAACGAGATCTTGGATTTGATCTTTCAATCTCCAAGTAATAACTCCAAAACTTTTTGAAATAATCTTCAAGCTCACCATTAATAACAGCTCTAGCCATTGTCATTGCCTTATAAGCAACCTTAGAGGTGATATGGAAGTGGTCATCAGTAGCCACTCTCTCCCTGAACTCACTGACTCTCCAGGTTGAATTACTGCCTATGTTTTTTTTCCACCTCTTAGCTAGTCTGCTGGACCTTACACATGAATTCTCCCACATCCAAGAGCAGCCATCATGAGTGTCATTGAATGAAGTAACCCTCCAGCAGTTCACATCCTTAATCCATCTCAGAGTTATTGACCATGGACAACCAATTTTCTTGCACTTCACAATACATCTTACCTTGTCATTCTTTTCAAACTTTATATCTTTCCCCTCTTTGAATGCATAACTCACTATGGCATCCTTAAAATCTTTTTTTTTCTGCAAATGTCATTCCAACAGTGAAAGTGGGGTTCTCCATGTCACAACTTCTAAACTTTGGCCAAATGTCATCCTCTACTTCCTCATCACTTCCATGAGGTGTCTCATCATCAGAATAGTTCACTTGGACATTCATTTTATCATTTTCAGATTCCACATTTGGCAGAGTAGTGGTTGGTCCTATCCCATGGTATTCTACATTGGGATCTACTGCTTTTTCAAAATGAATATCATCCTCACCTAGACTACGCAATTCTTCTTCACCATCATCTTCATAGTCAGGATCTTCTTCCACTTCAACCTCACCCTGAGCTTCATAATCAGAATCTTCTCCCACTTCAACCTCAGTTTCAGCTTCATAATCAGAATCTTCTCCCACTTCAACATCAGTCTCAGCTTCATTATTTAACCCTCCAATGTTGATCCACACTTCTACTTCCCTTTCCTTATCACTAAAATCAATTAAATCCCAGGCTTCACTATCTGAAATGACCTCAATTAAACCTTCACCCACAACAGTATATACCTTACATTCACTCATTGTGTAGCCTAACTCTATGACTTTGTCTTGTAAAGCCATAAACCCCCATTCATCAACATCCATGTAGTCAAAATAATCTACATGACCTCCGACATATGTTACTGGCTCAGTCATTAATATTTTACCACCATGCTTGAGCTTAAGTGTAAATCTATTTTCATCAATGTCATCTGAATGATTACAAAAACAAATTTTATTTTTACACACAGAAACTATAAACATGGATTATAAAACACATATACAATAGATAAGACTTGCACTTCAATATACAACAACAAAAAATCAACACAATGGTCCCCACACACTATATTTTACAAACAGAGACCAAACACTGCTCTCCAGTGGTCCCCCCAGCACCCTATTATGCAAACATTTACACAGTTACCCAACAAAAAAGGCAAACACACATTTCTATATATTTTGTCTGATGGTCCCCTCCACAACCCATCGTTAATCAACCATATATACGCCTCACATTCACACTCAGACAATGTAACCACATATACACAAAGTAAGAAAGTGTTTCCACTACTGAAAGTACAAAGTAAAGGTGGAATACTACTGTAAACTTTGCAAAACACATGGAATATTTCAAAACGCAATACTGCACCCATAAATAAAAGTTTGCGTACCATATATTGGCAATGTAGCACTCCCAGACCTCCGGTGCCCCATCCAGACCTTCGGCGAGTCATTGTAGTCTCCTTCTCCTTCGTCAATTTTGTGAATTTTAGATTCTAGGGTTTGAGGTTTTTGCTAATTGCATAAAAGGGGCATAATCTGTGAATTTTAGGAGGGAATCGACAGTTGGGGAAGGCGCGGTGGCAATGAAAGGACCAAAATGCCCTCCTATTTAACGCCCAAAGGATGGAAAATGTAACGGAGGACGAATTTGGGGTAATTTTCAAAAGTCAAGGGACCACATTGGGTGCAATTATAAGTCGGAATGCAAAATTGAGAATGAGCCATAGTCAAGGGACCAAAATGGGAAAAAACTCGTCTTCGCGATAACCGTCTTCTCCATATGGAAACAACAGAGGGTATTGTAGTGGTAAGTATGACGGATTTAATTCACTTATCCGCTGTAGGTGGCCACCCTTCGATTGAACAATAATATCACGCTCGCCAATACTGGTATCCAGATCTCCCACAATTAAAGCTATTACTTCAGACACTTGCGGCAGATTATATGTCCTCGCATCTTTAGTTCGTTTTCCCAACAACTTTATTTGGACTTCGGCACATGGGTTAATATCCAGCTTAGACGTAACCATCCGAAACGACTTAACCAAAACATTATTTTCATCGAGGTCTTTCTGAATGACATTCACTATTTCTACATGAATGTCATCTTGCTCACCACTACCCCTACAACAACACAAACTTTGCATTGATATTTATTTAGATAAAAAATATTATGTGATGTGTAATTATGCAAACTTGTTTACCTCACAGCTTTTATACTGTTGTTCTTTTCATTTGCCGTGTCGTATATGTATAACTGAGCAAAATGAGGTTCTTTGCCTTCTTCTGGAAGTAGACTGCCCATTAGGTGATAGTTTTGTCCACTTAATCGGAAAATCGGAGGTGCACCTCCCTTGTTCACGGTCTTGTCAATTTTTCCTCCCATGGATGTGAAGCAGAACATGTTGTTGTAGGTCCTGATGTTGTGTAAAAATTCTTTTGATAATTCGTCATTGTCGAAAAAGAGATCAAATATACCTTTTGGTGGCAACTTATGGTCCGGCAACTTGATCTTCCCATTGTTGTAGCACAACATAAGCAGTGGCGCTGCTTTTGTTGACAAATTCTTCTTCCTTTCTTCAAACAAAAACAAAGCACCACAGTGGACGCATTGATTTGCTGCATCACCAAAATCGCAGTATTGACCTGCAAACCGATATATGGTAAATTATATACCGATTTATATTTTTTGAAGTTATAAACCAAAGATACATACCATGTTGTTGACCAGAGGATGACCCAATATCCGAGATTTGCCTTACATTGTCAATCGATATATCAACATCTGAAATTACAAATACATTTATAAATCAATTTTAATAGTTATAGGTTTTCAATTTTACTTTGCTTATAGTTGTTTAAAAAAGCATCGACTACTATTATTACCTGGTATGTACTGATTTGGTGCTTCGATCATTAAAGGGTTAGATTCATCTTCAAAGGCAGATAGCAAGTCTCTTTTTGTTACATGGTCTTCTTCCACTGCAAACTTATGTAATGGTTTAGGAATTGGAAATTTATCTTGTGTTATGGTTGATATAGGTTTTGGGAAACCTCCAAAAACAAATCGCTGGCAATTGGTTGAGCATATTTGGGTCTTGGACGAACCTACTGTACACATACATAATATTAGACGAATTTAAAGTATAACGATATTTTAAGTGACAATTAATGTAAATACCTACATTTTAGGGGAACCAAAAAAAAAAGTATTTCGTATCACATGTCGCTTTTCAACTTGTTAACTATGAAGAACATTATAATAACAAAATAAATTACAGAAGTTAAAATATTATGAATTAAGTACCTAAGTAACATTATTACTTATGCTAGCCTAGAAGATCAAATTGTAATTTCACTTTATAAGCATTACATTTTAGTGGACAAATCATTAGGTAGACCATGGTCCACTAAACTTTGTGCACACTAAATAACATTAGAATTAAAAAGTATATATCATTAATATTAGACTAATCAAATAATTACACATAACAAAAGAAATACAACTATTTTAAAGCAAAATTTTTAAATTGATATTAAAAAGTAAATCATATGAAGACAAATTATTTGTTCTACAATTCCACGCAGAGTTGTATGGACCATGAATTACATTATAATTATAACATTTAATTTGACAAACATTTTTTAAGAATTAAAAATATAAGGATAATTAAATTCACAATGAATGTATATAAATTCATCTTAGGGGATTTACCGTTAGTGATGTTACTCAAAGGTGTGATATTTTGAGTCAAACATCCTCCAAAAGGAATTCGGGAAGGATTAGTTGTCATAGGTTGCTCTTTATCTCTAGCAGCATTATTCCTTGATGATGAGTTGCCGAAATAATTTTCTGTGACATAAAATATTGAATTAAATTAAAAATTAATTCGAATAATGTACAATCGTAAAAATTAAGTACACATAACAAAATTATTTTGTCAATTGTACAACATTAATTTGTAATTGCTATAAATTTGGCTAATATTAAAAAAAAAAAAAAAAAAAAAAAAAAAAAAAAAAAAAAGTAGTTGGTATCACATGTAGCTTTTCAACTTGTTTACTATGAAGAACATTATAATACTAAAATAAATTACTTAAGTTAAAATATTATAAATTAAGTACATGAGAAATACCACTATTTTAAAGCAAAAATTTTAAATTGATATTAAAAAGTAAATCATATGAAGACAAATTATTTGTTCTACAATTTCACGCAGAGTTGTATGGACCATGAATTACATTATAATTATAACATTTAATTTGACAAACATTTTTTAAGAATTAAAAATATAAGGATAATTAAATTCACAATGAATGTATATAAATTCATCTTAGGGGATTTACCGTTAGTGATGTTACTCAAAGGTGTGATATTTTGAGTCAAACATCCTCCAAAAGGAATTCGGGAAGGATTAGTTGTCGTAGGTTGTTCTTTATCTCTAGCAGCATTATTCCTTGATGATGAGTTGCCGAAATAATTTTCTGTGACATAAAATATTGAATTAAATTAAAAATTAATTCGAATAATGTACAATCGTAAAAATTAAGTACACATAACAAAATTATTTTGTCAATTGTACAACATTAATTTGTAATTGCTATAAATTTGGCTAATATTATAAAAAAAAAAAAAAAAAAAAAAAAAAAAAGTAGTTGGTATCACATGTAGCTTTTCAACTTGTTTACTATGAAGAACATTATAATACTAAAATAAATTACTTAAGTTAAAATATTATAAATTAAGTACATGAGAAATACCACTATTTTAAAGCAAAAATTTTAAATTGATATTAAAAAGTAAATCATATGAAGACAAATTATTTGTTCTACAATTCCACGCAGAGTTGTATGGACCATGAATTACATTATAATTATAACATTTAATTTGACAAACATTTTTTAAGAATTAAAAATATAAGGATAATTAAATTAACAATGAATGTATATAAATTCATCTTAGGGGATTTACCGTTAGTGATGTTACTCAAACGTGTGATATTTTGAGTCAAACATCCTCCAAAAGGAATTAGGGAAGGATTAGTTGCCGTAGGTTACTCTTTATCTCTAGCAGCATTATTCCTTGATGATGAGTTGCCGAAATAATTTTCTGTGACATAAAATATTGAATTAAATTAAAAATGAATTCAAATAATGTACAATCGTAAAAATTAAGTACACATAACAAAATTATGTTGTCAATTGTACAACACTAATTTGTAATTGCTATAAATTTGGCTAATGTTATAAAAAAAAGTAGTTGGTATCACATGTAGCTTTTCAACTTGTTTACTATGAAGAACATTATAATACTAAAATAAATTACATAAGTTAAAATATTATAAATTAAGTACATGACAAACATTATTACTTATGCTAGCCTAGAAGATCAAATTGCCCTTTCACTTTATAAGCATTACATTTTAGTGGACAAATTATTAGGTAGACCATGGTCCACTAAACTTTGTGCACACTAAATAACATTAGAATTAAAAAGCATATATCATTTATCAAATAATTACACATAACAAAAGGAATACAACTATTGTAAAGCAACAATTATAAATTGATATTAATTAGTAAATCATATGAAGAGAAATTATTTGTGGTACCATGGTCCACGCAGAGTTGTATGGACCATGAATTACATTATAATTATAACATTTAATTTGACAAATATTTGTTAAGAATTAAAAATATAAGGATATTTAAATTCACAATGAATGTATATAAATTCATCTTAGGGAATTTACCGTTAGTGATGTTACTCAAAGGTGTGATATTTGGAGTCAAACATCCTCCAAAAGGAATTTGTTGCTGATTAGTTGTCGTAGGTTGCTTTTTACCTTGAGCAGCATTATTCGTTGATGATGAGTTGCCGAAACAATTTTCTGTGATATAAAATATAACATTAAAATAAGAATTAACTAAAATAATTAACAATCGTAAAAAGTAAGTACACACTTCATAATTAATTTGTCAATTGTACATCATTAATTTGTAATTGCTAAAAATTTGGCTAACATTAGAAAAGAAACAATGTTATTGTGACATGTAGCTTTTCAACTTGTTAACTATGAAGAATAGTGTAATAAAAAAATTAATTATAGCAGTCAAAATATTATAAATTAATCAAATCTAACACTACTACTTATGTTAGCCTAGGACATGAAATTTTAATTGCTATAAATAAAGATTACATTTTATTGGACCAATTATTAGGTATACCATGGTCCACAAAAAATTGTGCAAAATAAATACCATTAGAATTAAAAAGTATATATCAAATTAATTACACATAACATAAGAAGTTTAACTATTGTAAAGTAGAAATTAGAAATCGATATTCAAAATTCAATAACATGAAGACTATATATAAATTATATATATATATATATATATATATATATATATATATATATAAAGTCACATAATTTTATATTCTGAAATAAATAGAGGTATTATTCTACTACTTATGCTAGCCTAGGACATGAAATTTTAATTGCTATAAATAAAGATTACATTTTATTGGACCAATTATTAGGTATACCATGGTCCACAAAAAATTGTGCAAAATAAATACCATTAGAATTAAAAAGTATATATCAAATTAATTACACATAACATAAGAAGTTTAACTATTGTAAAGTAGAAATTAGAAATCGATATTCAAAATTCAATAACATGAAGACTATATATAAATTTTATATATATATATATATATATATATATATATATATATATATATATATATATATATAAAGTCACATAATTTTATATTCTGAAATAAATAGAGGTATTATTCTATAATAATATCTCTATTTATTTCAGAATATAAAATTATGTGACTTTATATATATATATATATATATATATATATATATATATATATATATATATATATATATATATATTACTTATTATGTTGAGTTCGGTCCTATTCGCGTGAGATGAGGAAGAAGGGATTCACCCTTCTCCTTCGTATGTCTGAACAGATCTCGTTTTTTCCCTGCTCAAAACAGTCATGTGATCTCTCTCTGTCCAGCCTAAACCTCAATCCTACACCAATCGTTATCTCGCAATCAACTCTTGTTATTGAACATTGTTTCCGCAGAATTTCTAATCGGGTCTAGATCCGTACACTCAATCTCTCAGTACACAATAGCAATCTTTCATTTCTGGGAAAGATCGGAGGCTTCAATAAGAGTTAATGGAGGAAATCGCAATGAAGTGAAGCTAATTTTCAACTACTAAGGTTAGTATGCTTTCAATTTTCAGTCAATTCATTTAGGGTTTCTTATGCATGACTGTTGTCCAATCTGAAATTGATCTATTTTTCATACTGTAATCTTTTTAGTTTGGTAACAATAGTTAAGCATGCAGATCGATTCTCATAGATAAAATCTCTTAATTTCAGATTTGTATGATTCATAGCAATTAGGGTTCTCAATCGTGTTCTTTTTAGTGTTGCTCTAAAAACACCAAAATGAAATTACGGTTAACTGTGTAAATTTCATGTGCTAAATGCTATAGATATATTATTATTCACACAAACCCTAACCTCTAATCTACTTTTTAATTTTTTTTTTATGGACATACTGGAGTTATTTGAGGAGATGGAGAGCATAAACAGAATCGGAAAGCAAGAGGGATAACAAAATGCAGCTTCATTTAAAGTATGAAAAAAGATAAGTTTCGAACTTACCTTTATTTTGCTCACTTGGTTTCCTTTTGATGCCTATAATTGTTGACGTAGTAATCTTCTTCATTACACTTATTATTGTGTGTACTTGCAACTGCTAATGTCAATTGTCTCTCTGGCTGAGGTCTCAAACTGGAAAACTGTTTTTGTAGTTAGATGGGGCAGCTATCAGTAGATGGGTTCATTGTAGCAAATTTATATTTTTTCAATGATTTTGAGATTCGAAGTGGAACTGAAGGGTTTTCTCTTAATAGTAATGATAGCTGGCCATCAATTATATTTAATATCTAAAGAATGTTTTTCTTTCCCTAAGAATGATTAGTTTTTACTTCACAACCCAATAATTCCATTTTACTCAATTTTTGTATATAAGTTTTTAGAATATTGAACACATTGATTCTTTGCTTCTAATTCTCTAAAAATCTTTTTTCTGCCAGTGTATCCTTTTCCTTTTGGTGTTGTTCTTTAATATTGGGAACACAATTTCTAACCTGTTTTTTTTTTTTTCTTATTCTGTTGAGGATGGAATAACCCAAGCTCTGGATACATTGAAGAGAAGCAAGCAGAAAATAAGACATCAATCAAAGAAACTAAAAGCAGCATGGTGATCTATGCAAATAGGTTAAGATTTTATATTTATTTTCCTGACTTTAGATTAGTTTGTATGCATATACTTGCATAGTTTGTAAGTTTGTTCATTTTACTTTGTAAGGCAATAGACACTTTTAATTAAACAGAATTTTTTTAACAAATTGTCCTCAATTTTAGACCCAGTTCATATACTTTAAATTGGCCCTTTCTTTGATTGTTGGATGAATATACAATTAATCCAATAGTTTTTGGAATTCTTTGTTTCAGGTATCAGTCTTCTAGTAACTTAAAGTATCCATTAAGATTTTCAAACTATTATAAGTAACAGTAGTAACTTTTGTTGGATGCAATTTCGTTTACTTAATCCAATTTGCATTAGTTAGTGTATTTAATTGTTCTATATAAGTCATTCTATAGAACAATTAAGGGCTTTGGTAGAGTAATTAAACTATTTAGATAGATAAATATTTCCCGAAGCTTAACCTAAGAGCAGTACCTACTTTATGATTTAAATTGTACCACATTTACAAAATTTCAAAAGTTTGTACTGTTTTCATAATTTTTTTTTTACTTAGGTGCATTTCTTTATTCTATATCACAGCAGATTAAAGTTTGGTGTAGGATCAAAGTATTTCTTCTAATTTAAGGATATTCTAACAGATTGAGTGTACATATGCTACTGTGCTTTATTGGAACCAATAGGTTTGGTAGATTAAGAATCAGGCACTACCCCTATGATTAGTAGTTTGTTTCTCAATATGGATTCTTTGGAAGCTTAACCTAAGATTAGTACTTAGATTCTGAATAAAATTTCACACATTATCAAAACTTGAACACTTTTATTGTATATCACAGGAAAAGAAACATTTTAGTAACTCTTAATAATTAGTTAATTTTATATTACAAAGATTTCATTTATTCCATGTGTATTAATTCCTTTTCATATGTGCTAGCAATTTTTGGTGGACACCAGCATGGACAAAAAGTGGATTGGAGAGTTGCAAACAGAGTAAAAGAAGATTTTGCAAACAGGCGAGTAAACCTATCTTTATATTTTAGGCATAAGTTATTTAGTTCTAAGAGGTTATACTTGTATTAGAAAGTTGCAAAAATTTCTTGCCATTCAATGTTCTTAGTAACTTTAAACAGTTTTATAGGAGAAGTTTAATATCTAATGGAACTTATACAAAACTACATCTACAAATTCTAAGTTCCTTGCCAAGTTTTGTCTCTTGTGTCTCCATTTTAAAACCTTGAACCTTGATCATCCTTCCCAATCACCTGAAATGGAAGTTAGAAAATCTGCAAAACAGGTTCTAATAGTAGCAGTAGAGAGGCACCAATATATGGTAATAAACAGTTAGGCAATCTCAGCAACACATTAAACCATAATTAGAAAATATCTCAAAAATAAACTTTAATGTTTAGGGATCAACAGGATTAGAATTAGAACAAATAAAAACAGTCTTTAAGTCTGGATAGGGCAGGTTCACAACAATAAGTTTCAACCAACTTCACAATTACATTTTTTCCTTTTTAATTTCTGCTTCCTTCAACTTCTTCCTACTTTTGGATGATGAAAACTCATCCAAAAGTGACCTTTTAATATCTCCAGAGTTGTCAGCACTGTCATCTCCTTCCTTTTGTGAGGCTTGAATAGAGGCAGGACTATTACCTTCCACTCCAATAGAGCCTTCCTATTATTAACAAAATCAGTAAACCAAATTAGGCACCATCATAAAAAAAAAAAAACACATTCTAGAGCAATAAGGCTATGAATGGCTTACTTCAGAGATTGCATCACTGTTTGTTTCCTCCTCAAGCATCCTAGATATTAAGTCCTGGTCTTGATGCTCCACAAACCTGTCACTATAGGTTTTAAGCAAGTGTTCATCCCTGACAACATTGAATGGGTAATTGGGACCCCTCTTAAGAGCCAGTTTAAAATTGATCTTAAACAACATCTTCATTCCAACTATAGCATCCAACTCAGGTGGCACTTCAACATCAACATGTTTAGGTAGGTGATAAATAACCTAAGTACAAACACAGAATAAAAGTATAGAAAAAATTCAGATATAGCCAATTAGAAGAATTTACCTCTTTGTATTTTGCATACAATATAGAAGCATGAATACCCACAAGTTCTGCCACCTCTCTATCCCAAAGCAACATTGGAGCATCTCCAGATTTATCAAGAGCAATTACAACAACTTTATATCTCACTGTACCCATCATACAAGGCTTGTTACACTTAGTGCAAAGCAGTGATCCTTCCTGTTCTTTTAATTTCTTGTTACACCCAGGTGTCAGACATGATAAGTAGTACCAACCATCCTCAAAATCTAACCCCAAAATCTCAGCAGCCACATAGTATTCCCCATCCTATTATACACATCATTTTATAAGAAGATATAGCAATAAACCAACTAAAATAAAATAAAAGTAAAAATAGGTAGTTGAGTGTGTGGATTACCTCTTTAACCTTCTTAAGTTCATGGCAGCTTGTTACAATAACAGAAGCATTCTTAAACTCACTAATGCCTGTAGAGTTTGAATGTAGGGTGCCAGTACTAAGACTTCTCATTGGAGTACTCTGAGCTTTCAACCTTCATAAATATTAGAAAGATTAATAGTAGCTGGATGGACATTGTGGTAGTTGACTAAAAGCAAAAAACATGTTTTTAAATAACCTATCTAGAATACAGTAGACCAAAATAAATAGCTATCTTATTTCTTTATTAGCAGTTTGCTAAAATTGAAAAAAGACATAGTGTGTACACAATGCTATGTTTTGTTTTCTAGATCACAGTAGACAACATGTAGGGGGAATAGAGATTTTGTTTTTCTAACATAAGTTGAAAGGCAATAGACCATACAATAATACAGATGAATGTAACAAATAGGACAAATAAAAAAGATGAACTTACTTTGACTTAAACTCTTGAAATTCCTCAAAATCCTCATTGAACCAAAGCTTCATAGCATCATATGAACTGGTTATTCTGACCTCACCTTAAAAAAAAATGTATACAAATAAATATAGTGTTGTTTATAGATACTGTGTATATATTTATAGAGGATAATGTGTTTAATCAATCCATACTAAAAGCAAAAAGCTGGAATGAATAATCTAACTCTATATGCAGAAAACTATAGAGAAACTCACCATTAACAACTTTAGCCCTACAACATTGGATGACTACAATTAGTGGTTCTTTCGAATCATTATTGTAATAAGGCATAAGGGCAGATACATGCTCATTCCAAAGTGTACACGTCAGTGTATTGTCACTGGATTCCAAACAGAAAAAAAAAGAATAAAAGTATTACAGAAAAAAACCACATCATTAGTGTCTAATATAATCAAATTTTATTTTAAAAAACTTACGCATTGTCTTCAATTTGAAAGTCGATGAGTTTGGTTGCCTTTCCCCCTATAATCTTGTCCACAGGATTGTAAATCTCAATCACCCTTCCAATCACATCTGCCAAATTAACAAAATATTAGAAAACAGTACTAAAAATAGACTAAGGAAGATATTAGTAGTTAAAAAAGTAAAGATAGTACCAATCAATTCCTTGTCATTCACATCGGCAGGATCTTTCAAAGCCAAAAAACTCTTTAGCCGAAACATTTTGCAAGGAAAGCCATTAGAATGTATCTCCTTCACTTGTGTTCTATAGTTGAATTTGATTAGGAAGTCATGTTCTGTAATCTTGTAGACATAGTAGTTTGTAGAAGCCATGAAGTTCTTGATTTCAAAGATTTTCCCTTCTTTGATTATATCTCTATACTTTCCAATGTCCTTTTTAATAATACTGGCATGAATGTAGTCTCCCTGCGAATAAAATAGATAAAAAATTATACACAGCCAAAGACCATTAGATTAGTAGATAGCATGTCATGAATGTAGTCTTCCCGGCAAAAAAGAAAAAAAAAAAGAAAAAAAAAACATTTATACACATTGAAAGACCATTAGATTAGTAAATAGCATGAATATGATTTTTTGCAAATAAAGAACACTGCCTCTTTATCATGGAACAATACTTCCATGCTCTTACTGGCCTACCCCTCTCCCCTTTTCTCAGGCACTTCATAGACCCGTACTGCTCTCACCCTGATTGCCCTGAGCTGGTGTTCCGGCTTTATGTTCTTTCACAGCCTTGAACATGGAAGGCATCTTGAAAGACCAGGACTAATTCGAAAAGGTAGTAAAGTGAACTGAATTCGTGAAGGGTTTTTGGCATGAAGAAGCCGGGTATTTATACAGGTTGATAATTCAAATTTACCAAAAGATAACCAGCAACCAATGTTTTGGAATTCGCACATCTCATTGAATGTGTATTTGCAGATTGCAACTCTGCATATTCCGTGTAATATATATAATATTCTCTTGTTATTTATCTGCATGCATCTCCAAAATTGTAGGCCTGATGCCTTCCTTATGCTTTGATATTAATCATTTTGTTTACACTTCCAAGAGTTCTACATTAATTGAACTCCTTGGGAACCAAGGATTGTATGCTAAGTTAATACGAATAGTTGCCTTTTGAAAACGGCTGTGCATAATACCAATGCGTAATCACATAACACGCGTAGAACAAATAACCTCTTCGATGGCTAAATATCAATAAAGCAAAACGGCGTAGTATCAATTGGGCGGGAAAACGAATTGCCAAAACTTCTTGCTTTATTATAGAGTTAGATTATTATTATTATTATTATTATTATTATTATTATTATTATTATTATTATTATTATTATTATGTATACCCTGAAGTCATTTTACATGTTAATCTAAACAGCTAATTTTTACAAATACCTTTTTACCAACCGTTGATATAATTCGCTGGTCAAATCCGCTAACGCTAACCGCTAACTGCTCGTTGTCAAACAAGGGCATTGCAAGGTAGTTCTTACTTCAATTTTTTCTGTGATTTGAATACTCTCTTTGTCAATAAATCTCTCAAGTAGTTAATATAATTGACTTTATTAATTATATATATATATATTTTTAAATTTTGTCACGGTATTAATAAAATACTTGGTAAATAAACATTTATCAATATTTTGTATTATAACTTTGATAAAAAAAATTTGAATGCTACTGACTCTATTACATTGTAGTATAACTTCGATATTTAATTATAAAATAGTGCACAAAAAAGATAATAGACAATGTAATGAATATAATCAATTGATGAATTTGAATGTACCGAATTTTTACATTGGAGAAATATAAAGACAATATAACTAACAAAATTATTTCTCTTAATTAATTTATTGATCATTAATAATATTTTTTAATAAAGACATTGTAGGGACAATGTAGCGAATATAATCAATTGTTGAATTTGAATGTAAAGAATTTTTATATTGGATAAGAAAAAGACAATATAAATTATTTCTTTTATTTAATTTATTGATAATGAATAATATTTTTCTGAATAAAGACATTGTAGACACATAATTCTAAATTAAAGAAATGCATATGTATTTTTTTGTTGTTGTGGCTAGTAAATTAGTATTTAATTTAATAAGAGTAAAATAGAGTCTAATTATTCCAATTTTGATTGGGATGGGGTTCGAGCCTAAGACCTTTCTTATTGAAATCAATGAGTAAGTTAACGGTGAACTAACCGAAAGTAACAGATCAATGAGTAAGTTAACGGTGAACTAACCGAAATTAACGGAAAAAATAATATTTAACGAAAAAGTTAACGGATAATCATATTCATTAATGATAAATTAGGAAATCTTAAGGAAAAATTAAAATATGATCAATCTGAGCCATTCATTTGATTAAAAAATTTGGCCGCCATTTTTTCTATCCATTATAGGTCTAACTCTCTTAGGCTCTTATTAGTATAGTAGATATGATAAAATAGTGTAATATAATTCATATTCTAATCTATGCTATATATAAAAACAAAATCTTGAACTTTAATTTTCCGCCCAATTCCTAAAAAATCTCTCTTTCCGATAAAAATATATTGTTTTCTACTTTCTTATTCGTACTATAATTCTATGTTAAAATTCATTTTCTAATATTATAAAATAATGTAATACAATTCTATTCTAATTTATACTATATATAAAAAAACAAAATCCTGAACTTTAACTTCCTGCCCAATTGATAAAAAATCTCTCTTTCGGATAAAAATATATTATTTTCTACTTTCCTATTCGTACTTTAATTCTAGGTTAAAATTCCTATTCTTATATTATAAAATAGTGTAATACAATTTGATAGGATATATATACCCCGGGTTTGAATTCTCTATACGTCTGAGTTCCTGTTTTATAGTCATGTCGGGGTCAAGCGGTTTGGGTCCCAGTCTACGAGTCGAAGTCAAAAGTGACGGTCAAACCCAAGATGAGTTAAACCCGCCACCTCCCTATGCCTATAAAAGGGCATCTAAGCCCTCACAGTGTGGGGCCTTGATTTTTTCCATGAACATTCCCTCTTACTAGGGCACACAAGGTTCTCCCTTCTCTTTAAGGGACATACAAAAACAAGATGAATAAAAGAAGGCTCGTGGGCTATATCTTCTTCCTCCTTGTTTATACATATGACAGACGGTACATACATTCTATATACACGAAATTAGTACTATCATTTTGGCGTCGTTTGTGGGTACCGTAACAAGGAGTTGCGTTCGTACCATCAAAGAAAAAAAAACTATTCTGGAAATGAGCAAGAATTTTGGGAATGAGGGCAGTTTCGACCACAAGTGTTTTGGCCGCCAAGCAGCGCCCTGACCACTACGCGTACCACTCTAGTTGTTGTTTCCCTTTCTCTGTTTTTGATATGTTAATGGATGAGATGAAGGCAAAAGCGGAGGGCAAAACTAGATCAAAAGAGATTCTGGAGTTAGAAGAGTCCAAACATAGAAGAAATTCTGGAATTCAGACTGTTTAATTATCTAGTGGCATGCTCTTGTCACAATAGCGTTACATAAAGGATATTCTCAAACGAGTAGGTATGGTTGACTGCAAGCCGGTAGCCACGCCGGTTTCTTCTGCCAAACTCGTGGACAGCCATGTGGTTCCGTATGCCGATCCAACCCATTACCGCACAGCCTTGCAGGAGCTCTGCAATATTTTACGATAACTCGTCCTGACAGCACATGCATGCCCCTACCACTGCAGACTGGGCGACTTTGAAGAGGGTCTTGCGTTTTGTCAATGAGAATCTCAATCTTGGTCTCCACATATCTCTCGTTCTGATTCTCTTAACATTCATGCCTACTCTAACTCGGATTGGGCTGGCAATCCGGATGATCGGAAGTCCACTAGTGGCTTGGTTGTGTTTTTGGGGAAGAATCTTATATCCTGGGTGTGTCGCAATCAACAGACTATTGCTCATTCCTCACTGAAGCTGAGTACACGGGGTTAGCTGATGTGTCTGCTGAGGTCACCTGGCTTGTTTCTCTAATGTAGGAAATCGACTTCCCACTCATCTCTGCGTCGAAACTATGATGTGACAACCTTGGGGCAACTTACTTATGTGCTAATCCAGTGTTTCATGCTCGCACGAAGCACATTGAAATCGACTATCACTTTGTTCGCGATAAAGTAGCCAAGAAGGAATTGCAAGTTCATTTTATTTCCACCAAAGATCAGATAGCTGATATTTTCACTAAATATCTTTCTTCTTTACATTTTAATTCTCTCTGTCACAAGCTCAATGTTTTAGCTAGCCAACCTTGCGCTTGAGGGGGAGTATTAGAACTATACTATTCGTATTAGACTAGAACTCCATTTAGTGTCTTTATATTTGTATCTTCAGACTTTGGTATATATATACAAGTATGACATTTGTTGACGCACATACTAAAAAGATAAAATATTAAATTTTATATGTAAAAATGTGATATGATCTTTATTCATTTATATATATAATTTTTAATTTAATAATTATGTTGATTTGATTTGTAATTATTAATATAAATATTTGTAATTAAAATAAGAATTGATATATAATACTCGTAGAAATTAATTCATGATTACGTGAATTTATAAATTCACACACACACACAAACACAAACATATATATATATATATATATATATATATATATATATATATATATGTATACATATATATACGTATACATATATATACGTATACATACATATATATATATATACGTATACATATATATATATATATATATATATATATACATATATATATATATACATATATATATATATATACATATATATATATATATATATATATATATATCGTATACATATATATATACGTATACATATATATATGTATATATATATATATATATATATATATATATATATATATATTGGGCATTACAAAAATAAAAAATAAATCAATTGACACTAAATAATACGGAGTATTAACATAATAAAAATAGAAGTTTGAATATAACAAATGTTGGGCCAATATAAAGTTATATGTTTAAAAAAAAATTTATAGGCCAAACCTATTCCATTTACCAGCCCATTCATACTTTTGGGGAGCGCTATGTTGTGCAAGTGCAATCGTTATACCCTACACCACGGCGCGCGTAGCACTGTGCGCCGCGCGCCTCCCAAAACGACGTCGTTTTGGGAGGCGCGGTAGGAAGTTCCTGTGATTATGTATATTTGTTCATACAATTATGTATATTTGTTCATACAATTATATATATTTTTTATTATGTACATTTTTTATACAATTATGTACATTTTTTTTTTATATACAATTATGTACATCCGGATCAGGAAATTTTTGTGTATTATGTTAATAGTTGATGTGTATTATGTTAAAAGTTTATGTTTATTATGTATTATGTTAGATTATGTGTATTATCTTTTAAAAAACAGTATTTATATTTTGTTATACAATTATGTACATTCATGTATACAATTATGTACATTCATGTATAACATTATGTACATTTTTGAACATGAGATTTTTTTTAAGGAAAATTAACCGCAAAACACTGGGTAGCGAAATTTCAAAAAAAAAAAAAAAAAAATCTGAAACGACGTCGTTTTACATCTAGGCGCACAATGCAACATGCGCCGTGGTGCAGGATATAAATTGTCGTGCAAGTGTGCAACAGTGTGCACCATACAAGGTGCACACGGAATTGGATCCATAATTTCTATACTATAGATCCATAATTTCTATACTATAGATTCATAATTTTTATGCTGTAGATTCATAATTTCTAAACTGTAGATTTATAATTTTTATACTATAGATTCATAATTTCTAAACTGTATAGTTATCAAATTATGAATATATAGTTCAGTGATTTGTGAATACAGAGTTCAACAATTGGGAATATGAACATTGAAAATTATGAACATAGAGTTTTGTAATTGTGAATATAGAGTTCAATAATTATGAATCTATAATATAGAAATTATGAATCTATAGTATAGAAATTATGGATCTATAGTATAGAATTTATGGAACCATGCATGGTGCACATAGTTGCACAACATAATTTGCCCACTTTTGGACACGGTTTTAAAATTGTTCATAATTATGATTGTATAGTTCAAAAATTATGAATATGAGTTATAAAATATAGATCTGTAATTATGAATATAGAGATTCAATAATTGTGAATATGAAGTTCAAAATTATGAATATAAGGCTTTATAATTATGAACATATAGTTCCTTAATTGTGAATATAGAGTTCAATAATTATGAATATGAAATTCTAAAATCATGAATATATAGCTTTATAATTATGAACATAGAGTTCAGTAATTATGAACATAGAACCGTATCTACCTTGCAAGGTGGACACTGTTTCACAGCATACCGATTGCACTTTTAGAGAAAAAATTTTGTGGCCATTTGGATTTGGCTTTATTATATATTTATATTTATATTTATATAATAATTTAAGAATAAGAATAAGATATAAGATAAATAATATATTTATATAACCTGGTCATACAAATATTTTATCTTTTGCGTCTGTCTCAGAACATGTGTGGATATATGGTCAAAGACTGAAATAGGAACAATTTAGGAATGAATGACAAAAAAAAAAAAAAAAAAAAAAAAAAAAAACTTATATAACTGCTCAAATTATCTTTTCTTGTTCCTTTCTGGCTAAAGTTTCATGTTTTCAAATTTTTATTTCCCTAAAATCAATTTTTTTGCCTTGAAAAAATGAATATTGAAGGCTGGTGGTCCATAAGAGGGAAGCCAGGTATGATCTTTTGGTAGGGAAGCCATCCCAATATTTTCTAATTAATTTAGGAAACTTAATTATTTAAAAGTAAATTGAAAAATTTCAATTTAGGAAGTTTAATTATTTATGTTAGGAAATAATAATATGGTGCCTCAAATCCATAAGAATGAGTCTTCCACCTAGCTTCAACATTGCATGCAGCTCCCACGTAATGCCGCAAGTCACGTACTGCGCAGCTCTCATGTACACGTCTTGCAAGTTTTCAATTTCCATGCCGTAATTCTCTCATTTCTTTTAGTATAAATAGCATTTGCATTTGTTTGTAATGAGCACATTAATTTAGAATTGATTCTTTCTTCATTTTTGTCTTTTTCCTCACGTAGATAACATACATACATACATATATATATATATATATATATATATATATATATATATTTGCTTTTGTACTCTATATTTAGAGTTAATATATATTATATATTTTCCCACATTATTATTTCTTTTGTCATTCTATATACTTTCCCTATTATTTAATTTCTATAATTCTTAATTTTCGATTATTTGCTTCCGCATTATTCCGCTATATTCCTAACAAGTGGTATCAGAGCGATTTATTTGAGAATTATTTCAAAGACGTCAACTGTTACTATGTTCGATATCGAGAAGTTCGACGGGAAAATTAGCTTTTCTATCTGGAAGGTTCAGATGGAAGCTGTTCTAACCTAGAATGGTTTGAAGAAAGCGCTAGCTGGGAGGAAGAAGAAACCGGCTACAATGACAGATGAAATTTGGGAAGATTTGGATGACAAGACACGCTCAACCATCCTTTTGTGTCTGTCTAAAGAGGTTCTACGTGAGGTAGTAAGTGAGACGACTGCGTCAGATTTATGGTCCAAGCTGGATACGCTTCATATGGCCAAAACTCTGGCGAATACGGAAGGCTTGACTATAAGGGGTCGTTCACTTGAAACAGGGAGCAGCCATAAAAAATCTAGATCCAAGTCCAAAGGATGAAAGTCCAACAAATCCTGTAAGTACTGCAAGAAGCATGGTCACGATGTGACTGAATGCTTCAAGTTGAAAAACAAGTAAGAAAGAGAAAAGAAGTTCGCTGAAGCTAGTGTTGTTGAAAGTGATTCAGAAGGCGATGTTATGTTATCTGTTAGCTCCGGTTGCAAACGGAGCGAAACCGAGTGGATTCTGGACTCTGATTGTACAGTCCACATGTGTCCTCACAAAGACTGGTTCGTCTCTCTAGAACCGGTTGATGGTGAAATTGTCTTGCTGGGTAATGATACCCAATGCAAGGTTAGTGGAATTGGAAGTGTTCAGATTAAAACTCATGATAACGTTGTCAGGACTCTTACCAATGTTCGGTATATTCATGATTTGAAACGTAATATGATATCCTTGGGCACCTTGGAATCTCTAGGGTGCAAGTACATAGTTGAAGGTGGAGTTCTGAAAGTCATAAAATGCTCTCTTGTTTTCTTGAAAGCTTCCCGTTCTGGAAGCTTGTACATCTTGCATGGCAGTACTATGACAGGTTCAGTAGCGGTATCATCATCGATGTCTGATGCGGATCTCACTCAACTATGGCATATGCGTCTGGGGCATATGAGTGAGAAAGACATACATCTCCTGAGCAAGAAAGGTCTCCTTGTTGGTTCAGGTACGGGTAAATTACAATTTTGTGAGCATTGTGTTTTTGGGAAACAAAAGAGGGTTAGTTTCTCTACTGCTACACACCGTACCAAAGATGTATTGGAATACATACATTCTGATTTCTGGGGACCAACTAAATTTCAGTCTATGGGAGGCTGTAGATATTTTATGTCAATTATTGATGACTTTTCTCGTAAGGTCTGGGTCTATTTCCTGAAACATAAAAATCAGGCATTTTCTATTTTCAAGTGGAAAATACTTGTTGAGACTCAGGCAGGTAAAAAAGTCAAGAAGCTCAGGACAGACAATGGCTTGGAGTTCTGTGAGTCAGATTTCAATGACTTTTGTGCGGCAAATGGAATCGCCAGGCACAAGACCTTGCCTGGTAAACCCCAGCAGAATGGTGTTGTCGAACGTTTGAACATGACTCTATTAGAAAGAGCTTGTTGTATGCTCTCTAATGCTGGGTTATGGAAACGGCGTGATTTTTGGGCCGAGGTCGTTTCTACTGCTTGCTATTTGGTAAATAGATCTCCACATTCATCCCTTGATATCAAAATACCGGAGGAAGTTTGGTCAGGTAATTCCGTTGACTACTCTATCTTAAGAGTTTTTGGATGTCCTGCATATGCTCATTCCAGTACGGGTAAATTAAACCCGAGAGCTGTCAAATGCATTTTCCTTGGTTATGCTTCTGAATCAAAAGGGTATCGTCTATGGTCTCCTGATTCTCATAAAATCATTCTAAGTCGAGATATCACTTTTGATGAATATGCACTACTTTCTTCTGGAAAGGTTCCCAGTGCAGGTGAGACGCAGAGTACTGGTGAGAAGGTAGAGTTTGAATTTAGGCCTATTGACAGTGTTACTGCAGCTTATGGTAATACTAAAGATGATGCATCTACTAGCGCCACACCTCTCGTTGAGCCACAACGAGAGTATTCCGGTGCTATGGATCATCCTAGGAGGACAATTAAAAAACCTGCTAGGTATGCTAGTGATGATGAAACCAACATGGTTGCTTACGTTATTTCAATCGCATAGGAAGTCGATGGTGGTCCATCCTGCTATTCTGAAGCTTTTCCTATTGCTAAGTTCAAGCAATGCTTGAGTTTAGTCGACTGTTCCAGTTATTAATCTCACAATGGATTTGATCCAAGGTGGAGATTGTTAGGAAATAATAATATGGTGCATCAAATCCATAAGAATGAGTCTTCCACCTAGCTTCAACATTGCATGCAGCTCCCACGTAATGCCGCAAGTCACGTACTGCGCAACTCTCATGTAGACGTCTTGCAAGTCTTCAATTTCCATGCCGTAATTCTCTCATTTCTTTTAATATAAATAGCATTTGCATTTGTTTGTAATGAGCACATCAATTTAGAATTGATTCTTTCTTCTTTCATGTCTTTTTCCTCACGTGTATATATATATATATATATATATATATATATATATATACACTACTACAGAAAACGGATTTAACGTCTACATTATAACGTCGGTTTTTTGAAAATCCGACGTTAAATATTTAAAATTATTTTTTATTTTTTTAAAAAATACATATGACATCGGTTATTTGGTATGGCCAATGCCGTATATTAAATAAAAAAATAAATAAAAAATAAATACGAGATACGACGTCGGCGTTATACGTCGCCGACGCTGTATCTCAAATAAAATAAATAAATATATAGATATATGGTATACGGCGTCGGCGACGTATACCGTCGACGTCGTATACTCGAATTTAAAAAAAAAATAAAAAATAAATAGTAGATACGGCGTCGGAGAATTAATCTCCGACGCCGTATCTCCAATAATTAAAAAAAAATTAAAAATGGTATACGGCGTCGGCGATGTATAACGCCGACGCCGTATACTCAAATTTAAAAAAATAATAATAATAAATAGGAGATACAGCGTCGGAGATTAATTCTCCGACGCCGTATCTCCAATAATAAAAAAAAAAAAATTAAAATGGTATACTGCGTCGGCGATGTATATAGCCGACGTCGTATACTCGAATTTAAAAAAAAAAATTAAAAAATAAATAGTAGATATGGCGTCGGAGAATTATTCTCCGACGCCGTATCTCCAATAATTAAAAAAAATTAAAATGGTATACGGCGTCGGCGACGTATAACGCCGACGCCGTATACTCAAATTTTAAAAAAAAAATTAATAAATAGGAGATACGGCGTCGGAGATTAATTCTCCGACGCCGTATCTCCAATAATTAAAAAAAAAAATTAAAATGGTATACGGCGTCGGCGACGTATAACGCCGACGCCGTATACTCAAAATTTAAAAAAAAATATATATATAATTATACGGCGTCGGATACGTAAAATAACCGACGCCGTATAAAATTCATAATATACCCTAAGCGTGTCTTCACATTTCAGATCGGCGCCCTTTCACACTTAACATTTCAGATCGCCGCCCTTACACCTCACTCATCTGCTCCAAACTCCTTACACCGCCGAACGCCGTCGTCCTCGGCCTCGCTCGCCGCACGTCGACGTCATCCTCGGCCTCGCCCCCGCACGTCGTCCTCGGCCTCGCTCGCAACAGTGCCTCGCTGCTCGCCTTCGCGCTACGTCGTCCTCGCCCTCGCGACTGCCGCACGTCGACGCCGTCGCCGCTCGCCGCCTCTCCTCGCGCTGGGTCGCCGGACATTCTGTAAGGTACGTACGTGTGTATATATATATATATATATATTAAAAATTGGTTTTTATTATATATATATATATATATATATATATATATATATATTAAATTAAAAATGGTTATGTATATATATTTTTTGAATTTCGAATATATATTATTATTGTGTATATTTTCGAAATTTTAGGAATAATTGTGTATATATATTTAATTTTATAAGTTAGTGGGTCAATTATGAATTGTTGTGTGTATATGTGAAATTTTATGAAATTTTGTTTATATATTATTGTGTATATCTTGAAATTTTAGGAATAATTGTGTATGAACATTAAGGAATAAGGTTTAGTTTATAGACATATAGAACAAATATTATGAATATAATACATGATGATGTTATTGAATATATCGCACTAGTTGATACTCAATATAAAATGACTTTGTTTTGGACCAAGGCCCACCATGCTAGGTGATTCTTGGTCCATAATTTACCTTTTTCAAGTATATAACTTACCAAATAATTTAAGTGAACAAGCTAAGAAGTGTGTATAATACATGATGATGTTATTGAATATATTGCACTAGTTGATACTCAATATAAAATGACGTTGTTTTGGACCAAGGCCCACCATGCTAGGTGAATCTTGGTCCATAATTTGCCTTTTTCAAGTATATAACTTACCAAATAATTTAAGTGAACAAGCTAAGAAGTGTGTATAATACATGATGATGTTATTGAATATTTTGCACTAGTTGATACTCAATATAAAATGACGTTGTTTTGGACCAAGGCCCACCATGCTAGGTGAATATTGGTCCATAATTTGCCTTTTTCAAGTATATAACTAACCAAATAATTTAAGTGAACAAGCTAAGAAGTGTGTATAATACATTATGATGTTATTGAATATATTGCACTAGTTGATACTCAATATAAAATGACGTTGTTTTGGACCAAGGCCCACCATGCTAGGTGAATCTTGGTCCATAATTTGCCTTTTTCAAGTATATAACTTACCAAATAATTTAAGTGAACAAGCTAAGAAGTGTGTATAATACATAATGATGTTATTGAATATATTGCACTAGTTGATACTCAATATAAAATGACGTTGTTTTGGACCAAGGCCCACCATGCTAGGTGAATCTTGGTCCATAATTTGCCTTTTTCAAGTATATAACTTACCAAATAATTTAAGTGAACAAGCTAAGAAGTGTGTATAATACATTATGATGTTATTGAATATATTGCATTAGTTGATACTCAATATAAAATGACGTTGTTTTGGACCAAGGCCCACCATGCTAGGTGAATCTTGGTCCATAATTTGCCTTTTTCAAGTATATAACTTACCAAATAATAACTTACCAAGTAGGAAAATGTTGTGAGAAAAATGTAATACTAATAATGAATAAATTGTTTAATTCTTACTAATGAAAGAAATTATGATACTTATGAAAAAAATGTAATATTTTAAATCAAAATGTAATATTAGCTTAATTATTTAATTGGCCGAAATGAATATAGTGTATTTGTTGTAGTAGTTATAATTATATAAATTTGTTAAAATGTTGTTAACAAATGTTTAACTAGGTTATTATTATTTTAGATTGGCTTGTGATGGATAAAAGTTGGATGAAAGCTAATCAACTTAGTCAGGAATATGAGGATGGAGTTAGAAATTTTTTACAGTTTGCAAATAATAACCTTCCGAATTGTAATAAGAGGTTCTTCTGTCCTTGTACGAAGTGTTGTAATCAGAAAAGGTTAGGTGAAGATGACATATATGATGATCTAATCGTTAATGGGATTAATCCATATTATACACAGTGGATTTGGCACGGTGAAAGCGATGTGGCTACAACATCCAACAGGTATGTTGACAATGAAGATGATGAGTCTAAAGATCGGTTGGATGAAATGTTTCGCGATGTTGGAGAAGAATTTACCAATCGGTCAAATGAGTTGGATGAATTATTGAATGATTCAAAACAACCTTTATGGCCAGGGTGTAGTAAATATACCAGATTATCTGCTGTATTAAAATTATTCAACTTCAAAGCTGGGAATGGGTGGAGCGACAAGAGCTTTACTGCGTTACTTAAAATAATTAATGATATGCTTCCAGATGGTAATGAACTTCCCAAGAGTACATATGATGCCAAAAAGATGTTGTGTCCCATGGGTATGGGATACAAAAAGATACATGCTTGCCCTAACGATTGCATATTGTTTAGGAATGATTACAAAGACTTGCATGCATGTCCAATATGCGTGGCATCTCGTTATAAAACAAGAGAGAGTGGTAAAGTACGTTTGGAAAGTCCACCAGCTAAAGTTTTGTGGTATCTCCCAATTCTTCCAAGATTTAAGTGCATGTTTGCAAATCCAAGCGATGCGAAGAACTTATCATGGCATGCAGATGAAAGAATTTCCGATGGCAAGCTTCGACACCCGGCCGATTCTTCTCAATGGATAACATTTGATAATGCATATCCTGAATTTGGCCACGAGTCGAGAAATCTTAGACTTGGACTTTGTACTGATGGTATTAACCCCCACGGGAACCTAAGTAGCAAGCATAGCTCGTGGCCAGTTATGTTGATAATTTATAATCTACCCCCGTGGTTGTGTATGAAACGCAAATACATATTATTAAGCTTGATGATTTCTGGGCCAAAACAACCAGGTAATGATATAGATGTTTTTTTGGCGCCTTTGATTGATGACTTGAAGCAATTATGGGATGAAGGTGTGTTAGTGTTTGACGCATACCGGAAGGAGACTTTTAAGTTGCATGCAATGCTTTTTTGCACAATCAATGACTTTCCAGCTTATGGAAACTTGTCTGGATATAGTGTCAAAGGTCATAAGGCATGCCCCATATGTGAAGATAATACCTGTTATCATCAACTGGTTCATGGTAGAAAGACTGTATACATGAGGCATCGGAGATTTCTTGATAAATTTCACCCTTATAGAAAATTAAAAAAGGCATTCAATGGGGTCCAAGACTATACAGATGCTCCACAACCATTAACAGGGAATCAAGTTTATGAACGAGTTGAATGCATCAATGTTACTTTTGGTAAGACTCAAAAGCTTCAATCTCAAAGAGGTAAGAGGTCAAAAGAGATACCTACAAATGAGAAGAGTCCGTGGAAAAAGAAATCTATATTCTTTGATCTTCCATATTGGAAGACACTAGATGTGAGACATAGTATTGATGTGATGCATGTGGAGAAAAATGTATGTGATAGTCTTGTTGGAACTCTTTTAGACATAAAAGGTAAGACTAAAGATGGACTCAATGCTAGATTGGATTTGGTTGAAATGTGTATACGACCTACATTAGCTCCACGTTGCGGGGATAAGAGAACATATTTGCCTCCGGCTGCTCATACTTTATCAAGAAAGGAGAAAATAAGTTTTTGTGAGTGTTTACGTGGAGTAAAGGTACCACAATGGTATTCATCAAATATCAGTAGACTTGTTAATATGCAAGATTTAAAGTTGGTGGGGTTGAAGTCTCATGATTGTCATGTCTTAATGCAACAACTATTGCCGGTGGCTGTTAGAGGCATATTGCCTAAAAAGTTGAGATATATCATCATAAGACATTGTTTCTTTTTCAATGCAATATGTGGGAAAGTTGTTGATCCAGACAAATTAGATGAATTGCAAAATGACATTATTGTTACACTGTGTCAACTAGAGATGCACTTTCCACCTTCATTTTTTGATATCATGGTTCATTTGCTTGTGCATTTGGTGAGAGAGATCAAACATTGTGGTCCAGCTTATTTGAGGTGGATGTACCCATTTGAACGGTACATGAAAGTATTAAAAGGTTATGTTAGGAACCGATATAGGCCGGAAGCATCTATAGTTGAAAGCTATGTTGCAGAGGAGGTTACTGAGTTTTGTACAGAATATTTGGTAGGGGTAGAGGCTATTGGTGTTTCTACTAATCGACATGAAGGAAGAATTGCTGGGAAGGGTACTCGAGGAGTCAAAATGAAGACTATGCCTCGTGAAGATGTTGAGGAGACACACTTGTACATCTTGCATAATACAAGTGAAGTCGAGTCGTATTTAGATGAACACAAGGCATTGATTAGAGAGCAAAATCCCAGAAGGACAGACATGTGGATTGTGGGCGAACATAATCGAACATTTATTCATTGGTTCAAAAATAAAGTTATTGAAGAGAATAATATGTTTGAAACTATTTCATGGTTAGCACATGGTCCTGGTTTGGATGTCATATGCTATAATGGTATGACATTAATGGGTTTTCTTTTTATACAAAAGCTCAAGATGAAAAGAGCACTATGCAAAACAGTGGAGTTACTTTGGTTGCAAATTCAATGCATTTTAGTAGTTCGAAAGATACAAATCCTATGTTTGCAGAGTTGTCATATTATGGTGTGATTGAAGAAATATGGGAAGTTGATTATGTTTTTTTAGGGTGCCTGTGTTTCAATGTAGATGGGTAGATAATAAACATGGTGTAAAAGTTGATGAGTTGGGAAGTTGATGAGTTGGGATTTACACTTGTTGATTTTAATCGTGAAGGGCACAAAAATGAGCAGTTCATAATGGCATCCCAAGCAAAACAAGTCTTTTATATTAGTGATCCTTGTGACAAAAAATGGTCAATTGTTCTTCATGGAAAGAGACAAATTACTAGAGATGGGAATGAAGATGTTAGTTTTGATATTAAGGAAATACCACCATTTTCTTCAAGTTTATTGCCCACTATTATTGATAATGAGATAGATGAAGTACATGCATCACGAGATGATCATCATTAAGGGATATGGGAGAATTGATTATTACATGTAATGCCCACTATTTATTTTGTTTTTTAGTTTTCTTATTGTAGTACTTTTATATATTCTAATAATTTTTGTTTCTAAACAGGCGTATGGATTCAGCAAATGGTGATGGTACTACACAAGATGGTACTACACAGGATGGTACTACACAAGATACTCATACTACTAAAAGTAGTAATACTACTTCTAAGACGAGGGACGCCACTCGTATGCAAAAACTCATTCTGCAGCGTTCTACTGAAGGGAAACACCACATTGAGCTGGATGGATTGGAGCCTGTCTACGGGCCAGAAGGCAGTGCATTTAAAAGTTATGTTGCATTAGTGGGACGAACACATACTCCTATCACAATAGATGAATGGCCGAATGTCTCAGAAACTATTAAGAATACTATTTGGAAACAAATCCTGGTAACTTTTCATTTTGTAAGATTTTGATTTATTCATAAAGTTTCTATAATTACATTTCTAACTAATAAATAATTTTGTTTTGCAGAATACTTATGATATTCCCGACACAACTGATATGAGGAAAGAATGGATACAATATGTGGGTGATTGGTGGAAAGATTTTAAAGCGAAATTGGTGAGCAAGTTTATATACGGTAGTTTTGCAGGTATGAGCCCATGTATAAAATACGACTTCATTGAACAAGAGACTTGGAATGAGTTTGTAAAGTCGCATACAGGTCCAGAATATGAGGTATCGTTATTATTCTATCAATATTTCGAACATAAACTCTATCATTATTATGAGGGACATGTAAAGAGTTTGATTAATATTTTGTATTTATATAGGCAAAAAGAAAAAAATATCAAGACATACAAGCTAAGAATATTCATCCACATCTTTTAGCTCGAGGAGGTTATAAAAGGTTGGAGAAGATGATGATGGATGAGAAGTTGAAAGAAAAACAAGCATTGGCTGATGCAGATCCGTCGTATACAATGAGTCTTCCAAGTCCTCCACGTAGAGCCGAAAAGTGGAAAAAAGCAAGAATAGTCAGGAAATTATCGCACTGAATCAACAAGATTGGTGGCGGAAAAAATTGTAAGTAAATATGTTGTCATTTACTAAAGTAATAGTAATTATTATTGAATAATTTTTATATATGTTAGGATGCTCTTGAGATCCAAATTTCTCAAGGAAAATTTGTTGAGGAAGGAAGACAAGATTCATTGATTGTTGCATTGGGTACTGATGAGCATGTTGGACGTGTTAGAGCCATGGGAAGAGGACATGGCTTCAAAAGTGTATTTGGTCATGCAAAACGTCGCCAAAAGCCTTCTGAAGATGTTCAACAAATGGTTGATGATGCTGTTGCAGTAGCGTTAGAAAAAAAAAAAGCAGGAAAATATTGCTGAACGGGAGGAATTTGGTCAACGATTAACAGAGCAATTTGAGGCAAGAATAGCTAGTATGATGTTGAAATTTAGTGCTATGCAGACTCCTTTACAAGCAAAGCAGGTGGATGACGTATGTGTGGATGTTGTGCCACTGCCTCCAAGTGACAAAGCTAGTTCCCCAGACCCTTTTAGTAATTTACCGGCTGTAAGTATTCGTTTAAAGTTATCTTATTATTATTTATCAATAAAATTTTATATGATTTTTAATTAAAAATTAATGTAGTTAGGGGCACGATGTCAACTGTTCTTAGAAGATCCAATTAGACGTCCAGTGGCATATGGGACAGCTTACAGTGGTGGACAGGTTCATGGGGTTGTACTGGATATAAATCATGTGAAGGTGAGCGTAAATGAAGTTAGTGATCCAAGTGCACATGTACCAATCCCCACCAGTGAGGTTCAGCTTGTAGGTGATGCAATTCAACACTTTATTGCTTGGCCAAAGAAGCTGGTAGAGTTATGTACTAAATCTGATGCGGTATGTATACTGAAAATATTTCTATTTTAAAATAGTAAGTAATTTACTTTTTAAAATAATAATTCTTACTTGTATTATAATTCACAGTCAAAAGAAAAGACCAAATTGACTTTTCATTCGGGTGTGCAATCCGTTCATCAACAACTCAATATAACTGATCATGATTCTTTGACTGATGGATGCAAAATGGCCTTTTCAATAGCTCGCCGTTTTGAACACCCTCTTGTGGTCCATGTGGCTCGTGGTATTATGGGCAACATTGACTATGACTTGCACCTTGCAAGTGATGAGATAATGCGTTTCTTACAAATGGAGACCATCGATGTTTCTCTAGTTCAGTTCTTTATGAGGTAACAAGTTCTTTAGTATTATTTATTCATAATAGTTTTATATTTATATAGTTGGTAATCTATATATAAATGGTTGTGTTTGTGAATAGGGGTATTTACATTAGTTTTGAGTTGGCATCAAAAGACATGTATGGCTTCCTAGATCCATATTGGATTCAACCACAAATGAATAATATGGAAGACAGGAAATCGTATATAAATTCCACCATGCAGTCTGAGAAGAAAGTGGTATACTTAGCCCCATATGTTCTCAAGTAAGTATTAATTACGTTTTAAATAAAAGTACTTATATATAATATATTTTTATTATATATTATATTCACTTAAAACTAATAAATTATTTATTTGTAGTGAGCATTGGATGTTGATGGCTATTTGTCCTCGACTAAATGAAATTTTTTGGTTTGATTCACTTGGTCATGGGCCGCGTGAAGACATTAAACATATAATGGAAACGTATGTAAATTTATATAATTAATTAGTAGTTATCATTAAACTAGTGATGCCAAGTATTTATATATTCTATGTCTTATATTAATAGGTGTATGACTGCAACAAACATGATGAGTGGAAAGAAACAAAATCGTCCACCGAAATGGACTATATGTTCGGTAAGTACTTCATTCACATTGTAAAACATGTAAACTTATTGTTTTTTTTTTATTAATTTATTTTAATTTGAATGTAATTCAATGTAGTGTGCTATACAAAAGGGAACCACCGAATGTGGTTATTATGTGATGAAGTTCATGTTGGAAATTGTTTCCAACAACCTAAGCAAAGGAATGGATAAGGCAAGTAATTTCATAATATATCTTTTTGCTTCAAATGTTTAAAAATACTTGCTTATTTATTAATTTTATTTCTTTTGAACTTTGTAGGCTTTGGAAAGACAAGGAAGATTGCCCTACAACAAAAAAAAAAGATTGATGAAGTTAGAGACAAATGGTCTAAGTTTCTTATTGATGAATGGCTTAATAAAACGCTTCTTTGTTGATACTTTACGTTTAAAATTAGTTTATGTTTATTGGCTTAATGTTTAGTAGTTTTGTTGAATTGTGATACTTATATTAGTTTTATGTTTAGTAGCTTGAATTAGTTTAATGAATTGTGTTCTTTATATTAGTTTCATGTTTAATAGTTTGATACTTTACGTATAAAATTAGTTTATGTTTATTGGAATAATGTTTAGTAGTTTTGTTGAATTGTGGTACTTATATTAGTTTTATGTTTAGTAGCTTGAATTAGCTTAATGAATTATGTTCTTTATATTAGTTTCATGTTTAATAGTTTTAATTAGTTTAATAAATTAGTTGATGTTGAATGTTAAATTGCTAGCTGCGCAGGATTTGAAAATTGATACAGGTTGGGTAGAAACCATAAAACGAATATAATAAAAAAAAAAAAAAAAAAAACATACGACGTCGGCTTTTAGGATAAAGCCGACGTCGTATATTTTTTTTTAAAAAAATAAATATATACGGCGTCGGTTTTTAGGTAAAAGCCGACGCCGTATGTTAATTATTTTTTTTTAAAATAATAAATATATACGGCGTCGGCTTTTACCTAAAAACCGACGCCGTAGGTTAATTATTTTTTTTTTATAAAAGTAATAAATATATACGGCGTCGGCTTTTACCTAAACGCCGACGTCATATGTTAATTATTATTTTTTAAATAAATATATACGCCGTCGGTTTTTACCTAAAATCCGACGCCGTAGGTTAATTATTATTTTTTTTAAAAAAATATGAATACTATACGACGTCGGGTTTACCCTAAAACCCGACGCCGTATGTTACATACGACGTCGGTTGTTTAACCGAAGTCGTATCATTTACTTACGACGTCTCTAAAGTCGACGTCGAAAGATAACCGACGTTAAATGGGGTATTTTAACCGACTTTAAAACCGTTTTCTGTAGTAGTGATATATATATATATATATATATATATTTTGCTTTTGTACTCTATATTTAGAGTTAATATATATATTATATATTTTCCCACATTATTAATTCTTTTGTCATTCTATATACTTTCCATATTATTTAACTTCTATAATTTTCAATTTTCAATTTTCAATTATTTGCTTTCCCATTATTCCGTTATATTCCTATCAACTTACTGCTGGGAATCAATTTCAATGAAAGGAGAAAGAAGAAGTTTAATCCCAACAAAGGGTTTTAAGGGAGGTATCTCACTACAAGTTTGTTACAGGAGGGTATAAATAAACCGTCAATCTTCTTGAATTTCCATCAGTCATCCTCAGAAAACTTGGTGATGGATAATTATAATGACGGTGCTGATGCATTGCCTCCGCCGGAAGTCGCACCAACGCCCCCGTCGGTGATCTCCGCTGGAGGTCGCACCGACGCCTCCGTGGGTGATCTTGATATTGTGACAGTTTCCGGTTACCCCAGCGGGCCGGAGAAGAATATTATGCCGGCGGATTTGGGAAGGACAGATGCGAGGATGACTATTTCCCCCGCGGCCTACTACGCTCGCCCGATCACTGTTCTCACCGCCTCCGCCTACTACTCCGGTGCCGGCATTCCCATGAGGAATCTGCAGGTTAGTTCGTCCGATTTCTCTGATGATGAGGCAGGTCCGAGCAACATGTGGGTTATTAAAGTGGAACATATGGGTGATATGGTTAGGGTCAATCTGGCCCTTCCAATCCTGAAGGAATTGAAAGCTGCAGTTAGAATCCGTTTTCGGCACTTGAAGACAAGAGGAACTGTCCTTAAATTCATGTATAAGGACCAGGAAGGGGACATGATTGTAATAGCATATGATGAAGACCTAAAATTCTGCTTCAAATATTTCAAGACACTCAATCAAACAGTTCGATTGTCACTTGTGGCAATTTAAAAATCCACTTTAGTTTACTTCTTATGCATTAGAAATAGAAAAATCCAGTTTACTTGTTATGCATTAGAAATAGAAAAATCCAGTTTACTTGTTATGCGAATTAATTTTGGTGAATGGTTGCACAGTTAGAATTTGAAGGTAATCATTTAGGCCTCTGATTTACTTTGTTATCGGGTTTGTTTTGAGGAAGGTGGAATTGTCTTTGTATTGGGATTTGATTTCCGAGCAATGCCTCTTCGTTTTACAATATCTTCTTATCTAATTTCCTATTTCCTATTATAAAAAATAATAATAATAATCTGTGAGAGTTAATACCCAATTTAGTCCTTAACTATAGTAATTTTACTCAATTTAGTCCTAAATAACTTTTTGTACTCAATTAAGTCTTAGACTTTGATGATTTTATTCAATTAGATCCTCTGTTAATAGTTTCGTTAGTTGATTGTTAAATGTAGGGTTAATATGGTAATTTCTTCTCCCTCATCCCTTTTAGTCAAATTGTCTTCTTCCTCATTTCTTCTTCATCTTCTTTTCTAGACTGTAATTAAAAAAAAAAAAATTAAAGCAACAAACAATGTTAAAAAAATCGCTAGGCGCCTGTGAACCGCAACAAACAGTGCCTTTTCCCACAGATTATTCACACATTTATAACCAACCACCATTATCTCTAAGCTGCACTAGTAGCAGCAAGTTTCACTGCCCATTGCTGCTGCAAACACCACCTTTAATTTTCATCTGCTGCATCCATTTTCTCCGTGGCCGCCAGCAATTCCCAGCATGGATTTAACAGCTTTCCCATCGACCTATTCTATGGATATGATCAGACTCAAGAAAGCTATAGCTATATTCAATGGATTGAGTCTTTTCTGTATACTACTGTAAGGATAGTGGGCATACAGGGGATATCAAATATCCATGTCTTTGGTTTGTGTGATTGACTTAAAGATTAATGATTTTTTAACAATAAAAAAAAATAAAAACGATTAAATTATAAATTGCTAAATTGCTTATTGTCTTCATTCCTTGTGCAGCAATATGAATGACTTATTGGTGCACAATATAAACCATTGGAGATGGTCAAGTCTGATTGGACAGCAATCACAAAATCTCCACCATGGGCTATTGATTCTTGGGGTTTAGCTGAACATCTAACCCAATTTTGGTGTAATCTCATTTGTTATAGATTCACCAGAAACCTATTGTATATCAGCAGTAACAGAGTAGTTAAGCCCTAGAAAATGGTGAATTATTTTGAAATCATAAATTGTATGGGAACTGGTTTAGAGCAACCCAATAGGGTTCTTTGATTGTTTTTGGAATAGAAAAAAACTTGTTAATTGTTTTTTTTTTTTTTTTTTTTTTTTTTTTACAAATGCGTCTGTTACAGTGCCCTCTTGGGCGATTGATATGTGGTAACAACTCTCATCTTTGTTTGTTTGTTTGTTTGTTTCTTTGTTGTTTTTTTTTTTTTTTTTTTTTTAACATTTAATTTGTTTGTGTTTTATTGTTTTATTATTTTTGTTTTAAATTTTTCACAAAATTCAAATATGTAATATGTTTTTTTTGAATTAAATTTTGAATAATTTAATTACAATTAAATTTTAAAATGATTAAAATAATATAGAGCAATGAAAATTAATTTAAATGTTTATAATTATCATTTTAATAATATGTAGGTATGTTTATTTTAATTAATTTTCATTACAATTATAAATTTATAATTCAAATAAATAAAGAAATAATTAAAATATAGAATAATAAAATGATGAGTCCAAAAAAAATTGAGAAAAAACTCCAAACTAAGAACGATTTTTGTAATTGAGTGAGATAGTGGATGATGAGGTGAATGCTGGGGCTCACAAAAAAACTGGACCAGATGGTCTTATAATTTATTTTTAGTTTATGTTTCTAAGATTGCATATTTTCCTTTTCATCAAATGAAAACACATCAAATCTTTTAGCTGTTCCAAGCTAATCACAACACCCTGTTAAGTTGAGGCGCCCTCGACCGTCTTGTCGCCTAAGCGACAAGTTAAAATACACACACACACAAATATATATATTCAACATAAATCAAGTCACCAACTAGGCGACGCCTAGGCAAAATCTTTTTTTTTTTTGAAAGTTACTGGCTCTATTACATTGTAGTATCTGTTCATATACTTTCTCAACCTACTGAAACACAAAGAACCAATAACGCCTCCACTGAGGCTCGAACTCATAATCTTCCAAATGGAAGTCCAACCCGGGTACCATTGGACCACATAGTCCTGGTTTTTTTAGTTTGGTTCTTTTGGAGTTTGGAGTATGTCTCCTCTTCTTTGAGTTCTCCCTTCTCAGCACAAATCCTAAGTGTCGTCAACGGTGATATATCCTTTTTTTGAAAAAAAAAAATTAAAAAAAAAAGTGGGTTGAGTTTATGGGTTTGGACAGGGTTGGCATCTATGGCATCGACTGGGACGCCATAGCCCGTCTCGAGGCATGCTTCCAGGTGTCCTGTCTCCACGATAGGACACCTGGGCGTCGCCGTGATAAGCCTGAGTAGTTTTTTGTTTTCTGTTGGAATGCTATAAAAATTTGACTTTACATGATCATTTTTATAGAATCAGGAATTTTGAAGCTGTTGTTACATCTCTTTTGTGGATTTTGACAAAAAACATAAACATTCTTTTCCTATTCTGTTAATGAATATGTTTTAAAGTTCACGTGGACACTATAGCATTAGATGGTATGTACTACAATTTTCAGTGCAGCTTGAAAAATTGCTTTACTCTATGATTGGAATCATTTGTTTCAATTATGACCCTTTTGCCATTATTTGGGTTGTTCCTTAATGTTTTCAAGTCACGAGCTTGCAATGAAGCACGTGTTCTGAAATTGTGACCTTTTGGTCTTGACCTTGATTTATACAAAAATAAATGAAGAAGAAAAAGTTGATTTGATCAATGAATAATAAGTTCATTTTCATATGCTATTTGTTATTTTTTTGTCTTATAGTCTCTACTTCCATATTATCGATGCCTCTTGAGTGCTACACCTACTCACAGGTTAAATTCATTTAAATTTCTGGAAAATAGTGGTAAAGTGTTCATTATTCAGTTCGTCTTCAGTTTATTGTTTCAAGTATTCATTGTGGCGAAGCCTCTTATCTGTAGGTACTACTAACAATTGTAAACGAAGAAGTGATGGTGTTAATGCTTTGAGATAGAAGGAACCTAATAGTATTATTTACCATTTTGGAATCTGTTTTTTTGAGTTTATTTTGTGATGGCATTATCACAAGGAAGAGAGTTCTTATAAATGCATTCACTGTACGTGCTTTGCGTGATACATTCTCGCCTAGTGAGGACAATTTTAAAGAGTCATGGCAAGTGCACAAGTCAATTATAGTGATAGTGTACAATAGCAAGAATTGAACCCACAACAAATTGATACAATGTAATTTAATAATTTGAAATTAAAATAGCTTAACAATTTAAAGTGCAGAAAACAAATTTCAAAGATAAGGAGCAATTCAAATGTAAAATTATTAAAACTTAGGAGGTGAACAAGTAAATTATCATGAACCAGAATATTAAATAGCAATCAGGATGGAAAAACTTAAGAACATGAATAAATGACAATTATTAATTCTGCATTTTATGTTTGTTGGAATAAAAAGTTGTCTCATTTAAAGTATTACCTTCCCCAAAATTATTTTTTGGTTTCAGTCACTTTAAGTTGTTCAGGATCCCGTTCTAGGTTAGGTTGTCTTTATGTGTATAAAAGGTTAGATCTGGTCACTTAAGTTAGTTCACAAGAAGCTTTTGAAGACTAAAGACTCATAAAATTCTTACCCCAAAAGACTGAATCCCCAGCCCTAAGGGCCCCCCACCTCCGGCCCGACAGAGCTTGTGGGAGGATGTAAATCACGGTGACTCAATGGGTTAGTAGGCAGGGCCAAATGCCGGTGCGCACAAGGAATCTACCAACTTTGGACATAATTCCAACACTGCCGCCGCCGAGGTTCGAACCTTGGTCTCTTACCCCAAATACTGCCCACTAAACCATTGAGCTAAGCCCATGCGAGTAGACTCATAAAATTCTGATAGTTCAGAATACTGTTCAAGACAGTTATTTGAAGATCGGACTTTCATTACATTCTCCATAAAAGAGGATCTTAATCATGGACGGAGGCAAGGGGGGGGGGGGGGGCAGGAGGGTCAGCTGCCCTCCCCCCCACCCCACCCCCACTCCATATATAATTTTTGTATGTATATATGTATATATAGTATATTTTTTAATATTAGTAAAATAAAACTATTAAATATCAACAAGAGGTGGTTTAGATGAGTTGGTTAAGCACATGTTGAATTATTTTAATAGATATGGGTTCGAATCTTGACATTAACATATTTTTTTTATAGTTGGCTTCAACAGTTTTTTTGACTCATTCTCTATATTTTTTTATAGTTGGCTTCAACAGTTTTTTTGACTCATTCCCTATGGTTTCAACACAGTCACGTTTTTAATAGCTGTTTAATATTTAAATCACACGCACATATATATAACATTCTTTTATACACACATATATATAACATTCTTTTATATGAATAATGAGATGTGGGTTTTTTTGACTCATTCCCTATATTTTTTTATAGTTGGCTTCAACAGTTTTTTTGACTCATTCCCTATGGTTTCAACACAGTCACGTTTTTAATAGCTGTTTAATATTTAATTCACACACACATATATATAACATTCTTTTATACACACACATATATATATAACATTCTTTTATATGAATAATGAGATGTGTTTATTTTTTTAAATTATCTCTTTTGTTTTAATGTTTCGTCTTTACTGAATTTTTTTTTGAATCCTTCCCTACTTCTTCGCCCCCCCCCCCCCTCAACCAAATTTCTGGCTCCGTCCCTGATCTTAATATCTGATCAAGAGATTGATTGAGGGGTTTTAACTTGATCAACTTGAATTGAGAAAGTGATTCGGCTCTCAAGTTGAAAACCGGTGATTGAAGATGCTGGGCTGAAACCACAAGAATACTCGAGAGAGTTGCAGTTGAGAGGGAGCTTCAACTTCTGACGCTTACTGCTTGTCAAACCACATCTCTTCAAGAATTCTTAGAGACTTACCGATTGGCTGTTGTCTACCTAAGCCTCGAAGAGTTCGCTCATAACACTGTATTGTATACTTGATCTGTTATGAATGAAGAGTTTGGTATTGCTTCTTCTGGTGCCCCAGACGTTGAAATGTATATTATTCCGAACTGGGTTAACAATTCTCTTGTCTTGGTTGTTACATTTCCTTACTTATTGGTTAAAATTTGTTGTTAAACTAACTCTGTCAGGTTCAGCGCTGAAGAATTACTAACTGTTTACAGACGAATTACACACCCTATAATTTCAAGGTTAACATTGCCAATCAATCAATGGTTCGTTCTTTTCTCCAATATGACAACTTTGTATGACGTCCAAAGTTAGTCACGTGCCTTAAATGTTCGTATGCTTAAGACATTTATTCAAACAATCAAGACCCAATAAACTAAAAGAACTACGAAATACCCGATTTGAGAACCTAATAATCAATATAATAAGACAACTAAATTATTTACCATTTATCCTGTGGAGCATGAAATTACTATGCATGGTGTATACTCTATAATTCTCCTCAAAATAAACTAACTTATGTTGGAATATAATTGGCCAAGTTCAACGCAACTAGTAGGGCCCGGTCCTATCATTTTATAGGCTCAGGGCATAAGAACAAAAATGAGCCCTATATTAAATTAATATATATTTTTATGACTAAAATTTAAATTAATTAAGGAAAAAAAATACTAATATCAAATAACTTGAAATAAGACTCACAAGTTTTTAACAATTATACATACAGATGAAAACAATTCAAGATGCATTCTTAAATTTAAAATAGTCAATGACTACATTAGTGCTTTCAATTCATTAAAAAAAATTATAGTTTATAAAAGTGAATACATAATTTAAAACCAAACGAGCTCATAAAAAATTTCATTATTATTATAATTAATAATTAAGTAATAATTTTAATAAAAATTATAAAAAAAAAAAAACTTACAAATAAGAGCATAGCAAAAAATCTTAATTATTGAGAGTAATAAATCAAAATACCTTAAAATCAAAATACTCTAAATGTGATAAAAGATATTCATAATAAAATATGAAACATAATTAATAGGATAAAATAGTTCGAATAAAAAAGACATAATAAAACACACATCTTTTGTATTTATATCATATTTATAAATACTTTTTAAAATTATCTTTTAAAATATTTTTCATAACTAAATCACAAAATATATTACTTATACCTAAGTCATTATAAAGTTCACAAAATAATACATATTTTAAATATAACTAGTAAATTACTAAAATAAAAATATATTTAAAATTTGATATTAATCACAAATCAATCTATATTATAAATCTCACTATAATTATAAAAAAAAAGTAAAAAAATCACAAAGTTACAAATTAAATTAAAAAAACAAATTAAAAATATAAATAAATTTAATAAGTTACAATTTAAATACTATATAATAATAACTAGATTGAGCAGACGGAGGGGGGTAAACTGGGTAAACTACACGAAAACAAAATCAAAAGATTAAAAAGATGGAAACAGAAAATAATAAAAACTAAAACAAAATCATAAAATTAAAGGAGGCAGAAAATAATAAAAACTAAAACAAAATCATAAAATTAAAGGAGGCAGAAAATAATAAAACTAAACTAAACCAAATGATACCTTGTTCTCCAAACTCTTTTTTTGGAGTAGCAATCTGAGCAGCCTGATGGCGGTAAACTACAGGAAAACAAAATCAAAAGATTAAAAGGAGGCAGAAAATAATAAAATTAAACCCTAATCAATCCTAAATCGTGATACCATGTCCTCCAAACTCCAGAGAGGAGGTGGGTCTATATCTTTTTGTAGTAGGCCTCTGAGGACTTAGATTGAGCAGACGGAGGGGGGTAAACTGGGTAAACTACACGAAAACAAAATCAAAAGATTAAAGAGGCACAAAATAATAAAAACTAAAACAAAATTTAAAAATTAAAGGAGGCAGAAATTAATAAAACTAAACAAACCAAATGATACATTGTTCTCCAAACTCCCTTTTTGGAGTAGCAATCTGAGAGGGTAAACTACAGGAAAACAAAATCAAAATATTAAAAGGAGACAGAAAATAAGAAAATTAAACTCTAATTAATCCTAAATAAGGCAAAAAACAATAAAATTAAACCATAATCAATCCTAAATTAAGATACCTTGTCATCCAAAGGAGGTATTTGAAGTAGCCCTGAGAACCTGATACAGCAGGGGGGAAGTACCGTTTAGGAAAAACACTACAGAAAACAAAATGAAAAGATTAAAAAGATTAAAGAGGTAGAAAATAATAAAAAGTAAAACAAAATAAAAAATTAAAGGAAACAGAAATTAATAAAATTAAACAAACCAAATGATACATTGTTCTCCAAACTCCCATTTTGGAGCAGCAATCTGAGCAGCCTGAAGGGGTATACTACAGGAAAAAAAATCAAAACATTAAAAGGAGGCAGAAAATAATAAAATTAAACTGTAATAAATCCTAAATCGAGGTAGAAAATAATAAAATTAAACAATAATAAATCCTAAATCATGATACATTGTCCTCCAAATGAGGTATTCGAAGTAGCCCTCTGAGAACCTAATACAGCAGAGGGAGAAGTACCCTTTGAGAAAAACACTACAGAAAACAAAATCAAAAGATTTAAAAGTTTAAAGAAGCATAAAATAATAAAAACTAAAACAAAATCAAAGTATTAAAGGAGGAAGAAAATAATAAAACAAAACAAACCAAATGATACCTTGTTCTCCAAACTCTCTTTTTGGAGTAGCAATCTGAGTGCCGGGAGTAAATTACAAGAAAACAAAATCAAAAGATTAAAAGGAGGCAGAAAATAATAAAATTAAACTCTAATCATTTCTAAATCAAGGCAGAAAATAATAAAATTAAACCATAATCAATCCTAAATAATGATACATTGTCCTCCAAAGGAGGTATTTGAAGTAACAACATGAGGGAGAAGTACCATTTGGAAAAAGCACAACAGAAAACAAAATCAAAAGATTTAAAAGATTAAAGAGGCAGAAAATAATAAAAACTAAAAAAAAATCAAAAAATTAAAGGAGGCAGAAAATAATAAAACTAAACTAAATCAAATGATACCTACTGTAAACAAAAAGAAAATAAAAAAATTAAAGGAGGATAGCAGTAATTGGAAGAAACAAAAGAAAGGGCGGGAAATGATAACGGCGTCCAAAACTCCGATTTACCTTCCTGATCAATGTCCATTACCTCCATCTCACCCCTTCATATCCTATTCCTTCTTACTGCACCGCTTCTTTTCTTTCTTTTGAAGCTAACTGCACTGATTTTCTTAAATACACCACTTTTTTTTTTTTTTTTTTTTTTTTCTTTTGAAGCTAACTGCATTGATTCCCTTAACCATTTCAAGAATTTCAAGAAATTGAATGAAAGTGCTTGTTCACAGAGAACTATATCCATAATTGCATAACTAAACATCCATAATTTCAAAACTATATATCCATAACTTCATAAGTATATATCCATATATAACTTCATAACTATATATCCAAAACTTTAGAACCACGTAGATCTTTTTTTCTTTAGTTTATGCCATTATTATTGTTCTTTGTTCTTATTAATCTCAACAAATTAATATCAGAGCACTGTTGGTATCATAGATCTATTGATATCAGAGCAGAATTGGTATCAAAGCACAATTAAAGTAGCAATCTGAGCCGCCTGAGGGGGTAAATTACAGGAAAACAAAATCAAAAGATTAAAAGAAAGCAGAATATAACAACATTAAACTCTAATAAATCCTAAATCAAGGCAGAAAATAATAAAATCAAACCATAATCAATCCTAAATAATGATACCTTGTCTTCCAAAGGAAGTATTTGAAGTAGCAACCTGATACACCAGAGGGAGAAGTACCATTTGGGAAAAACAGTGCAGAAAACAATATCAAAAGATTAAAAAGATGAAAGAGGCAGAAAATAATAAAAACTAAAACAAAATCATAAAATTAAAAGAGGTAGAAAATAATAAAACTAAACTAAATCAAATGATACCTACTGTAAACAAAAACAAAATCAAAAAATTAAAGGAGGATGACAGTAATTAGAAGAAACAAAAGAAAGGGCGGGAACGATAATGGCGTCCAAAACGCCGGTTTACCTTCCTGATCAATGTCCATTGCCTCACCCCATTGATATCCTATTCCTTTTAACTTCACCGCTTATTTTCTTTCTTTTGAAGCTGACAGCACTGATTCTCTTAAATGCACTGCTTCTTTTTCTTTCTTTTGAAGCTAAATGCACTGATTCCCTTAACCAATTTAAGATATTTCAAGAAATTTCAAAAAATTGAATGAAATTGCTTGTTCACAGGGAACTATATCCAAATGCATAACTACACATCCATAAGCAGTTAGGGTAGTTATGGTAGTTATTTCTGTTATAAACAGTGTTGTAGTTTTCCTTTCTGTTTCTGTCTAGCAGTCTGCAAATAAATGCAGCAAATCTGTAGACTCAAAGGCTAACACTTCAATAATCTTCTTTCCCTTTCAACCTATCTTCTCTGCAAACTCCAACATGGTATCAGAGCTTTAAGCTCATGGCCTGGCGTGCACCTTCCGTGAACATGGTTCAACCAACAATGGCGTCGAGTTCTGGAATTCAAGGAGGACCACCAAGCTTTCCCAATCTCAATCCAAATACTGCACCAGCTCCCAATCCCTACCCTAGTGCTATGATCTTAAGGATCAAACTGATCCTCTCCATCTTCATCCAAATGAAACCCTTTCTCTACAACTTGTGACAGTTCAATTGGAAGGAAGATCTAATTACCATCCATGGGCAAGGGCCATGGAGATGGCTCTAAGATCAAAGAACAAAGTGGTGTTCGTAGATGGGGGCATGATCATCCCAAACAAGCTAGATCCCAAGTATTTCTACTGGATCAGTGTAACACCATGGTCTTATCATGGATCCTCAGAGCAGTCTCACCCACTATCGCACGAAGTGTGCTCTGGATCAACACAGCCGAGGGTATCTAGAAAGCTTTGAAGAAACGTTTTAGCCAGCAAGATGTCTTTCGAATTGCAGAAATTCAGTCTGAAATTCACCACACAAAGCAAGGTATATCATCTGTTAATGACTATTTCACTCTGCTAAAACTGTTGTGGGATGAATTGTTCATATTAAGACCTATTACCTCATGTGAATGTTCAACAAGCTGTGAATGTGGCACCAAAATGTCTGAAAAAATTAGCGCACAATTAGAGAATGATATGTTTGCAAACTTCCTCACTGGGTTTAATGAGAACTTTACCAGTACAAAAAGACAAATTATGTTAATGAAACCCCTACCTGACATTGGGGAAGCTTTTGCCATGGCCTCTCAACAAGAAAGATAGGTGAATCCTGAAGCAATCAGCCATGGGGAAGGTATGACAGAAGCCAGTGCTTTCTTCACCAAATATAATAATACTAGAAGGTCTTTTTCTAGTCACAAGCAAAAACCAGTGTGTAGTTTTTGTGGATACACTGGACACACCATTGACAAGTGTTATAAGAAACATGGGTACCCCCCTGGTTGGAAACCAAGAAATAAAGGAATGGGGCAGCCAATCAAATCCAGACCAGTCTACAAGAAACCAAGACAGTCAATCAGGTTCAAACTAATTTGCAAGAAGCTAGTAATCCAGTGGTGAATCATTCAATCAAGATGATTACAAAAGTTTCTTATAGTTTATGAGACATGAAAGGGGAAACAGCCCCACCAGTAGTTCCCCTCTTCAAATGAATCCCCAGATCAATGCCATAGTAGCCAACTTTATCCCAGATGCCAGACTAGAAGGTAAGACTGCTAATCTTGGAAATTCTTTGACATGTCCAGATTACTTATGGATTATTGACAGTGGGGCTACACATCACATTGTATGTAATGTGAATCTATTGCAAAATCCCAAGCAAGTTCAAGGAATACTTGTTGATTTACCAAATAGGCAGCATGCTCAGGTATCCCACATTGGGACCACTCAACTATCACCAGATATTGTTCTTTTGAATGTCTTATGTGTTCCCATATTTCAGTACAACCTAATTTATTTGGGAGAACTCACAAGAAGGTCAAAATGCAACACATTATTTCATTCTAATAAGTGTGTTATACAGGATCAACACCATGGGAGGATGATTGGTATGACTGAATTGAAGAAAGGATTGTATCGACTGGTTTTTTCCTGTTTCCCCTCTGTATAAACCTAGTGTCAATATTTGTAATTTTTGGCATGCTAGGTTGGGACATGCCTCTGAAGGCAAGATTAGATTCCTGCATAGCTTAGACAATAAGATCTGTAATGATAAGCGAAATGTATGTGACTGTTGTCATTTTGCAAAACAGAAAAGGTTGCATTTTCAACCTAGTTCATCTATTTCAAGCAATTCTTTTGATCTTGTGCATGTTGATATTTGGGGGCCATACCATACTCCTACCATATATGGCCATCAATACTTCTGAACTATAGTAGATGATTACAGCAGGGCCACTTAGGTATATCTGTTAAGATACAAGAGTGACGTCAGACAGATTATGACAGCTTTCTATGAGTTAATCTCCACACAATTTGGCAAAAATATAAAATGTATAAGGTCTGACAATGGGAAAGAATTCATCATGGAGGAATTTTACAAGAAGAAGGGCATCATTCACCAAACATCCTGTGTTTATACTCCTCAGCAGAAGAGCATAGTGGAAAGGAAACATTGCCATATCCTAGCTGTGGCTAGGGCTCTAAGGTTTCAAGCTGGCTTACCTGAAGCTCTCTGGGGTGATTGCATACTTCATGCAGTCTACATAATCAATAGACTCTCATCAGCAGCTTAAATAATAGAATTCCTTACCAAATTCTATTTGATAAACTGCCTCAATACCAACATCTTAGAGTGTTTGGATGCCTTGCATTTGCTGTCATACCTAATTGCCATAAGAAATTCTCACCAAGAGCAAGAAAGTGAATTTTCCTGGGTTTTGCCAATGGGGTGAAATGCTATAATCTGTTAGACATTAAATCAAAAGAAGTCTTCTTATCAGGGATGTGTGTAACACCCCTAATTTTTAAAACTTTTAAAACTTATGGAATAAAGGCAAATCTATTATTAATTCCCAAACAGAGCATAAACTAAACATAATAGTCGGGGTGCTATGCCAAATCTGAGCTAGAGAGCTCAAATGCATAGGCTAAACTAACTAACAAAGCATAAACTATAATTAATACCCAAATACAAATCAAGGCACACAGGTCATCTCATCAATGCTAGAACTACCTAAACTAAGTCAACGAATCCAACTTAGCGCGCTCTGAAGCTACTCAATGGTCCCAGAAAAACATTCGGTGTAACAACCGCCAGCGAATAATGCTGGTAACCCACTCCAACGCGTTAAGTACAATATAGGTATATATAAGGAAATCACTTTGAAACTGGAATACATATATACTTACGAGACACTAATTTAAATCCAAGATCAAGACTCAAGACACAACAACAGACTCAACATTATAGAACAATCATTAAGACTAGCATGCGTCCTAAGAACACGTTGCAAGACATAACCGAATGATAGGCATATAAATAGCAAATAGAGACAACAAAGGCATTCAAGACAGTTAGCAAGTAATCAACAAGCACACAATCCATCTTCCAACCTTATACCAAGTTCCAACCTTGTAGCTCCCCTCCGTCCTTATATCAGTTCCAACCTATACCTCTAGGCCACCCTTATATCGCTTCCCCTTATTACTCCGGGCAACTACATGCCCCCACCGACAAACCACCTATCAACCAAAAACGTATCAAGATGGTGCCGCAGTGCCATTCACAAGATCCGCAACTCTAGTGCCAATATCAAGGGGTTAGCGCATATAGCCCTGACATGACACCGCAACACTTATAACCTGACCCATGCTCAACGGCAAGCTAGTCGAAGGTGGGTTTGTGCCTTTAGAAAAATAATCGCTAGGGCCTGTACCTTTAGTACAATGACCGGGCACAAGTGGTGCCAACCGCCAACAATTCATTTCCACCAATCACAATCTCATCATCATTATCATCATCAGTCACACCGGCCATTGCGCAATGACCACGATACTCATCATCATTCAATCAAGCAACACATAATCAATCAATAACAATCAAGACATAACAAAAATGACACGTACTACACATAAATTCCTAGAATGGTACTCAAAACATCAAACGAGACTCATACACGACCAACGGGGTACAACGGGACATGGGAAAACATCAAACGGGAAAAAACACCACGAACCACGCCGAGTTTCCAGTGGGTGGGTGGCGGGTGTAGGACCACCCGCCGGCGGCGACTCACTATTCTAGCGGGTGCCCAGCGGGCAGGCGCCTGCCTGTTGGAACAGCATACACGGGCAGCGGGTAGGTGGCGGGCATCCCTGCCCCCACCTACCCCCCACGACTCATAGGAAAATTTTCGGTTCTAGGATCTCTCATGGAACCTGAAAGCTTGTCTAGACACATTCAATCACATGACGACAACACCACGGATTCAATTAACGGGATTAAATCAAGAATCACACCAAATACGTTCTAACACGATTCCAAAACATGCCAAGACCCAACATTAATCATATACCGGTTTAGGAGCATCCGGAACCACAAGAACATCAAGGAATCTATATGCAAAGTCCTAAAAACAAGTCCTAGGCTATACTCAACACCCGGTCATGCATAATCACACCCAAATATACCAAGAACATCGTAATACGAAATTCACGATATAAACCCTAGGGCTCTAGACATAATTAAGATACAAGAACATACATATAATCAATCACAATACCAAGAACATCAAGATTATCAAATAAGCACAATATAAACCCTAAGAAAGGCTCTATCAAGACTCAATCACAGAATTACACATACGATTATCAAAGGAGCCAATGAATAAGATATAGCAAGGAAAATAGGTTTTGTCGAGACATGGGTTACCTCTTAGCCCTAACCAATATCCGTGGCTACTAAGGTTCTTCTCTAAGATTCTCCTCCCAATTGATCTTCATAGGCTTGATGGTGGGGGATTTCCTCGGCTGGGGTTCCTGCGAGTAATCTCGAGTGAGGGAAGGGAGATGAAGGGTTCTATCTGTTTCCTAATCCCCTTTTTATATGTTTAAGGGAAACCTATTTATATGTTTAAGGGAAACCTATTCACAGCTTTCCCTATTCCCTATGGGTTTAAGGTTCCTGGTTCAGGTAAAGGTTCACGATTCATCGTGGACCACCCGAGTTAATTAAGGGAATTATAATTGGATTAAATCCCTCTTAATTATTTTAATTCGTGGAATTAATTTAATAATTAATTCGGATTTGAAGGTCGTAACACGGGGTGTTACAATGTGTGCCTTTATGAAGATTCCTTTCCTTTTCAGAATATGCAAAAGAAACAACCAAATAGTCTTGTGTTACCATCTGAAATGGAATTCTGTCTAGACATGGATGAACAGACCTTTGAAGTGTTTATAAATCTTGATGAGAATGCTCAGGCTCAATCTCAACATGAAACATCAAGACAAGATGGATGATTCAACTCTGAGCCAATTCAGGCACCTTTGCCTAGGAGATCAAACAGAACCAGAACAGCTCCAACCTACTTGAATGACTATGCTTGTCAGAATGTAGCTACAAAAAGGACATATCCACATACAATTCCTAAGGTACTATCCTAGATAATCTATCTCAGAACTTTAAGGTCTTTGCCATTAATGCCTTGGACGCCAAAGAACCAAAAACTTACAATGAAGATATTAAGAAAGAGTATTGGAGAAAAGCTATGGAAACTGAAATCAATGCCTTGCAAGCTAACAACAGTTGGGTTCTCACAGACTCACCTCCCAACAAAGAGAATATAGGCTACAAATGGGTCTACAAGACCAAGCTTAAGGCTGATGGGACCATAGAAAGACACTAAGCAAGGTTAGTTGGCAAAGGATTTACTCAAACACCTGGTTTTGACTACTTGGACACCTTCAGTCCTGTAGCTAAAATCACTACCATTAGAATATTGCTGGCTAGTGCTTCTATTAAAGAATGGATGCTTCACCAGCTAGATGTGAATAATGTTTTTTTTTACATGGGGACCTACATGAAGAAGTGTACATGAGACTCCCTCCTGGTTTTAATCCTCAGAAACCTGGTTAAGTGTGCAGGTTAGTGAAGTCCTTATATGGTTTAAAACATGCCAGCAGGCAATGGAACATCAAGCTGACTCAGGAGTTAGTTCACATGAGATTCAAGTAAGCTGCTGCTGATCCCTCTTTGTTTCTCAGAGGAAAGGAGGACAATTTTGTGGCCTTATGTGACAACCCAAAATTTAATTTTATAAATCCAATTTTAAGAAATTCCAAAATAGCCATTTTCATTCTATTAAAATTTTTTTAGATACATTTGGTGTTTCAATAAATTATTTTGAGTTACATTTTAAAATGAATTCAACACCGAAATTTTAATTCTAAAATCCTAAACTTTCGGGTACTTCGCGTACCATGTTTTAAACTAAGAAACCTATCTGAGTTAGACCGGGAGAAATCCGAGAAGCCTAAATCAAGTGTTTGACTAGGAAACATTTTTGGGAAAATTATCTTTCAACCCCAAACTACCTTAAATATCAATTCTAGCACATGGTCCATGGAGTATGGTGAACCACACCACTCCAAGAGCCTTGTCTGATGCAAATTTCTAGCCAAGCTTTTACCATTTTACCCTCCACCAATCATTATTGATTCACCTAGGGTTTTGAGCCACTATAAAATGAATAGTTCGCAGACTTTTTCCTCTTGATTCTCTTCCTTGTCTTCCCCAAACAAAAGCCTAGCAGTAACACAGTAAGTTTCTCTTCCTTCATTCACCAGCTTCCTTCCATTCCTTAGCTTTCTATCTCTGAGTTTCTTGTCCTTAAGGTTGTTGTGTGGTTTGTTTGAGGTGTCTAGGAGGTGAAGGAGGTAGTAGCTGACTTGGGAAGAAGGAGGAATCCCAACAAGAAGAGGAAACAACAAAGGTATAACCCCATGGACTCCCAACTTAGTTTTGGCTCTATGAAGCCACATTTTTATAGGTAGAAATGAGTATAAATGCTAGAATTTTGTGTGTTTGAGCTATTAGATGACTTGGTGATGTTGTATGATGTTTTGGAAGTGGAAAATTGCCTGGTTTTGCATTATAGGTGAAGAAGGAGCCACTGGTGCACCTCACAGTGTGCACTAGTGGAAGTCACGGACCTAGCCAACGGGCCACGAGGGGAGCCGTGGCTGGACGGCCCTAGGCAAGGGCCGTGGCCCTAGGCCACCGCTGGACGGCTCCAGGCGGCAAAGTTCCTCTAGCCCCGCCACTAGGATCGTTGCTGGCTACCTGTGCAGTGGCCGGGCCCTTGTGGCTCAGCTATGTGTCATTTCGGACCGGGTGTCACGGGCCTTTGTGGCTTGGTACCTTGGGGCCGAAATGATGCACGTTTGACCTTTGATTTCGTTGAATTTGGATTAGAAATGAGCATGTTAGGATAGAAATTGTGTTGAAATGCTTTAATTTAGAGTAATGTTGTTGTTAGTTCATCAGACTTACACTGTGTAACACCCCACTTTTCTAACTCTTAATTTCATCTCTAAATAGTCATTAACATAGACTAAGCATCGGAAAACTAGAAGATAAGTAGTGGGAGTGTCACCGCCACATCCACCACTCTTTGGTGATTGCACAGGCAGAAAGGGGTAAAACTTCAAATAAGATTAAGTTTGGGTACTAGAAATAAATACTAGAAAAGTAAGGGGGAAAAACGTCACCCCAACACAGTCTACATCAATACTCAAACATAAAGTCATAAGTCTAAATCCATAACATGATCATAATTAAAACTAGAGTTTAGACATCTCGAACTAAGAGACTAATCTAACTCGATCTCTTTTCATTGCTGGGCCCACCTGAAAGGGGTTTTGCAAGCAACACATAGACAAACAGGAAAAACACATGTTAGCACGAAGCTAAGTATAACCACACTCAACCCTGTAAAGCATTCTAGCATACACTTTGAAAACATCTGATATCTTTATAGCGATAAGCTAATCTCAAATCATCTTTAGATTATCATATTCTTTCTAGATGCTTGCACCCTATAATATCAGCTGCCATGCTTATATATGTATGAGACTGATCACGTATATTCATCAACAATAGACTTCTCAAATAACTTGACAAGCAACTCATGCTTACGGATTGGATCCTGTTAAAGGACCATACAACAGGTATTTACATGCTTTCACACTCTTATCACATAACTTAATAAGTAGAGCTTCTACTACAACACGATAATCATGCTCAAAGGAATATCTTAAGTTAAGCTTCTCATTAAACAATCTTTTACGATGCTCTATTCACGTACAATCATGTATAACATTATGATCATACTTCTCATGCAATCTAGTGCAACAATATATTCATACTCATATGCAATATCGTGCAATTATATATTCATACTCTTATGCAATCTCGTGCAACAATATACTCATACTCGTATGCAATCTCGTGCAATTATATAATCATACTCTTATGCAATCTAGTGCAACAACATACTCATACTCGTATGAAATCTCGTGCAATTATATAATCATACTCTTATGCAATCTAGTGCAATAATATACTCATGCTCATATGCAATCTAGTGCAATAATATAATCATACTCATATGCAATCTCGTGTAATAATATACTCATGCTCATATGCAATCTAGTGCAATAATATAATCATACTCTTATGCAATCTAGTGCAACAATATAATCATACTCATATGCAATCTCGTGCAATTATATACTCGTACACTCATTTATAAATTAGAGTACTTTCTGTGGAGGTTTCTTTATTACTTTCTCGAGTCTCTCTTGACTCTCTTTCTTTCTCTCGAGTTTTTATTGACTCTCATACTTGAGTCTCTATTGACTCTCTTTTTTGAGTCTCTGTTGACTCTCTTTCTTTCTCTTATACTCGTAGACAGCTTAGGGTTTCACAGAAGTGTGACTTACCCCATCGGGAACGGCATAATTCCGACCCAATATTTCCGAGCGTCTACGGAACCAATCTCGTGGTTCAAACTCTATGGAATCAGGTATCGAACTATTAGTGTGCACACCCCTAACCAGGATTCCAAGCCTGGCGGGAAGTTTCCAACCTCGTAATGTGGGAATACACCGCGTTACATTAACTGGGACCGCAATGTCCATAATAATTCGAGCCAAAAGGGCCCAAAACACTCGGTCCAAAATGACACGTAGCTGAGCCATAAGGCCCGGCCACTGCACAAAAATCCTTCACAGACAATACTAAGGGACCTGGGGCGGGACTCTTCATAGTCCTCCCCTGGAGCCCCGTTGATGCACCGGGACTAGGCAACGACCCTCCTCTAGGGCCGTGCCCTAGTCCCGTGCCACCACGGCTCTTGCCCGCGGCCCTTCTGATGGGTCGCGGCTAGGGCCGCCACTCTGATCTGGTGCACACTGTGTTGTACACCAGATGGCATTTCTCCTTCAAAATCTCATCCAAACAAGTCCAAAACAATCTCAACAACTCACAAACACATACTAAATCACTTCTAAGCATAAACACATCAAAAACTCATAGTTTCTACTCATGTCTACTTAAAACTAGGCTTCACAGAGCTAAATTTAATGAGGAATCCATAGGGTTATACCTCTTGTAGTCTAATCTTCTTGCTTGGATCTCTTCTTCCTCTTGACCTAGCTTGAGCCTCCTTCACCACCTACACTTCCCAAACACACCTTCTATCCTTAGCCTAGAACCTCAAAGACTAAAGAAAACTAGAAGAGAAAAGAGGCTAGAATGAAAGATGAACAAGCTAACTAGGTTGTTGTCTCTCTTCTTGTTCTTGGCAGACAAAAATATGAGGAAGAGGTAAAGAATGAGATCAGGAAAATGAGATTAAATGAGGTGGTTTATATAGGGTTCAAAACCCTAGGATGATTCACAATGATTGGTTGAGGGCAAAGGGGTAATTTCCCAAGCTAAAAGATGATTCTACAAGGGATTTTGGATGTCTTGTGGTCCACCATGTAACATGAACCATAGACTGGAAATGTTATCTTTTATTACTTTGGGGTTGAAAGTGAATTTTCTCAAAAGGTATATGGATGAACACTTGTTTAAAAATCCTTTTTGAATTCTCCCGGTCTCACTCAGATAAAATTCTCGATTTAAAATTTTGGTACGCGAAGTACCCGAAAACTTGGGAATTTTCGAATGGGATTCATTTCTTCGGTGTCGAATTAATTTTAAAATGCGACAAAATTATTTTATTCAAACACCGATTGATCGCAAAAAATTTTAATGGAGTGAAAAACCTACTTTGGAATTTCTTAATACGGATTGATAAAATGAAATTTTGAGTTCTTCAGAAGCAGAATACAGGGTTTTAGCCACAGCAGTATGTGAGATTCAGTGGCTGATATACCTCTTACAAGACTTGGGAGTAGCCAACAGCCATGCAGCCATGTTGTATTGTGATAGCAAATTTGCTATTGCCATAGCTGAAAATCTTGTCTTCCATGAAAGAGCAAAGCACATAGAGACTGATTGTCACCTAGTGAGGGAGAATTTGCAAAAAGAAATCCTAAAGCTGTTGCATGTGTCTACTTCAAATCAACTAGCAGATGTCCTTACAAAACCACATGCTCAAACTACTTTCAATAGCATGATATCAAAGCTGAACTTACATAGTATGTAAAATCCAGCTTCCGGGGGGGGGGGGGTGTCAAAATATAGAACTATCAAGCCATCAAAGTCTACTGAGCCAAGAAAGATCAAAAGCAGTTAGGGTAGTTATGGTAGTTATTTCTGTTACAAACAGTGTTGTACTTTTCATAGTGTTGTACTCTTCCTTTCTGTTTCTATCTAGTAGTCTGCACATAAATGCAGCAAATCTGTAGACTCAAAAGGCTAACACTTCAATAATCTTCTTTCCCTTCAACCCATCTTCTCTGCAAAACTCCAACACTTTGAAATACACTGTACACAATTGATCGATTTGTGCTGCTACTTGAATCAATACACCGTACACAATTGACGGACTTGTGTTGCTACTTCAATTTTGAGATATCACTAATATATATATATATATATATATATATATATATATATATATAGTACGGTACACACACACTTTATATATATATATATATATATATATATATATATATATATATATATATAGTACGGTACACACACACTTTATATATATATTATGTATAATTGTATATAGATATTACATACATATATATATCTACCGTACACACACACACTGTATATATATAGTATACACACACACACACACACACACACACACACACACACACACACACACACATATATATATATATATATATATATAGGCGAGTTCAGGTGCGGCGGTGCGGTATCACTAATAGTTCAACAAATATACACCATCAACGTTAGGAAAATACACAACAGAAAACATAGGAGAATTAGGTACACATCACCAAACACACACCATTAGGTGTGAGTAAATATACCATGCACTGTTCGGAAATACACCATTGGGGGTGGTGAGGTATATGGTGTATTTTTTTTGGGTCTCTTGTGTATTTTTTGATATTTTATTACATTTCATTGTGGTGTGTTTTCCTTACACAGTTGGTGCATATTGTTAACACTGTTGGTGTATTCTGAAATTCCGCCGCACGACCGCACAGGAAGACCCCGCCGCATTTGAACTTTCTTCTATATATATATATATATATATATATATATATATATATATATATATATAGTGATGCACTTAGGTGCGAATAAGTGCCCAGGTAGGAATATGCGAACGAATCAGCGCGCGACACGTGTCCAGATCTAATAACTTAAAAAAAAACGCGGTGGCATTTTCGTAAATAATTGAACATGGAAGTGCAAGTAAAATCACTTACTAGTGCACCTACTTTCACGTATAAGTGCATGTAATTTTGCCTTGTTAGCATTCACTTTCCGCAAACATTCATGCACCTGGGTGTGCTTATAACTATAGGTGCAACTATTTATAACTATAGGTGCAACTACTTATAACTATAGGTGCACCTACTTTCACCTATAAGTGCATGTAATTTTGCCTTGTTAACATTCATTGATCTGTGTTCAGCGGGTAGTAATACCCCTGAAAACCACTCGCAAACATTCATACACCTAGGTGCAACTACTTATAACTATGTGTGCAACTACTTAAAACTATAGGTGCAACTACGTTGAACTATAGGTGCAACTATGTATTGATGTTCAGTGTAAATTTTTAATTGCACCTATAATACATTTTACATGCACTTGTAATACATTTTACTTGCACTTCGATGTTCAATTATTTACGAAAATGCCACCGTGTTTTTTTTTAAAATCAGTGTTTCTCATCCATTAGATCTTGACACGTGGACGGACAGAATCCATTCCTATTTTGCGCCTGGGCAAAGCTTTCGCACCTGAGTGCAATTCTATATATGTGTGTGTATATATATATATATATATATATATATATATGTGTGTGTGTGTGTGTGTGTGTGTGTGTGTGTGTGTGTGTGTGTGTGTGTGTGTGTGTGTGTGTGTGTGTGTGTGTGTGTGTGTGTGTATTCAAACGAGGACAAGTATATTATAGAGGACTGTGAGGACAGATGTAGTGTGTGCCATTAGCCGGTATGTTGTGTGCATAGTCGATTATAATCGTGTGCCAATGTTTGTATGTCGCGTGCTAGATTTGTTAATTTATAGAGCCTGGGTTTGAAACCAGATGTTTACATTTATTCTTGTGTGCCATTATATATTATGTTGTGTGCCTTGTATTAATTTGTTGTGTGCCCTTTATTTGTCCTCACAGTCCTCTATATATTGTTGTCCTCATTTGAACTCAACCCTCTATATATATATATATATATATATATATATATATATATATATATATATATATATATATATATATATATATATATATAGTACACACACACACACACACACACACACACACACACACACACACACACACATATATATATATATATATATATATATATATATATATATATATATAGACTATGAAAGGAGAAGTAGAGGAAGTGATGTGAGGAGAAAGAGGCTAGAGGAGGAAGAGTTGGAAAATGACTTTCCCAAAAAAAAAGTGGAAGTCATTTTCCCCAAAAACATACATATTTTCCTTCGACTAATGAATCATTTTCCATTGACCTCATTTTCACCCCTCTTGCCAAACATTGCAAACTCGGAAAACATTTTCCGGAAGTTATTTTTCGGGTTTCCAAACGCACCCTAAATTTTAGATTCAGAACTCCGATCTCTTCTAAAAAGATGTTAGATACATCTATGTTTCTATCTTTTATACTATTCATTGTTTATTGCTTGATCAAAGAACAAAAATTTAAAAATAGAGTACCAAAGGCCCCAAATCGGAGAAAGAGCTAAGTTTTTTTGTACTCTAATTTTGAATTTATAAGTATTTATGTTTTTCTATCTATTTACCTAAATGTGTTAGCTTCGATGTATGGAATTTGTGAACACAATTTTCTCCACTTTTGTTGTTTTTCTTTCTAAGAATCGTAGTTCTACTACACGTGTGCCCTAAATGTAGATTTTTTTTTTTTTTATTTTTTTTATAGAAAATGCCGATAGGTCTTGATAAGGCTCATAGTTCTGGAGCATGCATGAAGACAAGGACAACTCCTCTTAGTTATCTTACAGATCCGGTAACTGGTTCGATTATTTTTTTTCCTATTTAATAGACTTCTATACCTAAGTATGAGACTAACTCTACATATTCTCCGTTTTGTCTTTGGTGTATGAGTTATTTGGTCTACTAGGGGTGCGTTTGGAAACCCGGAAAATGACTTTCGTAAAATGTTTTCCGAGTTTTTCAATGATTAGCAAGAGGGGGGAAAATGCGGTCAATAGAAAATGATGCAATAGTCAAAGGAAAATATGTATGTTTTCCAAACGCACCCCCAAAAGCACCCTTAGTCGTTTTCAGTGTTTGGCAAAAGGGGGTGCGTTTGGTCTATATATAATTATATATAGAGGGAAGGGATCAGGTGCATTTGAGGCTCCCCGTGCGGTTGTGCGGGTGGACGCACGTTAAGCATTAATCTGATGCACTTGAAGTACACAACACACGCACATTAAGCACACTAACCTCACGTAGGTTAAGCACAAGCCTCACACATGTAAATTACAAGTCTCATGCATGTTAAGCACAAGCCTCACGCATGTTAATTACAAAAACACACGCACCTTATGTTTAAAAACAACTCACATTAAGTACACACTCACGCACATTAAGTACAAAACTCACGCAGCTTAAGCACACGACTCACGCACATTAAACACAAAACTCACGCACATTAATCATAAAACTCATGCACTTTAAAGTTTCAGCAGCAACTCACAAAACATCTCACATTAAGTACACACTCACACACAGTAAGCACAAAACTCACGCACATTACGCAAAAGACTCACGCACATTAAATACAAAACCTACGCAAATTAAACATTACATTTATAGAGCTATCAAGCCAACAAAGTCTACTGAGCCAAGAAAGATCAAAAGCAGTTAGGGTAGTTATGGTAGTTATTTCTGTTACAAACAGTGTTGTACTTTTCATAGTGTTGTACTCTTCCTTTCTGTTTCTATCTAGTAGTCTGCACATAAATCCAGCAAATCTGTAGACTCAAAAGGCTAACACTTCAATAATCTTCTTTCCCTTTCAACCCATCTTCTCTGCAAAATTCCAACACTTTGAAATACACTGTACACAATTGATCGATTTGTGCTGCTACTTGAATTAATACACCGTACACAATTGACGGACTTGTGTTGCTACTTCAACTTTGAGATATCACTAATATATATATATATATATATATATATATATATATATATATATATAGTACGGTACACACACACTTTATATATATATTATGTATAATTGTATATAGATATTACATATATATATATATCTACCGTACACACACACACTGTATATATATAGTATACACACACACACACACACACACACACACACACACACACACACACACACATATATATATATATATATATATATATATATATATATATATATATATATATATATATAGGCGAGTTCAGGTGCGGCGGTGCGGTATCACTAATAGTTCAACAAATATACACCATCAACGTTAGGAAAATACACAACAGAAAACATAGGAGAATTAGGTACGCATCACCAAACACACACCATTAGGTGTGAGTAAATATACCATCACTGTTCGGAAATACACCATTTGGGGTGGTGAGGTATATGGTGTATTTTTTTTTGGGTCTGTTGTGTATTTTTTGATATTTTATTACATTTCATTGTGGTGTGTTTTCCTTACACTGTTGGTGCATATTGTTAACACTGTTGGTGTATTCTGAAATTCCGCCGCACGACCGCACAGGAAGACCCCGCCGCATTTGAACTTTCTTCTATATATATATATATATATATATATATATATATATATATATATATATATATATATATATATAGTGATGCACTTAGGTGCGAATAAGTGCCCAGGTAGGAATATGCGAACGAATCAGCGCGCGACACGTGTCCAGATCTAATAACTTAAAAAAAAACGCGGTGGCATTTTCGTAAATAATTGAACATGGAAGTGCAAGTAAAATCACTTACTAGTGCACCTACTTTCACCTATAAGTGCATGTAATTTTGCCTTGTTTGCATTCACTTTCCGCAAACATTCATGCACCTGGGTGTGCTTATAACTATCTGTGCAACTATTTATAACTATAGGTGCAACTACTTATAACTATAGGTGCACCTACTTTCACCTATAAGTGCATGTAATTTTGCCTTGTTAACATTCATTGATCTGTGTTCAGCGGGTAGTAATACCCCTGAAAACCACTCGCAAACATTCATACACCTAGGTGCAACTACTTATAACTATGTGTGCAACTACTTAAAACTATAGGTGCAACTACGTTGAACTATAGGTGCAACTATGTATTGATGTTCAGTGTAAATTTTTAATTGCACCTATAATACATTTTACATGCACTTGTAATACATTTTACTTGCACTTCGATGTTCAATTATTTACGAAAATGCCACCGTGTTTTTTTTTTTAAAATCAGTGTTTCTCATCCATTAGATCTTGACACGTGGACGGACAGAATCCATTCCTATTTTGCGCCTGGGCAAAGCTTTCGCACCTGAGTGCAATTCTATATATATGTATATATACATACATACATATATATATATATATATATATATATATATATATATATATATATGTGTGTGTGTGTGTGTGTGTGTGTGTGTGTGTGTGTATTCATACGAGGACAAGTATATTATAGAGGACTGTGAGGACAGATGTAGTGTGTGCCATTAGCCGGTATGTTGTGTGCATGGTCGATTGTAATCGTGTGCCAATGTTTGTATGTCGCGTGCTAGATTTGTTAATTTATAGAGCCTGGGTTTGAAACCCGATGTTTACATTTATTCTTGTGTGCCATTATATATTATGTTGTGTGCCTTGTATTAATTTGTTGTGTGCCCTTTATTTGTCCTCACAGTCCTCTATATATTGTTGTCCTCATTTGAACTCAACCCTATATATATATATATATATATATATATATGTGTGTGTGTGTGTGTGTGTGTGTGTGTGTGTGTGTGTGTGTACTGTAAATATATATATATATATATATATATATATATATATATGGACTATGAAAGGAGAAGTAGAGGAAGTGATGTGAGGAGAAAGAGGCTAGAGGAGGAAGAGTTGGAAAATGACTTTCCCAAAAAAAAAGTGGAAGTCATTTTCCCCAAAAACATACATATTTTCCTTCGACTAATGAATCATTTTTCATTGACCTCATTTTCACCCCGCTTGCCAAACATTGCAAACTCGGAAAACATTTTCCGGAAGTTATTTTTCGGGTTTCCAAACGCACCCTAAATTTTAGATTTGGAACTCCGATCTCTTCTAAAAAGATGTTAGATACATCTCTGTTTCTATCTTTTATACTATTCATTGTTTATTGCTTGATCAAAGAACAAAAATTTAAAAACAGAGTACCAAAGGCCCCAAATCGGAGAAAGAGCTAAGTTATTTTGTACTCTAATTTTGAATTTATAAGTATTTATGTTTTTCTATCTATTTACCTAAATGTGTTAGCTTCGATGTATGGAATTTGTGAACACAATTTTCTCCACTTTTGTTGGTTTTCTTTCTAAGAATCGTAGTTCTACTACACGTGTGCCCTAAATGTAGATTTTTTTTTTTTTTTTATAGAAAATGCCGATAGGTCTTGATAAGGCTCATAGTTCTGGAGCATGCATGAAGACTAAGGACAACTCCTCTTAGTTATCTTACAGATCCGGTAACTGGTTCGATTATTTTTTTTCCTATTTAATAGACTTCTATACCTAAGTATGAGACTAACTCTACATATTCTCCGTTTTGTCTTTGGTGTATGAGTTATTTGGTCTACTAGGGGTGCGTTTGGAAACCCGGAAAATGACTTTGACATTGCAAAGTTCAATCGGTCGGAGATCCTTCATTGTTTCTGGAATTGGCTTCTTAGGGATCAAAACAATGAAGGTATTATTTACCTTTGCAGGCAACTTTGCAGTTTCTATGAACCGGCGGCAAAACAAAGTGACCTCCCCTCCAACAATGTCCCAATAGTGTTGGAAGAAGCCGGGACCAAAACCATCCGGACCCGGTGACTTATCCGGATGCATCTGGAAAACAGCTTTCCGTACCTCCTCCACACTAACCGCCCTTATCAACATGGCATTATGGTCAGGACTTAACCTCGCAGTAACACAATCAAACACTGCATCCATAGCTCCCTGTTCAGATTTAAAAAGTGTAGAGAAATAATTCAACATCACCTGCCCAACCTCTTGTTCCGAATCCACCCACTCCGCATTCTCATTCTGAATTCTCCGTATCTTATTCTTCCTCCTCCTAGCTTTAACAGAATTGTGAAAATACTTTGAGTTGACATCACCATCCCTATACCAGTGCTCTTTAGCTCTTTGCCTCCAATATACATGCTGCTGTTCTAGGAGATAAAGAAGCTCCCTTTCAACACAACTGTACTCCGCCATACCCGCTGGATCACTGCGCGAACGGAGAGCCTGTAGTCGATGATTGCACTTATCAATATTGCGCTGAAAATCCCTATTATAATTTCTTCCCCATTTCCAGATGTCATGGCCACACACCTCAATTCTGAACAGTGTTTCATGTCCTACCGTTTTATCCCAGCTTTGTGTGACAATCTCCCTGCACCGGTCCTCTCGCAGCCAAATATTATCGAAACAGAAACGCTTCCTCCTCAAAACCTGGGTAACCTGAACCGGAACAAGCAACAATGGAATATGGTCGCTGTACGGGGTAGCAAAAGATTGTGCTACAGCCCCCTCAAACAAAGTATGCCAAGACTCAGTCACGAGGATTCTATCCAGCTTCTCTTCCCCCTTAATTCATTAGTTATATTGTCTTTTTTTTTTTCTACAATTTCTACAGTGTCTTTTTTTTTTTCTCCAACATTCAAATTCACCAATTGATTATATTCGCTACATTGTCCCTACAATGTCTTTATTAAAAAAAAATTATTCATTATCAATGAATTAATTAAGAGAATTAATTTTATTATATTATATTGTCTTTATTTTTCTCCAATGTAAAAATTCTTTACATTCAAATTCATCAATTGATTATATTTACTACATTGTCTATTATCTTTTTTGTGCACTACTTTTTTAATTAAGTATCAAAGTTATAATACAAAATAATGTTATATATTTATTTACCAAGTATTTTATTAATACCATGAAAAAATTAAGAAAAATATAATTAATAAAGCCAACCATATTAACTACTTGAGGAATTTGTTGACAAAGAGAGTATTCAAATCACACAATTAACAAATTGAAGTGAGAACAATCTCGTAATGTCCTTGTTTGACAATCAGTAGTTAACAGTTAGTGTAAGTGGATTATATTAGCTGATTTGACCAGCGAATTATATCAACGGTTGATAAAAAGATATTTGAAAAAATTAGCTTTTTAGATTAACATGTAAAATGACCTAAGGATATACATATATCAGGGTTGTAAAAATCGGTCTAGGCGCCCGCCTAGGCGCTAGGCGCCTCTAGACCGTGGCAATTTCCCCCCTAGGCGCCCGCCTAGGTTACCGGCCGCCTAGGCGTCCGCCTAGCGCCTAACTCGGCCAATTTGGCCGCCTAGCGTCTAAGTTAGTCGAGTTAACTCGTCAATTTCGGTCGAGTTAACCCGATCGGCTCGGCCTATTTTTTTTTATTATATATGTGTGTATGTGCGCGCGCGCATACATATATATATAATATGACATATATACACTCGTAGACTAGTTTGATACTTTGAATCTTTGGATGATTGAAGTATTTGAGTATTTCATATTTGAGTATTTTTAATTTTTAATATTGTTTTAATGTATTTTTTTTTTTTTGAAAACCATTGTTTTGATGTTATGACTTATGAATTATCATTAATTCATTTATTTGGATGTATTATTTGATTAAATGTTGAAAATAACCTCATTAAAATTGTCAAACTGCAAGTCTACCACTGTTTTTTTGGCGCCCGCCTAGCGCCGCCTAGACCGTCTAGGCGCTAGGCGCTGTCCGGGCGCCCGACTAGCGCCTAGCGCCTACTGCAACCATGACATATATTTAAGAATAATAATTGTTTTTAAAATAAAAAAATAAAAAAATATAATTAAGCGAATCATATTAACTACTTGGGGGATTTATTTACAAAAAGAGTATTCAAATTACACAACAAATTGAAGTAGAAAACTACCTCGCAATGTCTTTGTTTGACAATCAACAATTAGCTCTTCAATATTAGTATATATTTAAAATTTTATGCCCTAATTTTTATTTGCTCTCCCTTATGTCCCGTATTTGGTTTCAACCATACCTATACAATTATTTTATTGATAATTATAATCAATCTTAACTATATTATCTTGCATTTGTAAACTTAGAATTACCTATTTAAATACGCAAATTCAACATTTAATTATTTATGCATGAACAATTCTAATATAATTCTGACTTGATATACTTTAAAGTACTTATTAAAAAAAACATTGGGCATTATCCCAATCGCGCAATGCGCGTAAAAAACTAGTAATTGAATAAGGGTCAAATAGGCCACTCAACTGCACACCAAAATGCAATTAGGCCACCGAAATAAAAAATAATGTAATTCGGTTCCTAAACAACACAAACTCATGCAATTACACCCAAAATAACCTGTTTACCATAAATTATGCTGACGTGGCGGTTACAAATTTGAAAAATAACATTTTAAAATAATTTTAAATAATTATATTATTTATTAATTATATTATTTAAAATTATTTAAATAATTATACACCAATTGTGTTGTTCAAGGACCCAATTGCATTGTTTTTTAGTTCAAGGACCTAATTGCATTTTGGTGTATGGCTTCCCGTGCGGTTGGACGCACTCACGCACCTTAGTCATTTACATGGTGCATCTTAAATACACATATCACCACGCACCTTAAGTCCATAAACTAGTCACCTTAAGAAGACAAATCACTCACCTTAAGTACAAAACCCAAGCACAGAACAAAGCACTTTGAGCACAAAACTCACACACTTAAGATTTTAAAATGTATCACATTAAGCACAAACTCACGCACATTAAGTACAAAACTCATGCACATTAAACACAATCTCACGCACATTAAGCACAAAACTCATGCACTTTAAGTATTAACTCACAGACCTTAAATTTCAACAACTACTAACATTAATCACTGACTTCACACACATTAAGCAAAAACCTTACGCACATTAAGCACAAACTCCACTCACATTAATAACAAATCTCACGCACCTTAAGCACAAAGGCCCACACTTTAAGTTTTAACAACTACTCACATTAAGCACAACCCCACGCACATTAAGCACATAACTCACGCACATTACGCACAAGACTCACACATCTTATATACAAAACTCACGCACATTAATTACAACACCCTCACCTTAATTTTGACCTATATGCAAAAATTACAAAATTACCACCGCGTTTTTTTTTTTTTTTTTAAATTTTGGTAATCCTGAACGTTGATTTAAGCGAGATGAATGGCCTAGATTAAACGGCACAACCACAACTGGGCACCCTAACCGTTCCAGAACCTAATTATATATATATATCAAAAGAGTGCTATTTACAAAACGATTTTATCAAAAGTATCAAAAAATTAAAATTTTGAAGTATTGAATTCTTTTCATTTTCCTACTTATTTTCTGGAAAATGAACCAAACACACAAAGACGGTTTTCTGTTGTGTAGTCAAACACCAGAAAGGAAAATGTTTTCTGAAAAATGACTCATTTTTCAGAAGTTATTTTTCTGCTTTACAAACGGAGCCTAAATGTCTACATATATCAAAAGGATAACAGTACATATGGAATTTGCAGCTTCTACATAAGGTAATAGACTTATGATTTATTTTTCTTCAAATATTATATTTGTTTTATTCCAATTGTGGTATCGTTTGTGTGTAAGTTGTCTAAGAATTGTTGTGAGTTCATGATAAAGACATGCATTAGTTTTAAAACTTTCAAGTTTTCAACCATACAGTTAAACGATACATGAAAAAATAGATCGATGAACCAACCTTTATTGTCGAACTGTTGTTTCCTATGCAGATGCAATTCAAATGGCTGTGCAAACATTATGAACCAAGGACGACTGGCACGATTTACTAAACCAAACGACGACGTTCTCTTTGCATAATATTAATTCCACTAAGTTTGCCTTAAACGACGCCGTATCATTTGGGCGGGATTTTTCCCCCAAACGATTTGGCTTTGTTATAGTTAGGATTATGATTGCGAGAAGGTTCAAAATGCTACTTATTATCATTTTATATTGTGATAATATACGTTGTTGAAATGTTAACTTAAGTAATGTGACTAATCACATTCCAAAGTGTTATATTGAATACAACACCGTACTTTGGAAACTATAAAATCTCATAGCGGTGTATTTGCTGCGAGCATAAACTTATTGCTTGCAATAGGAAGTTAAAGTCCAATAGTACATGACATGGATCGGAATAACATTTAAATATCTAATTTACACCATTGATAATAGTTGTGAGTATTCATAGTTGTCAGATATATAATCACAAAACTTATGTTCATGATTGTCTAACAGCACAAAATCAACCCTACTATGGTATAGACCCGGGTTCGATTCCCCGGGGCAAAAGAAATTGGTTTAATTAAAAGCTAACCCATAACATACTGTTCCAACTATCTTGTAAAAATGATTGTATAGGCATTAGTAAACAGTATGTATGTCCTTACTATTAGGACTCTTATACTAGTAGTTCGTTAGGACTCTTTATCTATTCTCTATATCATTGTTTGTACAGACTCAGTTACGATTGATATTCAATAATCAAATCCTCATCTGGTATCAGTATCCAGGTTTATTCCATGGCAACCTTTGGAGATGATAATAATGGTTCTGTTCGCGATTCTTCCGAACGGACTGTGTCTGAGGTTGCTCCCATTCATTCCCACCCGGCTCCGAGCCTTTCGTCGGCTCGCCATTTTGTTTCCCTGAAGCTTACCATTCATAACTATCTGTTTTGGAGGACTCAAATGCTTCCATTCTTGGAAGGGCAGGGCCTCATTGGTTTTGTTGACGGTACGCTCGCGTGTTCGACCGGAGCAGCGCCGGTGGAGTCCACGGCGGAGAGCAGTGGTGCGGCAGCGTCCGGTGCGTCGGCTTCGGCTTCGGAACAGTGGCGCAGGCAAGATAAGGTCATCTTGTCTCTTTTGATTTCATCACTGTCCGATGAGATGATGCATATGGCGGTTGGTCGGTCGACTCCGCGTGCGTTATGGCTGGCTATTGAGCAGGAACTAGGGTCGGCAACGCGGTCTCGTGCCTTGCGGCTTCTTGGTGAATTGCAGGCACTGTCGCAGGGGGAGTCTTCTGTCTCGGATTATCTCGGCCGAGCACGGATGCTTGTAGAAGACTTGGCGCTTGCCGGACGTCCGATCACGCTTGATGTTCAAAACATCTATGTTTTTCGCGGGTTGCGGCCGGAGCTTCGTCCACTCATTGCACCATTGACGCGTGGTTCTCCGGTGACGTTGTCCGAGCATTCGGACTACCTTACCTCTCAGGAGTGGATCTGTGCGGCTGGCGGTGGTGGAGTCGGTTCGCCGGCGGTTATGGCAGTGAACCGAGGCCGTGGCAGTCGCATGCATGGTGGGCAGGTTCGTGGTGGTTCGGGCAGTGGTGGCTCGGGTGGTGGCCGTGGCCGGGGAGGTCGTGGTTGTGGACGTGGCTGGTCCGATGTGCGTTGTCAAATTTGTGATAAACAGGGACATTCTGCGTTGAATTGCTATCGCAGGTATTCTGAGTCGCCCGGTCCTCAGGTTCACATGGCTTATTCCGGAGATGTGGGTGCCTCTGTTGATTCTCATCAGTGGTTCCCTGACACGGGTGCCACAAATCATGCGACTCCTGACTCATCGGTGTTGACTTCCGCTGCTGGCTATGATGGTTCTGACACTCTACGGGTTGGCAATGGTGCAGGCATGACTATACTTAGTGTTGGTTCTGCTTCGATAGCCTCTTCTGATAAGCTTTTTCGTTTAAATGATGTCTTGTATGTCCCTGGCTTATCGTCGTCTTTGCTTTCTGTTTAGCGTTTTGCCAGGGATAGTCGTGTCTTTTTTGAGTTTCATTCTGAGTATTTTCTTGTGAATCTCTTGACCAAGAAGGTGCTTTTTAAGGGGTGCGCGTCGTGCGGTTTATACATTTGGCCTGTTTCCTGTCGTAGTCCGTCTGCTAATGTTGCTGCGCGTGTGTCGTCTTCCACTTGGCACCAGCGGCTTGGTCATCCACACACACGAGTTTTGCGTCAAATTTTACAGTTGTCTGGTGTTAGTCAATTTAATTCTAGTGAATTGTCAAATGTTTGTTCGTCTTGTCAGTTAGGGAAATCTTCCCGTTTTCCTTTACCTCGTGTTGCTACTTCGAGTACTCGTGTGTTAGAACTCATTTATACTGATATTTGGGGCCCTGCACCAATAACATCTGTTAATGGTTTTCGTTACTTCGTTTTATTTGTGGATGACTTTACGCGTTTTGTTTGGTTTTATCCTATGCGTGCAAAAACCGATATCTATACTATCTTTGAACGTTTTCGATCCCTTGTTGAGCGTTCATTCTCACATAAAATAATTTCCATTCAGTATGATTTAGGGGGAAAGTACAAAAAGCTCCACTCTACGTTTGAGTATCTTGGTATTCGTCACAGGCAGTCCTGTGCGTATACCCATGAGCAGAATGGTCGGGTATAACGTCGTCATAGGCATATAGTTGAAACTGGGTTGGCATTAATGGCCCAGGCTTCTGTTCCCTCTCGTTATTGGGATTTTGCGTTTGAAACGACAGTCTACTTAATTAATAAGATGCCTACTCGTTATTGGGATTTCGTTTACATCGTTCTCCTCCATCCTACTCTTTTTTGCGTGTTTTTGGTTGTCTTTGTTTTCCTCTGCTGCGTCCATATAATCGTAATAAATTGCAGTATCGTTCGTCCCCGTGTATTTTCTTAGGATATCCTGATTCTTTCCGTGGCTATCGTTGTTTAGATACTGTCACTAATAAAGTCATTATCTGTCTCCATGTGCGATTCGATGAGTCTGTTTTTCCGTTTGCTAGTGGCGTTTCTACGCAGGTGGTTGCCCAGCCCCGGGCAGTACCATGGGGTGTTGCTCCTGTTGTTTCTGTTCCTGCGCCAGTTTTACCTGCTAGGGCGGCACCGCCGGTTCCTACCCCCGTGGTCCCGGACTCCGATTCTAGTGAGCGGACAGTGTCTGACTGTGGGCAGGTTGCTCGTCGTGGTCGGGCGCGTCGGGGTCGTGGTGCCAAGGTTGTTGAGTCGCGATCTCATGTGATGGGCACACGGAGTATGGGTCCTAAAGAGCATGTTGCTTTATTATCTACTGCTGATGCGCTTGAGCCCACGTGTTATTCTCAGGCTGTGCGGCATCCCGAGTGGCGTGAGGCCATGGATGTGGAGTTTAATGCTTTGCTACAGAATCATACGTGGCTTCTTGTTCCTTACACTCCAGGTATGAATGTTGTGGGGTGTAAGTGGGTGTTTCGGGTCAAGCGGAATGCTGATGGGACTGTTGAGCGGCACAAGGCCCGGCTGGTGGCTAAGGGTTTTAATTAGGTTGCTGGGAAGGACTTTTTTGAGACCTTCAGTTCGGTTGTTAAGCCTACCACGGTTCGGCTTTTACTTTCTTTGGCTTATTCCCGTGGTTGGTCCATCTGGCAGCTGGATGTCCACAACGCGTTTCTGAATGGTTCCCTTGCTGAGACTGTGTATATGCGTCAGCCGCCTGGTTATGAGGACAAGTCGAAACCTGATTATGTGTGCTTTCTACAACGCTCTCTCTATGGCTTGAAGCAGGCTCCTCGTGCTTGGTTCACTCGGTTACACGACTTTCTTTGCTTTGTTGGCTTTGTTCCTTCTAAGACTGATGTGTCGTTGTTTATTTATTCTGATGGTGATGTGCAGTTGTATTTCTTGATATATGTCGACGACATTCTGGTTATGGGCTCGGATCCACAGCGGGTCTCAGGTATTGTGGCCAAGCTGGCTACGGAGTTCAAGATTCGAGACATGGGGAAAGTAACGCGGAGTCGTGAAATCCTGTGATAGTAGCACGGCGACGTGAAACCCGAAGCAGCAGTGTGGTGTCACTGGGCGTGATTAGTGCGGGCTTGGTGATCAAAGCACTAGATTACGGAATTCATTGTATCTTGGAACCAAGAAGTGGTGGATATAGTGAATTGCTCTTGGAGATAAGAGCAAGTGGAGTAGGAGGATTACACCACCTTCGAGCCACTATAATTGTCTTGTGTTCTTTACTGCTTTCTTTACTTACTGCCCTTTACTTGCTTCTCACGAGATATACTTGTCACAATCTCACACACTTTATCTTTATTTATTTCCGCTGTGCACCATACTCTAACAATCTAGTTTAGAGTTTTGGTTTCTCTGTGTCTTAGCAATTGTTGTGCTGTGCGAAAAAGTTTGAAACTTTATTCACCCCCCCTTCTAGACTTTAACCTTACCTCTTTTGGGACCAACAATTGGTATCAGAGCAGGATGTCTATTTATGCCAATTTGCTATCTAAGCACGTTGCCTAATTGGGTCAACTGTTTCTGACTGCTAGACAGATCCATTCTACAAAGTGTGTGATTGGATTAATCTTTCATATCTCTCGTGATGATGATGAATAAAGATTTAGCTTAGAATCTATTATTCTCACTTGATAAATTTGATGATTGGAAAGTTCGTATGTAGGTACATTTATCGGCTTTACACGATGAAATATGGGAAGTTATTTCCACTGGCCCTATCGAAATATTAAAAGTCAATACATCGTTTGTCCTATCCCTGGATGCTCCACAGTACGTACAAAAGCCTAAACCGGAATGGACATCGGATGATAGAACACAGAATAATCTTGACAATATTGCCAAGGATATTCTATTCAAAGACGTGGATGATACAATATTTCCGAAGATCTGAAAGTGTGTTATTGCAAAAGAAATATGGGAAACTCTCATCAAGATTGGCGAAGGAGATGAACAAGAGAAAGACAATAAGCTCACAATTGCCATGAAGAAGTTTGAAGATTTCAAAATGCTCTCAAATGAAAGTGTTGCAGATATGGAGGCACGAATGATCAAAGTTCTTGGAGAGATTAGTGATCTTGGCAAAAATATTAGCCAAAAAGAAATTAATCTAAAAATCTTACGAGGCTTACCATCTGCATGAGATATGAAGGTTACGGCTATGCGCGATCACCGAGATCTAAGAATGTTGTCAATAGACAAATTATTTAGTGATCTAAAAGCATATGACTTCGAAATGAAGGCCAAATATGATGATGTTCATGATGTAACACCCCCAAACACGACCTATATAAAAAGGCCTTAACACCTGCAGATCAAGCACAAAACTAGCACAGCGGAAGATAAAAAGAAAACTGGATAAAAGAAATCTGAATGGGGTGTTATGCCATGTCTACCAAACCCGGTAAACACTAAGGTGAACAATCTGCAAGTGTATACAACTATCCCAAAGAGACATCAGTCTATCACGACTACGGCACACAGGCCACAACAGAAAAAAAGGTGCTAGACTACCGGCTTCTAAACATCGCGCTCGTCTAGACATCACCTGAAAGATACAAAGATAAACATTGGGACGACGCCCGGTCAGCGATAATGCTGGTAACCCACCAATACCTGTTAAGTATCATACATAGGTAGGATATATACAAAAATCATTTTGAAACGGAATACGTATATATAAGTGTAAAACCAAGAGTAAACACCAAACTCAAGACTCAACACTCATCAATCAAACACCACGGGAACACATCCCAAGACCACAACGGTAACGACACCACAAGAACAAAGACACAACAACCGGTAACACATGCCTAGGCAACACATGCCTTTGTGACTACAGACGTCACAAGAGAGAACACACAACCACGGCTACACAAGCCCTCGTGACATCACCCGCCACGAGTTGATATGCCTTCCTTATGCCCTGTTCCAACCTTATGGCTACCCCTAACCTTATATCTAGTTCCAACCTTTACCTCCAGGACCCTTGTACAAACAGTCCAACCTTATTCCGCCGGGAATCGTCATTCCCCCACCAACAAACCACCAACGAACGACCACCAATTCATAGTACCCGCGGCACTATCACGCACATGGCACACAGACTGGATAACACCTATTATCCCCCAAAAAACGTGAACCTTACACAAAGGCCACAGCTCCATAATCACGCCACGGCCACCACGAGGACCGCTGCAATACCTTGGTGACTAGTGTCCCATACCACTAATCGTGCAATCCAGGTAAAGCCACACACGCACCACAACTCAACACGAGTCAAACAACGGATCGCAACGAAGGTATGAAACATACTCAATCAAGGAACGGGTCACAGCCCAACAACAACAACGATGAATAACGCAAGTTATCATCAACCAAACGGAAGGTACAAACCACACACATGCTAGCATTTAGATAACAAACTAGCATGCTTATCAACGGGGAAACTCAAGATAGTTCCGAAGAACACACAAGACACCTCTCGGTTCAACGAAACACAATGTTGTACTCTTAGCACGATTCAAGACACCAAAGTCCTACATGGATACCTACCATATAGCTCTAGACATACAAAACATCAAGAAGACACTCAAAAAGTTCCACAAAAGAACATTGGGAAGTCAAAGGATCAAATACCGAGACAAACGAATCACGGGGAACAAATCCCTTCACAACAACAACCATGTACCCGCGGGTAGACCCACGGGTAGTGTGACACCCCAAAAATCCACAATTCAATCCATGAATTAATTGAGTAATTAATTCTATTTCTTTTGAGGAATTGATTCCTAAAATCCTGATTTTTAATACTCAAGGACTAGTATTTGACTAGTCAATCTTTAAGTTGTGTTGTACCTTGTGCTTTGAGAGGAGTTCCCTTGTTCCTAACACTTTCTAAAGCTTAGTAAGGGTATCCTTGTCTTTTCACCAAGAGTTAGTATTGAAACCTAAACCTAGAAGACTTCTTCATTTCATTCCTTACAATTCTTAGAAAATATCTCTACCTTCTCTCTAGAAAAGAAGAGTAGCTTATTCTTCAAGCCAAGTTGAGACCCTTGTCAAGATTCAAAGTTTTGCTTCCAAGATTCAACCTTTCACCTATTTGGGCATCTAGGAGGGTAAGATCTAAGTTTATCTAGTTTTTTTGGTTCCATCTTAGTTGTCTTTTTCTTAAAGGTAGGATCTTTATGATCTTTTGGTTTGATCTTGAAGTGGGTTTGAGAAGTAAGCCTTGTGGGGAGCTTGTTGTGGTGTAAAGTGAAGTCTTTTGGTCTACAAGAGGTAACCCATGCTCTACAAAACCTATTTTTCTTACCTATATGTGATTTCTTGGATTCTACTTGTTCTTTGCTATGAAATGTGAGGGTTTATGCATTTATCTTGTGATATTGCATATCTAGAGCTTGTGTTTAGGGTTCCTTTGCACCATTGCTTGGCATTTTCCATGGTTCAAGTTATTTTGTTGTGTTGGGTGAGATTTGGCATGTTTTGGACTTGAAGTTGTGTTTGGAGAAGAAAATCCCCGAAGGGATTAATTGGCACATGAGCATGTACCCGCGGGCGGAACGGCGGGGAGAGCCCTACCCGCAGGTACATGGGAATGTGGGTGGTGTACCCGCGGGCAGAACCACGGGTAGGGGCCTACCCGTGGGTCCACCTGCGGGGAATACGGTGGGGTTGGATCGGGATTTGTTCCCCGTGATTCGGTTGTCTCGGTATTTGATCTTTTGACTTCCCGTTGTTCTTTTGTGGAACTATTTGAGCGTCTTCTTGATGTTTCTTAGGTCTAGAACTATATGGTAGGTATCCATGTAGGATCTTTGGTGTCTTGAATCGTGCTAAGTGTTCAACGTTGTGCTTCGTTGAACCAAGAGGTGTCTTGTGTGTTCCTCAGAACTATCTTGAGTTTCCCCGTTGTTAAGCATGCTAGTTTGTTGTCTTAATGCTAGCGTGTGTGTTGTTCGTACCTTCCGTGTGGTTGATGTTAACTTGCGTTATACATCGTTGTGGTTGGGTTGTGACCCATTCCTTGATTGCGTACGTTTCATACCTTCGTTGTAATCCGTTGCTTGACTCGTGTGAGTTGTGGTGCGTGTGTGGCTTTACCTGGATTGCACGATTAGTGGTATGGGACGCTAGTCACTAAGGTATTGCAGCGGTCATCGTGGTGGCTGTGACGTGATTATGGAGCTGTGTTCCTTGGAGAAAGGTTCACGTGATTGGTGGATAACATGTGTTATCCGGGCATGTGTGCCATGTGTGTGTACGGTACCTCGTGTACTATGAAATTGGTGGTCTTATAGGCGGGTTGCTGGTGGGGGACGATGGTCCCGGCGGAATAAGGTTGGACTTGGCTGTACAGGGGTCCTGAAGGTAATGGTGGAAGAAGGTACAAGGTTGGGGGTAGCCATAAGGTTGGAACAGGGCCTAAGGAAGGCATATCAACTCGTGATGGGTGCTGTCACGAGGGCTTGTGTAGCCATTGTGGTGAGTTCTCTTTCTTGTGACGTGTGTAGTCACAAGGGCATGTGTTGCCATGTGTGAGTCTTATTCCTTTGTGTTGTAGTTAACCTTTGCGGTTTGGGATGTGTTCCCGGTGTTATCCTTGAGAGTGATGAGTCTTGTGTTGTCTTTTGATCTTGGCTTTTAACTTATATACTTATGTATTCCGTTTTGAAAATGGTTTTTGTATCTTATATCTACCTATGTGTGATACTTAACGGTATTGGTGGGTTACCAGCATTATCGCTGACCGGGCGTCGTCCCATGTTTATCTTTGTATCTTTCAGGTGATGCTTAGACGAGTGCGATGTCTAGAGCCTGGTAGCTTAAAACCTTTATCCTTGTTGCTTTTGTGGCCTGTGCGCCCATATAGTTAGATTGATGTTTTGGGATAGTTATATACACTTGCAGATTGTCGCCTTAGCGTTACCGAGTTCGGTAGATGTGGCATAACACCCCGGTGGATTTTTTTTATCTAGCTTCCGTTTTATCTTCCGCTGTGCTAGTTTTTGTTGTTTAATCTGCATGTGTTAGGGCTTTATTTTGGCCTTGTTTGGGGGGGTGTTACAGTTGGTATCAGAGCCTAGGTTTATTGCCTAGGAAGAGTTAAGTCTAGACTTTCTAAGTGGTTAAGTGTGTTTTGAGACCTCTAAGTGACCTTAAGAAGCTAAGTGTTAGGCTTAGGACTCTAGGTTGCGCGGTGAGCTGTGTGTTGTTTTCTGTTCTGTGCTTGTTGCTTTTCTTTTCGTAATCGTGTTATTGTAGCAGAAGTCTGTGATGCCTCCTCGTTAGCGTGCCGCAATGTTTGAAGATTTTGGGGAAGTGGTTAAGAAATCTCGGTTGGCCGAATCTAGTAAGACCTCGGGAGTGGTTGAGCAGTGGATCAGAAGTGGTACATCAACCAGGATAAGTCCTAGTGCAGCCACCTTACCGATATTCCGGGGTGTGAGAGAGAATGGAATGATAAAGGTCCATCATCCATTGGAAGGATCGTCCCAAGAGAGAATGCTTATCCTTTATGAGGTTCGAACAAGTGACAGTGATGTGGTAGTTGGAACTTTTCTCGTGCAATCTGTCCCGGCAACAGTCTTGTTTGATTCAGGAGCATCTAGTTCGTTCGTGTCACCCGGACTTGTGAAGAAGTTGGGTTTATCCGGGGGCACTGGGGTGAAGTTTAGCGTGAAGGTAGCATCGGGAGAGGTTAGGGTGTGTGATCGTCTTTTCGAGGGCATCAAGATCAACATCAACGGAGAAGATTTCCCCAGCGACCTAATCCAGTATGACTTGGATGGGATGGATGTGATCCTAGGTATGGATTGGTTGGGACGGTTTAGAGCCCAAATTCTGTGCAAGGATCAAAAGGTAGTGCTTCGAGGACCCAGTGGAAAAAGGATATCTTATCGAGGAAAGATGGAAGAACCCAGGATTAAGCTAGTGTCTATGATAAAGATGAAGAGGTATATGGACAAGGGCAATGATGTGTACTTGTGCTCAGTTGAGAACTTGAAGGCAAAAGAGGAAGTAGCTCAGTCTATACCTGTAGTCCGTGAGTTCCTTGAAGGCGCGGGAGTGTTTTCCAAAGTTGACTTGAGGTCGGGGTACCATCAGATAAAGGTAGCGGACAAGGATATCCCTAAGACTGCGTTTCGGACTCGGTATGGTCACTACGAGTTTACGGTTATGCCATTCGGTTCGACTAACGCCCCTGCAGTTTTTATGGACTTGATGAACAGAGTGTTCAAATCCCACCTCGATGATTTTGTGATCGTATTCATCGACGATATCTTGGTTTACTCGAAATATAAGGAAGAACATGTTGGATATCTTCGGACGGTACTTCAAATCTTGCGGGAAAAGCAGTTGTACGCCAAGTTTTCTTTGTGTGAGTTTTGGAAAGACAGTGTGACGTTTCAAGGCCACGTGATTGATAGAAGGGGAATTTCTGTGGATCCAGATAAGATACGGGCAGTGAAGGATTGGACTTTACCTACATCCGTGACGGAAGTAAGAAGTTTTCTTGGTTTGGCGGGTTATTACAGAAGGTTTGTGTTAGATTTTGCCAAGGTGGCTCAACCGTTGACTAAGTTGTTAAGAAAGGAAGTACCTTTCGTGTGGAATCAAGCTTGTGAATTAGCGTTCCGGGAGTTGAAAGAGAGGCTCACGACTGCACCAGTTTTAATCTTGCCATCGGGGACGGAAGGGTTTACAGTGTACAGTGACGCTCCTAAGAAAGGTTTAGGTTGTGTCCTGATGCAAAATGGAAGAGTGATTGCTTACGCTTCACGACAGCTTAAGGTTCACGAAGAGAATTATCCCACTCATGATTTGGAGCTGGCCGCTGTGGTTTTTGCCTTGAAGATTTGGAGACATTACTTATATGGGGTGCGTTGCAAGATTTACACGGATCATAAGAGTCTCAAATATATCTTCACTCAAAAGGATCTCAACATGCGACAACGAAGATGGTTGGAGCTCATCAAAGACTATGAACTGGAAATTCAATATCACGAAGGAAAGGCTAATGTAGTGGCGGACGCCTTAAGTCGGAAGTCGAAGCATACCGCTAGTTCTATTTGGGTAGTGGCGGATGAACTTTGTAAGGAACTCCAACGGATGAGCTTAGAAGTGGTGGAACAGGGAGATGTCGAGATAGAGGTTCGTTGCTATAACTTGAGGATTGTACCTACATTTCTGGGAGAAATTAAGGAAGAGCAACAGAGGGATGCATACTTGATGAAAGTAAGGGATGACCTAACTAAAGGAAAAGGGGGAACGTTTGAGTTATCCCCGAATGGAGTATTGAGGTACAAAGGTCGCTTATGTATACCCGCATCATGTGATCGGTGGAAGCGACAGATTTTAGAAGAGGGTCATAACACACCTTACTCGGTTCACCCCGGAGGTGACAAGTTATATAAGGATGTAAAGGGCTTCTTTTGGTGGCCTAATATGAAGAAGGAAGTTGCAGAGTTTGTTGGGAAGTGCCTCAATTGCCAAAAGGTTAAAGCAGAACGTTGTAAAGTTAAGGGGTTGGTACAACCTTTGGAAGTGCCACAAGGAAAATGGGACTCTATATCTATGGATTTTGTCAGAGGTTTGCCGACAACCCATTCGGGCAAGGACAAAATATGGGTAATAGTTGATCGTTTGACTAAGACTGCTCGCCTTATCGCAATGAAGGAGACTTGGACAATGACACAGCTGGCGCAGGCTTATGTTACCCAAGTGGTGAAGTATCATGGAGTTCCGAGGGATATTGTCTCCGATAGAGATCCAAGGTTCTTGTCTCAATTTTGGAAGTCTTTACAAGCAGCTCTTGGAACTAAGCTAAGTCTCAGTACTGCTTTCCACCCAGCCACCGATGGGCAAACCGAAAGGACCATACAAACAATTGAAGATATGTTGAGAGCTTGTATGCTAGATTTTCAAGGGTCATGGGAAGATCATCTGGATTTGATTGAGTTCTCTTACAACAGTTATCATTCGAGCATTCGCATGGCACCTTATGAAGCTCTCTATGGTCAGAAATGTCGCAGTCCGCTTTGTTGGGAGGATCTTGTCAATCCGATAGTGTTGGGACTGCAATACTTGTTTGTAACACCCCAGATTTTCAAGACTCATTAAAACTTATATAATAAAGGTAGAATTTCATTAAATCCCAAAATACGATACAAAGAGTGCGGGGTGCTATGCCACACCTGAGCTGGAGAACTCAGGTGCACAGGCTAACTAACTAATATCCTTAATAAAGGGAATGCATAACATGGCACGCAGGCCGAAAGGAAAGCTATCTATTTCTACACTCCAGGGTTCTAGCGCGCTCCAGTGTCTACTCTTCTGTGCCTGAAAGCCAAATATATCTGTTCAGCGAGAGATGCTGGTAACCCACTCCAACGCGTTGAAATACAATACATATAGATATATACATAGTTATACGAAAAACCATTTCGAAGCATGAAGATATATCCTAAGAGACTCTAGCTTTCAAATCAGGGAATAGACTCGACAGATAGGGGTAACCACAACTAACAGACATAACCAAGTGTAGACAATTCACAAGCATACGATAGATAAGCACAGCCAATAATCATAAGCAAGCATATACAATTTACTAGCATGTATCCTATGGTCATGTTATCATAACAGTCATAACGTCAATCCTCTTGATCTCATCACGTAACACACTTTGTTGGCGCCACAGGACCAATCGCATGCCCATACATGAGGGTCAGCGCATATAGCTCTGACACGGCCCCGCAGCACCCTGCCCCGTATCGCAACACGGAGGGGTCGATCGCAACCGACCGATGAACCACAGCTCATCATAGTTTGATCGCAACCAAACAGTGGACCACAGCCCAAGAGAATGTCATCTGACCGCAGCTAGGAAAATGAACCGCAGCTCATGTAGAACGTTTGATCACAACCAAACGGTGGACCGCAACCCTATATAATATTTATATACCTGACCGATCGCAACCGGCCTGGTTAACAGTCAGTATGGTTCTCAACCCATCCAATTGCCCGTATAACCAATTTGATCGCAACCAAATTGGGGTAACATGCACACATAACACATAGCAAGTACATGCAACTCACATTAGCACATTGGGAAGGGGGAAGAAATCGTATAACGAAACCTATGCGTGGTCATCCACATACTAAGAATAATCCTAAGGGGTTCATACTTCTCATACCTAGGCCAACGGGATACCGATTCACTATCATGCAATATATATAAGACTTATTCAACCTACGAATGGTACCCGAACATCAAACTAGACATAGGCATGATGGACGGAGTCCGTTGGGACGCCACGGGGGTCGGGGGAACATCAAACGGGGAAGCCGGAAACCCGAGGTAGGGTATTTTCCAGCGGGTAGCCGGTGGGTGAGGGTTCACCCGCCGGCTGCCCGCCGGTGGCGTGACTCCGGGCAGCGGGTGCCCGGCGGGCAGCTGCCCGCCCGCCGGCTGCCCGCTGCCGGCGTTGCCCAAATAGGTCGCGGGTAGGTGGTGGGTCCCCTACCCCCACCTACCCCCCACTGACTCTTTTTCACCAAAAACGCCCCGGGAACCTTTGTGGAACCCGAAACCATGCTTAGACACTTTCGAACGCAATTGATAACACATGTAGACAATTAACGGATCAAAATCAAGAAACATACGGCACAAATCCTATCATGCTTTTCTAAACATAATTAACACCCAAACATGTGAATTCCCACCGAATACACCAAGAATAATACCACACGAATTTCACGATACAACCTAGGGTTCTAATCACTTTTAAATTAACAAGAACACAATTCATCCTTTAATATCAAGATTCGGCAGGAATATCACATAAGCATCAAGAACATCATACAATTATCATGAACATCATATAAACATCAAGAGCACCATATAATCATCAAGAACCTCTCAAGATCATCAAGATCACCCATGGAATCACAATGCCAATTATCAAGATCAATATAACGAATCATCACTCACACATGAATATGGGGGAAATCCTAAGAGGGGAATCATAGCTAGGGTCAATCTTAGGCTCTGATACCAACTGTAACACCCCCGATTTTCACGAAATTTAAAACTTATAAAATAAAGGTGAAATCTCATTAAATCCCGAAACATAATACAAGAGTACGAGGTGCTATGCCACACCTGAGCTAGAGAACTCAGGTGCACAGGCTAACTAACTAATTTCCTCAATAATGTAAATGCATAAACATGGCACGCAGGCCGAAAGGGAAACTATCTACTTCTACGTTCCAAGTTCTAGCGTGCTCCAGTGACTTATTCTTCTGTGCCTGAAAGCCAAATATATCTATTCAGCGAGAGATGCTGGTAACCCACTTCAACCCGTTGAAATACAATACATATATATATATATATATATATATATATACATAGATATACGAAAAGTCATTTTGAAGCATGAAGATATATCCTACGAGACTCTAGCTTTCAAATCAGGGAACCGACTCTACAGATAGGGGTACACACAATCATCAGTCATAATCAAGCATATACAATTCTCACATAGGGAACAGTTATAGATAAGCACAACCAATAATCTCAATTAAACATTACTAGTAAGAGCCCTATGGTCACGTTTCCAAAACAGTCATATCATCAATTCTTCTCATCTCATCACATAGCACACTTTGTTGTCGCCACAGGACCAATCGCATGCCCATACATGAGGGTCAGCGTATATAGCTCTGACACGGCCCCACAGCACCCTGCCCCGTCTCACAATTCGGAGGGGTCGATCGCAACCGACCGATGAACCGCAGTTCTATATAATATTTATATACCTGACCGGTCTTTACCAGCCTGGTTAACAGTTGGGATGGTTCTCAACCCATTCAACTGCCCGTATAGTGGACCTTTGTCCTATATAATATTTATATACCTGACCGGTCTCTACCAGCCTGGTTAACAGTTGGGATGGTTCTCAACCCATTCAACTGCCCGTATAGTGGACCTTTGTCCTATATAATATTTATATACCTGACCGGTCTTTACCTGCCTGGTTAACAGCCGGTATGGTTCTCATCCCATCCGACTACCCGTATAGCCCGATTGATCTCAACCAAATTGGGGTGACATGCATACATAACACATAGCAAGCACATGCAACCCATATTAGCACATTGGGAAGGGGGAAACGTATAACGAAACCTATGCGTGGTCATCCACAACTAAGAAAACTCCTAAGGGGTTCGTACATCTTATACCTAGGTCAACGGGATACCAATTCAACTAGCATGCAATATATAAGACTCATACAACCTACGAACGGTACCCGAAATATCAAACTAGACATAGGCATGATAGACGGAGTCCGTTGGGACACCACGGGGGTCTGGGGAACATCAAACGGGGAAGCCAGAATCCCGTGATAGGGTGTAAACCAGCGGGTAGCCGGTGGGCGAGGGTTCACCCGCCGGCGGCAACTACTCCGTGCAGCGGGTGCCCGGCGGGCAGCTGCCCGCTGCCGGCGATGCCCAAATAGGCCGCGGGTAGGTGGCGGTTCCCCTACCCCCACCTACCCCCACTGACTCTTTTCATCACAAAACGCCCCGGGAACCTTCGTGGAACCCGGAACCATGCTTAGACACTTTCAAACGCAATTGACAATAACACGTAGACAATTAACGGATCGAAATCAAGAAACATACGGCACATATCCTATCATGATTTTCTAATACAATTAACACCCAATCATGCGAATTCCCGCCCAATATATCAAGAATATCACCATACGAGTTTCACGACACAACCTAGGGTTCTAATTACTTTTAAATCGACAAGAGCACAAATCATGATTCGGTAGGAATATCTCATAAACATCAAGAATATCATGCCATTAACAAGAATATCATGTAATCATCAAGAACGCCACATATTCATCAAGAACATCATAATTATCAAGAACCATCAATGGAATCATAACACCAATTATCAATATAACGAATCATCAACACACAATAATATGGGGGATCCTAAGGGGGAATCATAGCTATGAAAATAGGTTTTGTTGAGACATGGGTTACCTCTTAGCCTTAATTAATTCCTTGGCTATGAAGGGTCTTTCTTTAAGCTTTCTTGCTTTCTTGGTTTCTTCTAAGGGGATTCTTGGAGCTCTTTGGGGTGGTGGGGGGTTATTGTGGTGGGGGGTTCTAGGTGCCTTCTAGGTTCCCTATTTGTATATCTAAGGGTCTTATTTAGGATCTAATCCTTTTAGGACTAGGGGTTGGGTTTAGAGATGAGGGCCCACGGACTATGGTGGGCTTTTTTCCTAATTAATTTCTGTAATTTAATTCTTTCTTTTGGGTAATTGATTAAATGATTAATTGGTTTTAGGGGTTGTAACACGGGGTGTTACACTCTCCCCCCCTTGCCGAGTGACTTCCTCTTAGTTACCTGGTGTGAAAAGTTCGGGGTAGCGTTCCCTCATTGTGTCTTTGAGCTCCCACGTTGCTTCCTCGGTCCCATGGTTGGTCCAGAGGACTTCCACCATTTCTATGGCTCGGCGGCGGGTGGTTCTTGTCTTGGTGTCCAGGATCCTCACGGGTCTTTCTTCGTATACTAGTGACTCGTCGAGGTCCACGACCTCGGGTTGAAGCACGTGGCTTGGGTCGTGTACGTATTTCTTTTGCTGGGATATGTGGAATACGTTGTGTACTCGTTCTAGTTCAACGGTAGAGCGAGGCGATAGGCTAGGTTCCCAACTTTTTCTATGATTTCATAGGGGCCGATAAATCGAGGGCTGAGCTTTCCTTTCCTTCCGAATCTCATCACCCCTCGTGTGGGCGAGATTCTCAACCAGACCTTGTCCCCGGTGTTGAACTCGGCTTGTTTCCTCTTTAGGTCGGCATAGGACTTCTGGCGGTCCTGGGCAGCCTTCATCCTTTCCCGGATGTGCTTGACCTTGGTGATGGTATCTTGTAGGTGTTGGGGCCCTAGCGTTATTGGGTCGACCATGTCTTCCCAATATAAGGGGGTTCTACACTTTTGTCCGTATAGAGCTTCGTAGGGTGCCATACGAATGCTCGCGTGGTAGCTGTTGTTGTATGAGAATTCAATAAGGTCTAGGTGTTCCTCCCATGTCCCTTGAAAGTCTAACACGCAGGCTCTTAGCATGTCTTCGAGAGTCTGAATGGTCCTCTCGGTTTGGCCGTCCGTGGTGGGGTGGAAGGCAGTGCTTAGTTTTAGTTGTGTTCCCAAGGCTAATTGCAGTGATTTCCAGAATTGTGAGAGGAACCTGGAGTCTCTATCGGATACGATGTTTCGGGGGACTCCATGATACTTCACTACTCGGCTCAAGTAGGCTTGGGCTAGTTGTGTCATTGTCCACGTTTCCTTCATGGCGATGAATCGCGCCGTTTTGGTTAGTCGGTCCACTATGACCCAAATCTTACCCTTGCCGGTCTTCGTTGGGGGTAGTCCTCCGCCGAAGTCCATGGATATGGAATCCCACTTTCCTTGTGGTATCTCAAGGGGTTGTACGAGTCCCTTGGGTTTGCATCGTTCGGCCTTCACCCTTTGGCAATTCAGATACTTGGCCACGAAATTCGCGATTTCCTTTTTCATGTTGGGCCACCAAAACGACCTTTTTACATCTTGGTATAGTTTGTCACCCCCTGGGTGAACTGAGTATGGGGAGTTGTGTCCTTCCTCCAAGATTTGTTGTTTCAAGTGGGGGTGCGTTGAGGGCACGCACCACCTACCTTGGTAACGGAGACTGCCGTCTTCGTGTATTTTGAAGGGTCCTTCCTTCCCCTGGGTTAGGTCGAGGCGGATCTTATCTAGTTCCGGATCCTGCTGTTGCCCTATTTTGATTTCCTCGAAGAGTGTACGTATGACTTGTGTGTTGAACAAGTGGGCGTCGGGGTGGATTTGATCTTGCTTTATTATTTCCAAATTCAGTCTTTGGAAGTCCCTGTACAGTTGGTCCGGTAGGATCCAGGTGGTGTTGAGGGAGTGGTTAGCCTTCCTGCTTAGGGCATCCGCCACAACGTTAACTTTCCCCTCATGGTATTGGATGTCCAGGTCGTAGTCCTTTATGAGTTCTAACCACCTCCGTTGTCTCATGTTTAGGTCTTTCTGGGTGAAGATGTACTTTAGGCTCTTATGGTCCGTGTAAATCTTGCATTGCACCCCATATAAGTAATGCCTCCAAATTTTTAGTGCGAACACGATAGCGGCTAGTTCGAGGTCGTGGGTGGGGTAGTTTTCTTCGTGGGTTTTGGGCTGCCTGGATGCGTAGGCTATTACTCGGCCTTTTTGCATTAGCACGCACCCCATCCCCTTTTTGGATGCGTCACTGAAGACCTCGAATCCTTCCTCCCCGGAGGGGATGGCGAGTACGGGTGCCGTGGTTAGCTTATCCTTCAATTCTTGAAAGGCCGAGATGCAGTCGTTGTCCCATCGGAAGGGGGTTTCCTTCTTCATGAGTTTGTTGAGGGGTTGGGCTATCCTGGTGAAGTCGGGTACAAACCTCCTGTAGTAGCCCGCCAAGCCTAGGAAGCTTCAGACTTCGGTGAGTGAGCTCGGTGTGGTCCATTCTTTAACGGCACGGATTTTGGCGGGGTCCACCTTAATTCCTTCCTTGGCTATCACGTGGCCCAGGAAAGCCACACTGTCTTTCCAGAATTCGCATTTAGAGAACTTGGCGTATAGTTGGTGCTTTCTTAGAGTTTGCAGGGTTATGCGGAGGTGTCTTTCATGTTCTTCCTTGTTTCGGGAGTAAACTAGGATGTCGTCAATGAATACAATGACGAAGTCATCCAAGTGGGGTCGGAATACTCGGTTCATGAGGTCCATGAATATGGCAGGCGCGTTGGTGAGTCCGAAGGGCATTACGGTGAATTCATAGTGGCCGTAACGTGTCCGGAAAGCTGTTTTCTGAATGTCCGGTTTGGCCACTTGTATTTGGTGATACCCGGATCTTAGATCGATCTTTGAAAATACCCTTGCCCCTTTAAGTTGGTCGAACAAGTCATCGATTCAGGGAAGGGAATACTTATTCTTTATTGTGACTTGGTTAAGTTCCCTGTAGTCGATGCACAGGCGCATGCTTCCATCCTTCTTTTTAACAAATAACACTGGCTCTCCCCATGGGGAGGTGCTAGGACAGATGTAGCCCTTGTCTAGCAATTCCTGTAGTTGCGTTTTCAGTTCCTTCATTTCTTTTGGTGCCAACCGGTAGGGTGGTTTAGAAATCGGGGCAGCGCCCGGTACGAGGTCTATGGTGAACTCGACTTCTCTAGCTGGGGGTGCCCCGGGGATTTCGTCCGGGAAGACGTCGGTGAATTTGTATACCACTGGAATGGTTTGTGGTTCGGGGGTTTTGGTGCTGAGGTCCTCGACCGAACATTGGAAGGCCTCGCTTCCCTTGTTTAGGTATTTCTTCATTTTTATCATGTTCACCACTTTGATCCCGGCTTCCCGGTGGGTCCCACGGTATGACACTCTCTTACCGTTTGGTCCCCGTAGGACCACTTTTTGTTCTCCGCATAGGATTTGTGCTTGGTATTTCCCTAGCCAATCCATGCCCAAAATCACCTGTACCCCATCCAGTTTGAATCGGATTAAGTTGCTGGGAAATTCCACCCCTTGTATGGTGATCATTACATTTTCGTACATGCGGTCGCATTCTAGGATCTCGCCGGAGGCCACCTCGACCTGAAGTCGGACCTTGGTGCTGGCGTTGAGGCCGAGCTGAGTGGCAAACTCCGTTGCTATAAACGAGTTGGTAGCCCCCGAGTCAAATAATACAGTGGCGGGGGTGGCGTGTACCCGGAAGGTTCCGGAGACTATGTTGCTATCTCCAATCTTGGCTTTGCTTAGAGTAAGGATTCTTCCTTGAATGGTTGGTGCTGTGACTTGGCGAGGTGAGGCGGCCCTGGGGTTTTTAGGCCCGCGGGTGGAGTTTATGTGATTTCCTTCAGACTTCCTTTTGTACCCCAGGTGTGTTTCTCGGGGTTGGTTTGGCACTTGTTGTAGTTGGGACGCCTTGGCATAGGCCTCCCCGAGGGTTCCTGGCTCTTGTGTGGCCAGGGCTTTTTGGTATTCGGGGTCAAGGCCTGTTATGAACCTTTTGATCCTGAGCCTCTCGGTGGGTACTAGCTCGGGGATGAGGCGAGCCAGTCGTTGGAATTGTTGGTAGTATTCCGTGATCGAGGTTGCACCTTGTCTTAGGTGGAGGAATTCTTCGTATATGGTGGCTCTTAGATGGTTGGGATAGAACCGTTCTCGTAGTCGTGTCTTTAGGGATTCCCAGTTGAATCCATGGTTATGTTCACATGTGGGTCCCTCGTGGGCCCACCAGGTATCGGCCTCGTGCTTGAAGTAGAATGAGGCTATTCTTACTTGGTGGTCTTCGGGGCATTTGGTTGCCCTGAATATCTTGTCGAAAGTCCCGATCCATTCCTCAAGGGTTGTGGGGTCTTCGTCCCCTGAGAGGGTTGGTGGTTGATGTGCCGAGACTTGGTGGTGGACTTCCAAGTTCTCGTCTGTTGGTAAGGGTTGGGGAATGGTAGTATTCAGTGCCTGGGCAATTTGGGTCAGGCGTTGTAGGTTCTGTGTCAAGAATTCCTGAGTGGGGAGTTTCGGTGTTCCAATCTGTCTCCTTTTTGGTGCCATCCTGGTGTTTATGAGTCGATATTATTTTGTATTCTTACCTGGATGTAATAAGTGAAGGGGGGGGGGGGGGGGGTTTCTTTGATTCGGAGAGGGATCGAGTGTGGGGGTTATGTGTAGGTTTCACAATCTCACCGCACGTCCTACGATTCCCAAATCTTATGTTCCTAAGTACCTAGAGTTTAAGCTTAATGTCCTAGAGTCCGGTCTTAAGAGTCTTATCCTAGGGTCAATCTTAGGCTCTGATGCCAACTGTGACACCCCCGAATTTCAAGAAATTTAAAACTTATAAAATAAAGGTGAAATCTCATTAAATCCCGAAACATAATACAAGAGTACGGGGTGATATGCCACACCTGAGCTAGAGAACTCAGGTGCTCAGGCTAACTAACTAATATCCTCAATAATGTAAATGCATAAACATGGCACGCAGGCCGGAAGGGAAACTATCTACTTCTACGTTCCAAGTTCTAGCGCGCTCCAGTGACTTATTCTTCTGTGCCTGAAAGCCAAATATATCTGTTCAGCAAGAGATGCTGGTAACCCACTTCAACGCGTTGAAATACAATACATATATATATATATATATATACATACATAGATATACGAAAAGTCATTTTGAAGCATGAAGATATATCCTACGAGACTCTAGCTTTCAAATCAGGGAACCGACTCGACAGATAGGGGTACACACAATCATCAGTCATAATCAAGCATATACAATTCTCACATAAGGAACAGTTATAGATAAGCACAACCAATAATCTCAATTAAACATTACTAGTAAGAGCCCTATGGTCACGTTTCCATAACAGTCATATCATCAATTCTTCTCATCTCATCACATAGCACACTTTGTTGGCGCCACAGGACCAATCGCATGCCCATACATGAGGATCAGCGCATATAGCTCTGACACGGCCCCGCAGCACCCTGCCCCGTCTCACAATACGGAGGGGTCGATCGCAACCGATCGATGAACCGCAGTTCTATATAATATTTATATACCTGACCGGTCTTTACCAGCCTGGTTAACAGTTGGGATGGTTCTCAACCCATTCAACTGCCCGTATAGTGGACCTTTATCCTATATAATATTTATATACCTGACTGGTCTCTACTAGCCTGGTTAACAGTTGGGATGGTTCTCGACCCATTCAACTGCCCGTATAGTGGACCTTTGTCCTATATAATATTTATATACCTGACCGGTCTTTACCTGCCTGGTTAACAGCCGGTATGGTTCTCAGCCCATCCGACTACCCGTATAGCCCGATTGATCTCAACCAAATCGGGGTGACATGCATACATAACACATAGCAAGCACATGCAACCCATATTAGCACATTGGGAAGGGGGAAACGTATAACGAAACCTATGCGTGGTCATCCACAACTAAGAATACTCCTAAGGGGTTCATACTTCTTATACCTAGGTCAACGGGATACCAATTCAACTAGCATGCAATATATAAGACTCATACAACCTACGAACGGTACCCGAAATATCAAACTAGACATAGGCACGATAGATTGATTCCGTTGGGACACCACGGGGGTCGGGGGAACATCAAACGGGGAAGCCGGAATCCCGTGATAGGGTGTAAACCAGCGGGTAGCCGGTGGGCGAGGGTTCACCCGCTGGCGGCAACTATTCCGGGCAGCGGGTGCCCGGCGGGCAGCTGCCCGCCCGCCAGCTGCCCGCTGCCGGCGATGCCCAAATAGGCCGCGGGTAGGTGGCGGGTCCCCTACCCCCACCTACCCCCCACTGACTCTGTTCATCACAAAACGCCCCGGGAACCTTCGTGGAACCCGGAACCATGCTTAGACACTTTCAAACGCAATTGACAACAACACGTAGACAATTAACGAATCGAAATCAAGAAACATACGGCACATATCCTATCATGCTTTTCTAATAAAATTAACACCCAATCATGCGAATTCCCGCCCAATATATCAATAATATCACCATACGAGTTTCACGACACAACCTAGGGTTCTAATTACTTTTAAATCGACAAGAGCACAAATCATGATTCGGTAGGAATATCTCATAAACTTCAAGAATATCATGCCATTAACAAGAATATCATGTAATCATCAAGAACGCCACATATTCATCAAGAACATCATAATTATCCAGAACCCATCATTGTCAAGATCATCAAGACCATCAATGGAATCATAACACCAATTATCAATATAACGAATCATCAACACACAATAATATGGGGGATCCTAAGGGGGAATCATAGCTATGAAAATAGGTTTTGTTGAGACATGGGTTACCTCTTAGCCTTAATTAATTCCTTGGCTATGAAGGGTCTTTCTTTAAGCTTTCTTGCTTTCTTGATTTCTTCTAAGGAGATTCTTGGAGCTCTTTTGGGTGGTGGGGCATTATTGTGGTGGGGGATTCTTGGTGCCTTCTAGGTTCCCTAATTATATATCTAAGGGTCTTATTTAGGATCTAATCCTTTTAGGACTAGGGGATGGGTTTAGAGATGAGGGCCCACAGACTATGGTGGGCTTTTTTCCTAATTAATTTCTGTAATTTAATTCTTTCTTTTGGGTAATTGATTAAATGATTAATTGGTTTTAGGGGTCGTAACACGGGGTGTTACACTAGGTGCCTCCTAAGTTCCCTATTTATATATCTAAGAGTCTTACTTAGGATCCAATTACTATAGGCTTGCTAACTCTATTCGTTTTTGGACTAGGGGTTGGGTTTAGGGATGAGGGCCCATGGTCCATGGTGGACCATATTAATTAATTAAAGGAAAACCTAACCAAATTAAATCATATTTAATTATTATTAAAGGGATTAATTAGATAATTAATCTGGGATTGAAGGCCGTAACACGGGGTGTTACACTCTCCCCCCCTTACAAGGGGCTTCATCCCCGAAGCCCGGTGTGTGAATCCATTCTTTCACCCCTGGACATCTCGTATTTTGGCCTCCTGGTTAGTAATGTGGCCCCACGTTTTGTCTTTGCTGGGGTAGACTGGACTTCTGGTGTCGCGGTGATAGGGAAGTTTTGGGTCTACCTTGGTTTCCTGCTCTGGAGCTGGATGCCCTGCGAGTGCCCAAGGTGGCCTCGATTGCTGCCACCCTCTAATCTAAAGCGCGGGTCGTACGGATCAAGGATGAGAATCCTTCCTCCATGATTTGGTTTTGCCGGTTGAGTTGTGCGAGTATGCGCTCATTGATCGAGCCCTCGTTTTTCTCCCTTGGGTTCCTTCCCGATCGTGGGTGCAACGATGGGTTAGGCTCGTCATCCTCCTCCTGGTCCTCATTTCCTTCCAGACCCCCACAATCTTGCATTGCTTGTTTGAGCCTTTTGTTGGAGATGTCCAATCGGTCGACCAATTCCCTACGCTCTTCCTCGGGTTTGAGGCAAATTTCTTCGAGGGTGAGGTAATATCCCCCTTCAGTGTAGTAGATATCATTGCGGTGGAGGTTCTGGGCGTTAAAGATCATGCTGTTCGAGGTTTTAACCTCGGTGTGGCTTAGGTCCACCCCCTTCTTTTCCATGATCCAACATAGGATCATCCCGTAGGGTAGGCTAAGTCGGTTGCTTATTTTGCAAAACTCCATGTGTTTTAGCATGAGGGCCGGCAGGTTGAACATGATTTTGTGCTTCAATAGATAGGCAAAGGTGCACTCTAAACTCCCCACGTCCTTGCTCTTATTGTTTGTGGGTAAGAGGCTATCGGTTACAATCATAACCAATATCTTTTGTTCCGCCGACAACCACTTTCTATTCGGTCGTGTGGCCGAGGTGAATCCATCCTCTTTCCCGAGTAGGTACCTGAGATAGTCCTTGTACCCCGTATTTTGGGTGTCAATCCACCCCTTTCGGTCTTAGTTTGACACACCCGTGGTGGTCAATTTCAAGAGCTTGGCCAAGCTGTATGATTTCCTTGCCGCAGACCTTGGCGGTGATTTCTAGTTTATCACCCCGTTTGGTGGCCACTAGGTGTTGATAGAATTCTTTCACCAATTCGGGGTAGGTGTCCCCCTTGATGGTGAGGTACATATCCAAAAGGCCTTGGTGATTAAGCATATCGACCAATTCCGGAGAAAATTGGTCGGGTTCAAGGGCTTTACATCCTATTACGGTGTAGCCGGCGTTGCCCCACTCCGGGGCACGGGTTCCAAGGGGCTTTTTCGGCATTTTTGGGTAGGTGGTGTTTTTCCGGCGACTTCTCCGGCGACTTTTCCGGTGGGGCTCCAGCGTAATTTTCGACGGCGCGTTGGGCTCCGGTGATGGCTCGGCGAGGGGAGGCGGCGGCTTTGGAGTGGAGTTGGGCAGTGCGTGACAGCGGGTGGTGTCCAGGCGAGTGGCGGGCGGTGCCGGTGTCGCGGGTCCTCTCCGGCGGTGATGGCGGCGTGCGACGGGGTGCGGCCTGGGCGGTCGGCGGTGGCTCTGCAGCTGGCGGCGGTGGTCTCGCGGTTCCGGTGTTGGGGCGGCGGGGTGGTGAGATGGGTAGGAAGGGTGAGGAAGAGGGAGTGTGGGAGAAGAAGAGGAAGAAGAAGGGTTTTTGATTTGGGGATTTTGTGGGTTTTAGGGATTTGTGGAGGATTAAGAGGGGAGTGTTCTCTTGAGGTTTCAAGAAACACTCATAGCTTAGTGGTTAGGGCTTTAGTCTTGTAAGTGAGAGGCCTAAGGTTCCATTCCCATTGGTAACACTAAGCTCTTTGATGATGGGGCCCTTGTCTTTTTCCTTCTTTTGTCTTCTAGTGGTGGGGGCTTGGCTTGTTTGTGTAATTTTAGTTCCACCCCCGTAAGTAGGGCCGAATTTCGAACTAATCTTTTATAATAATTCCGAAGTAATTAAGCTAAGTAAGTAATTCTACTACGGAGGTGATTACAAGGAATTTGCTGAACTATCCTAGACAGAACTCGTCCTCTTGATTTTCTTCCGCGGGGTTTGTATGGTCCTCGTCTTCTGTGGTTAGGTTTCCTTCCTCGTGGTTGCCCTCGTCCCCGAGTTCGGCCTGGGTGCGGCTCATGACGTATATCTTTCCGGGAGCGCCGTAGTTTCCTTGATGAGCGGTGCCCCCGTGTTGACCCGTGGTGGTGGTGCGTGGTCTTTGGGGTTGGGTGCACTGGAAGGCCTTGTGTCCTTCCTCTCCGCAGTTGAAGCATCGTAAGGGATTGCCCATGCAATCCTTACCTCTATGGTTCTTGTTGCATTTCGACCAAGGAAAGCTTCTGGCGCTAGTGTCGTTGTTTCCCAGGGGTGGCCTTTGGTTGGTCAGGTTACTCGGTCTTGTGTTGGTGTCGTTTCTTGCCCTTTTTACCGGTGGTGCCCTGTAACACCCCAGATTTTCAAGACATTTAAAACTTATAAAATAAAGGTGAAATCCCATTAAATCCCAAAACATAATACAAGAGTATGGGGTTTTATGCCACACCTGAGCTAGAGAACTCAGGTGCACAGGCTAACTAACTAACATCCTCAATAATGTAAAGGCATAAGCATGGCACGCAGGCCGAAAAGGGAAACTATCTACTTCTACGCTCCAAGTTCTAGCGCGCTCCAGTGACTTATTCTTCTGTGCCTGAAAGCAAATATATCTGTTCAGCGAGAGATGCTGGTAACCCACTCCAACGCGTTGAAATACAATACATATAGAGATATATATAGATATACGAAAACCATTTTGAGCATGAAGATATATCCTACGAACTCTAGCTTTTAAAACCGGGAATGACTCGACAGATAAGGCCAGACACAAGCAACAGTTATAACGAGCATATGCAGTTCACAACAGATAAGGCAGATAAGGCAAAGCATAAACAATAATCATAACCCAACATGAACAATCCCCAATATAAATCCCTTAGTCACATCCCCCAAGACACTCATAATCACAACTCATCCATATCACAACACATAACACACTTTGTTGGCGCCACAGGACCAATCGCATGCCCATACATGAGGGTCAGCGCATATAGCTCTGACACGGCCCCGCAGCACCCTGCCCCGTATCGCAACACGGAGGGGTCGATCGCAACCGACCGATGAACCGCAACTCATCATAGTGTTTGATCGCAACCAAACAGTGGACCGCAGCCCAAGAGAATGTCATCTGACCGCAGCCAGGAAAGAGGACGAACCGCAGCTCGTATAGAAACGTTTGATCGCAACCAAACGGTGGACCGCAGCCCAAGAGGATCAATCTGACCACAGCCAGCTTCTGAACCGCAGCTCAGGTTAACCAATCCGATCGCAACCGAATTGGGGTAACACACACACATAACACATAGCAAGCACATGCAACCCATATTACACATTGGGAAGGGGGAGAAAGCGCATAACAAAACCTATGCGTGATCCATCACATACAAAGAATAGTCCTAAGGGGTTCATACTCCTTCAACCTAGGTCAACGGGATACCAATTCAACTAGCATGCAATATAATAGACTCATAAAGCTACGAACGATACCCGAAACATCAAACTAGACATAGGCACGATAAACGGAGTCCGTTGGGACACCACGGGGAACGGGGGAACATCAAACGGGGAAGCCGGGGTCCCATAGAGGGATGATTTCCAGCGGGTAGCCGGTGGGTGGGGGGCCACCCGCCGGCTGCCCGCCGGGTTTTACTGTTCCGGGCAGTGGGTCGCCGGCGGGCAGCTGCCCGCCCGCCGGCCACCCGCTGCCGGGCGGTGTTTCACGGCTGTGGGTAGGTGGCGGGTCCCCTACCCCCCACCTACCCCCCCACTGACTCTTTTCACACACTTTACGCCCCGGGAACCGTCGTGGAACCCGAAACCATGCTTAGACACTTTACAACGCAATTAACGGCAACATGTAGACAATTAACGAATCAAATACAAGAAACGAACGGCACATAACTTATCATGCTTTTCTAAATATAATCAACACCCAAACATGCGATTTCCCCACCCGATAATCCAAGAATAAGATCATATGATACAACCTAGGGTTCTAATCACTTTGCATCAACAAGGATACGATTCGTCTTCTAATTGCAAGATTCGGTAAGAATAACACATAAACATCAAGAACATCACACAAGCATCAAGAACGCCAACAAGAACATCAACCTAGGGTTCTAATTACTTTTACATCAACAAGAATACGGTTCATCTTCTAATTACAAGATCCGGTACAAATAACACATAAGCATTAAGAACGCCATACAATTATCAAGAACGACATATAATCATCAAGAACTCCACATAATCATCAAGAACACCATAATTATCAAGAATCTCCCAATATCAAGATTATCAAGATCCCCCATGGGATCATTACATCAATCATCAATAATAATCATCACAAATCATTAATACACAATATTATGGGGAAATCCCACGGGGGAAATCATAGCTATGAAAATAGGTTTTGTTGAGACATGGGTTACCTCTTAGCCTTAATTAATTCCTTGGCTATGAAGGGTCTTTCTTTAAGCTTTCTTGCTTTCTTGATTTCTTCTAAGGGAATTCTTGGAGCTCTTTTGGGATGGTGAGTCGTTTATTGTGGTGGGGGGTTCTAGGTGCCTCTTAAGTCCCCTATTTATATATTTAGGAGTCCTAATTAGGAACTAATATTATAGGCTTGCAAATTCTATTCCTTTTGGGACTAAGGATTGGGTTCCATGGTCCATAGTGGACCATATTAATTAATTAAAGAGAATCCTAATCATAATCTGAATAGTAAAAGACCTACTTCCTTTATTCCTAATAGATAACTAGGTCTAGGATTCCTAATCAGAATCTGAATAGTAAAAGGTTTACTTTCTTTATTCCTAATAGGCTTAAGGCTCTAATTTAGGCAAGGGCCCACGGTTCATGGTGGGCCTTATTAATTAATTAAAGGGAAACCTAACCGAATTAAATCATATTTAATTATTATTAACGGGATTAATTAAATAATTAATCCGGGATTGAAGGCCGTAACACGGGGTGTTACACTCTCCCCCCCTTACGAGAAGCTTCGTCCCCGAAGCTTGGAAATCATTGCAGGGTTAACGAGTCCAGAGAAGAACCGTGGTCCTATAGAGAAGGTATTCCACGGGGAAATTGTATACTTGCACGCCTATGTGTGCTGGGTTTTTGGGAACGATTAGGTTTACAGGACTAAGAGAGTGGGTTTCAAACTTGAGGACACGGTGAAATCAGGAATTAGGATCAAGTTTTCGAGGTTGCAACTTAGGTTGTGAGGTTGCCACTTGTATGGAATCGTTAAAACATGGGATTGAGAATGGGGTCTGAAGGGTAGAAAGGGTTTTGAAACAAGGAAGGGGCCGATTTTCCGAGGGAGGGAAAGGAATTCGGCTAGGATGGGTTAAGGTTTCTCGATCCCAAGTGAATAATCTGGTTAGATGCTTTGATCACGATGCGCCGACAAGCTGATGATCCTCCTTCCTTGGTGTTGGTGCTTGCTTGACTTTAAGATCCTTGTTAGACCTTGCTTCCCAGGCTAAGGTTTCATCCTTCTCTTCTTTCTTGAGGGAATTTCCCGTGGTGATTCAACACTTACTTCTTTAATGCGCCTAAGGTCTTGACCGAGTTGGGTCAACCAAGCCAATCTCTTAGGGCGCACTTCCCAAATTCTTCCCAAAGTCTCTTGGGAGTCGATGGACTTTGGGTTGAATTTCTCTTCTTATTGAATTTCATCTCCTCTTTAGTGGATGAAATTCTTAGTAAGACTTCATGTTTTACCCGAGGTTCGGCATTGTTGTGCCCTGTTTGTGTTATTTTTAATGATGAAGGTGTCCTTGCGTGCCCTTTTTCTTTTAAAGCGTAGTCGGTTACCAAATCTCGTTGTGGGATGTCTCGGCGACTTTACGAGTCACCTCATTTCGTTGTGGGTCCTTAATGACCCTTGTAGTCTTGGCGCGAATGTGTTCTTCACCCTTTTGCTTAGCACCATGGGCTACGTAGTTCTTGATTCCATACAACTTGGAAGGAGTCCTCTGATTTGCTCGAACGATGTCCATGGTTTGGAGGAGTCCCGGTCCTTCTTAGCATTTTGACTTTTAAGGTTTTCGTGGGTTCTTAGTACGAGTTCCCAACTCGCCTCCTTGGTTTGCGCAATCCTTTACGCCAAACATCCCTGTTCGGTTGTATCGTAGGATCCGATTTCAATTACTCGTGCAATGTAATTGATTGTGATTTCCCGATGGTGTCTCGTGCGTCAAGGTCTTTTACATAGGACACTATGTTTGGGTGGTCCATGGTTCCTTACCCAAGACTCACATTCCTCAATCGAGGCACACAAGTGCGCCACAAATCAATAAAGTGAGGGGTTAAGAAATCAGCACATTGTACCAGTGGGCGCGAGGTGGGCGGTCGTCCGCCTGCCACGCTCCTGCCAAGGACCCGCCAAGGTCCCGTCAAGGACCCGTTGGGGACCCGCGGGAAAGTGACTAGGAATAGTCAATTCCTTCGGGAAAGACCCCAAAAATGCACAGATTCATGTCCTGACAAGTCCCATGCCCTTGTGCACAATAAAAGGGACTTGGATACATAGGATGACCCATCGTACAATGTTCATTGATCCTTAAGCACGAGTTCTAGAGGTAGATATACATACATATATATATCTATGTTTTCTTGGTTTGGGTTTAAAGGGGTGTAAGAAGTGCAAGGGCTCGGTTTCAAAGTCGAGGGGCGGATAGGGTCGATGTCTCAAGGTCGTAATACAGGAAGGAAGGTTGCCACCTTGTATGGGTTTGTCTGTAATGAGGGATCAAGAGCGAGGTTTGGAGTGATAGGACGGATTCTCTAACGAAATGGTACTTGATTGGCAAGGGGAGGGAAAGGGGCTAAGGACTCTTGGCTTCGAGTGATTATGCCTGTTTGGGGCTTGGTTGTGGCGTGCAGTCGAACTGGTGATCCCTTTTCCTTGGCTTTGTTTGATTCTAAGATTTTCGTTTGATCTTCTCTTCCCGTGTCGAAGTCCCCTTCGTCTCTATGGCTTCCAGGGGAATTCTCGTGATGGTTTCCGTGCACGTTCCCCTCGGATGTCCAGAAGTCTGGACCCAGTCGGTTTAGTGGGTCAAACCCTTAGGTCTTGACTCCTAATCCTTGTCGAGGGTTCTTAAGGGTAAGGGGGGTTTCGGGTTAGTCTTTCTTGTTCTATTGGGTTTCATCCCTTCCTTGGTGGATGAAATTCTTAGCAAGGCTTTATGTCCTCCTTGAGGTTCGGCCTGTTGCACCTATTTGATGATGTTTTCTGTAGCGAGGGCCCCTGACACATTGAACGTATTTGTTTGCCTGCTCTTGTCAACGCATGGCGTTCTTCGGTGGCGTACGTACAGGCTATGGTTTCTCGTGAAGCCTTCACGGTTTTCGTGTAAGGGTGGGGTGATACGTATTCGTAACCTCCACCTACTTCGCCGATTCCTATCTAACAACTTATTTTATTATTGAATCAATGAATGTCGGTTCTTCACGCCCCTGGGCAGGGTAAGGGCCTTATGCTGCTCTACGGTTTTCAACAGGGTTTCCAAACGGAGTGGGGATATGAACTTAGAGTAAGGGCAATAACAATTTAGGGTTTCCGAGGGTTTGGGTTAAGCGCAACAAAGGGTGAGCAAGGTCATGATGGTTGCGAATTTGCTCTTAAAGTAATTAAGGATTCGGGGTGGGAGTTTTCAACAAATAGGGGTATCAAGATGCTGGGGTTTCCGGGCGGATGATATTTTAAATTGGGGTGGTGGGATCGCAAGGTGTCGCGATATACTTACCTTGCACCCAAGGATTCGACTAATGGTGTCGTTCCTTCGCTACTTTAATAGGTGTCCTAGTTCTCCTTCCTGTTTGTTGTAGCCGCAACCCGGGTTTGCCGAGATAAGGCAACTTGTCGGAAGGTGCATGTCATTTGTCTGACTCGGGGGTTATCGTGGTTACACTGGGTTGGTGCGTATTGCAGTCCGTCCCTTTTAGCAGTCCTGACTGTAACGCCTCTTCTTAGTAGTAATCCAATTCTTCTTTTCCTTTGGTCAGGGTCCTTGTCAAGTCTTTTGACGGGAGTTAGGACGAGGCGATTTATCGGGTAAGTGTACGTTACCCAGTTGTGGAAGTAAACTTATCTATTCGCACCCTTACCTGGTGTGGTAAGCGTAGGGGGAGGTTCTTTTAAGTTAGAGAGGGATGAAGTGAAGGGAGGTTATGTGTAGGTTTCGCAATCTCACTGCGCGTCCTAAGATTCCTGGATCCTATGTTCCTAAGTACCTAGAGTTCAAGCCTAGTGTCCTAAAGTCCGGTCTTAAGAGTCTTATCCTAGGGTCAAACTTAAGCTCTGATACCAACTGTAACACCCCAGATTTTCAAGACATTTAAAACATATAAAATAAAGGTGAAATCCCATTAAATCCCAAAACATAATACAAGAGTATGGGGTGTTATGCCACACCTGAGCTAGAGAACTCAGGTGCACAGGCTAACTAACTAACATCCTCAATAATGTAAAGGCATAAGCATGGCACGCAGGCCGAAAAGGGAAACTATCTACTTCTACGCTCCAAGTTCTAGCGCGCTCCAGTGACTTATTCTTCTGTGCCTGAAAGCCAAATATATCTGTTCAGCGAGAGATGCTGGTAACCCACTCCAACGCGTTGAAATACAATACATATAGAGATATATATAGATATACGAAAACCATTTTGAGCATGAAGATATATCCTACGAACTCTAGCTTTTAAAACCGGGAATGACTCGACAGATAAGGCCAGACACAAGCAACAGTTATAACGACCATATGCAGTTCACAACAGATAAGGCAGATAAGGCAAAGCATAAACAATAATCATAACCCAACATGAACAATCCCCAATATAAATCCCTTAGTCACATCCCCCAAGACACTCATAATCACAACTCATCCATATCACAACACATAACACACTTTGTTGGCGCCACAGGACCAATCGCATGCCCATACATGAGGGTCAGCGCATATAGCTCTGACACGGCCCCGCAGCACCCTGCCCCGTATCGCAACACGGAGGGGTCGATCGCAACCGACCGATGAACCGCAGCTCATCATAGTGTTTGATCGCAACCAAACAGTGGACCGCAGCCCAAGAGAATGTCATCTGACCGCAGCCAGGAAAGAGGACGAACCGCAGCTCGTATAGAAACGTTTGATCGCAACCAAACGGTGGACCGCAGCCCAAGAGGATCAATCTGACCGCAGCCAGCTTCTGAACCGCAGCTCAGGTTAACCAATCCGATCGCAACCGAATTGGGGTAACACACACACATAACACATTGCAAGCACATGCAACCCATATTACACATTGGGAAGGGGGAGAAAGTGCATAACAAAACCTATGCGTGATCCATCACATACTAAGAATAGTCCTAAGGGGTTCATACTCCTTCAACCTAGGTCAACGGGATACCAATTCAACTAGCATGCAATATAATAGACTCTAAACCTACGAACGATACCCGAAACATCAAACTAGACATAGGCACGATAAACGGAGTCCGTTGGGACACCACGGGGAACGGGGGAACATCAAACGGGGAAGCCGGGGTCCCATAGAGGGATGATTTCCAGCGAGTAGCCGGTGGGTGGGGGGCCACCCGCCGGCTGCCCGCCGGGTTTTACTGTTCCGGGCAGCGGGTCGCCGGCGGGCAGCTGCCCGCCCGCTGGCCACCCGCTGCCGGGCGGTGTTTCACGGCTGTGGGTAGGTGGCGGGTCCCCTACCCCCCACCTACCCCCCACTGACTCTTTTCACACACTTTACGCCCCGGGAACAGTTGTGGAACCCGAAACCATGCTTAGACACTTTACAACGCAATTAACGGCAACATGTAGACAATTAACGAATCAAATATAAGAAACGAATGGCACATAACTTATCATGCTTTTCTAAATATAATCAACACCCAAACATGCGATTTCCCCACCCGATAATCCAAGAATAAGATCATATGATACAACCTAGGGTTCTAATCACTTTTGCATCAACAAGGATACGATTCGTCTTCTAATTGCAAGATTCGGTAAGAATAACACATAAACATCAAGAACATCACACAAGCATCAAGAATGCCAACAAGAACATCAACCTAGGGTTCTAATTACTTTTACATCAACAAGAATACGGTTCGTCTTCTAATTACAAGATCCGGTACAAATAACACATAAGCATTAAGAACGCCATACAATTATCAAGAACGACATATAATCATCAAGAACTCCACATAATCATCAAGAACACCATAATTATCAAGAATCTCCCAATATCAAGATTATCAAGATCCCCCAGGGATCATTACATCAATCATCAATAATAATCATCACAAATCATTAATACACAATATTATGGGGAAATCCTACGGGGGAAATCATAGCTATGAAAATAGGTTTTGTTGAGACATGGGTTACCTCTTAGCCTTAATTAATTCCTTGGCTATGAAGGGTCTTTCTTTAAGCTTTCTTGCTTTCTTGATTTCTTCTAAGGGAATTCTTGGAGCTCTTTTGGGATGGTGAGTCTTTTATTGTGGTGGGGGGTTCTAGGTGCCTCTTAAGTCCCCTATTTATATATTTAGGAGTCCTAATTAGGAACTAATATTATAGGCTTGCTAATTCTATTCCTTTTGGGACTAAGGATTGGGTTCCATGGTCCATAGTGGACCATATTAATTAATTAAAGAGAATCCTAATCATAATCTGAATAGTAAAAGACCTACTTCCTTTATTCCTAATAGATAACTAGGTCTAGGATTCCTAATCAGAATCTGAATAGTAAAAGGTTTACTTTCTTTATTCCTAATAGGCTTAAGGCTCTAATTTAGGCAAGGGCCCACGGTTCATGGTGGGCCTTATTAATTAATTAAAGGGAAACCTAATCGAATTAAATCATATTTAATTATTATTAACGGGATTAATTAAATAATTAATCCGGGATTGAAGGCCGTAACACGGGGTGTTACACTCTCCCCCCCTCTGTTGGGTGCCATGCTGTCGTCTTCCTGGGTCAATGTTTATAAGAACATTAAATTGGGGCTTGGTGTCCTTCTTTTGACGTGTTAAGCGGGGGAAAGTTTTCTTCAGATAAGGGAGGAATATAGTGAGGGGAGGTTATGTGTAGGTTTCACAATCTCACCGCGCGTCCTAAGATTCCTGAGTCCTATGTTCCTAAATACCTAGAGCTCAAGCCTAATGTCCTAAAGTCCGGTGTTAAGAGTCTTATCCTAGGGTCAAACTTAGGCTCTGATACCAACTGTAACACCCCAGATTTTCAAGACTCATTAAAACTTATATAATAAAGGTAGAATCTCATTAAATCCCAAAATACGATACAAAGAGTGCGGGGTGCTATGCCACACCTGAGCTGGGGAACTCAGGTGCACAGGCTAACTAACTAATACCCTTAATAAAGGGAATGCATAACATGGCACGCAGGCCAAAAGGAAAGCTATCTACTTCTACACTCCAGGGTTCTAGCGCGCTCCAGTGTCTACTCTTCTGTGCCTGAAAGCCAAATATATCTGTTCAGCGAGAGATGCTGGTAACCCACTCCAACGCGTTGAAATACAAAACATATAGATATATACATAGTTATACGAAAAACCATTTCGAAGCATGAAGATATATCCTAAGAGAATCTAGCTTTCAAATCAGGGAATAGACTCGACAGATAGGGGTAACCACAACTAACAGACATAAACAAGTGTAGACAATTCACAAGCATACGATAGATAAGCACAACCAATAATCATAAGCAAGCATATACAGTTTACTAGCATGTATCCTATGGTCAAGTTTTCATAACAGTCATAACGTCAATCCTCCTGATCTCATCACGTAGCACACTTTGTTGGCGCCACAGGACCAATCGCATGCCCATACATGAGGGTCAGCGCATATAGCACTGACACGGCCCCGCAGCACCCTGCCCCGTATCGCAACACGGAGGGGTCGATCGCAACCGACCGATGAACCGCAGCTCATCATAGTTTGATCGCAACCAAACAGTGGACCGCAGCCCAAGAGTATGTCATCTGACCCCAGCCAGGAAAATGAACCGCAGCTCATGTAGAACGTTTGATCACAACCAAACGGTGGACCGCAGCCCTATATAATATTTATATACCTGACCGATCGCAACCGGCCTGGTTAACAGTCAGTATGGTTCTCAACCCATCCAATTGCCCGTATAACCAATTTGATCGCAACCAAATTGGGGTAACATGCACACATAACACATAGCAAGTACATGCAGCTCACATTGGCACATTGGGAAGGGGGAAGAAATCGTATAACGAAACCTATGCGTGGTCATCCACATACTAAGAATAATCCTAAGGGGTTCATACTTCTCATACCTAGGCCAACGGGATACCGATTCACTAGCATGCAATATATATAAGACTTATTCAACCTACGAATGGTACCCGAACATCAAACTAGACATAGGCACGATGGACAGAGTCCGTTGGGACGCCACGGGGGTCGGGGGAACATCAAACGGGGAAGCCGGAAACCCAAGGTAGGGCATTTTCCAGCGGGTAGCCGGTGGGTGAGGGTTCACCCGCCGGCTGCCCGCCGGTGGCGTGACTCCGGGCAGCGGGCGCCCGGCGGGCAGCTGCCCGCCCGCCGGCTGCCCGCTGCCGGCGTTGCCCAAATAGGCCGCGGGTAGGTGGGGGGTCCCCTACCCCCACCTACCCCCCACTGACTCTTTTTCACCAAAAACGCCCCGGGAACCTTTTTGGAACCCGAAGCCATGCTTAGACACTTTCGAACGCAATTGATAACACACGTAGACAATTAACGGATCAAAATCAAGAAACATACGGCACAAATCCTATCATGCTTTTCTAAACATAATTAACACCCAAACATGTGAATTCCCACCCAATACATCAAGAATAATACCACACGAATTTCACGATACAACATAGTGTTCTAATCACTTTTAAATTAACATGAACACAATTCATCCTTTAATATCAAGATTCCGTAGGAATATCACATAAAAATGAAGAACATCATACAATTATCAAGAACATCATATAAACATCAAGAGCACCATATAATCATCAAGAACCTCTCAAGATCATCAAGATCACCCATGGAATCACAATGCCAATTATCAAGATCAATATAACGAATCATCAATCACACATGAATATGGGGGAAATCCTAAGAGGGGAATCATAGCTATGAAAGTAGGTTTTGTTGAGACATGGGTTACCTCTTAGCCTTAATTAATTCCTTGGCTATGAAGGGTCTTTCTTTAAGCTTTCTTCTTTCTTGATTCCTCCTAGGGAAATTCTTGGGATTCTTGGTGTGGTGAGAGATTATTGTGGTGGGGGTTCTAGGTGCCTCCTAAGTTCTCTATTTATATATCTAAGAGTCTTACTTAGGATCCAATTACTATAGGCTTGCTAACTCTATTCCTTTTTGGACTAGGGGTTGGGTTTAGGGATGAGGGCCCATGGTCTATGGTGGACCATATTAATTAATTAAAGGAAAACCTAACCGAATTAAATCATATTTAATTATTATTAACGGGATTAATTAGATAATTAATCTGGGATTGAAGGCCGTAACACAGGGTGTTACATTGTTAAACACATCCGAGAAGGTTAAACAGATCCAAGAAAGGATGAAAGCAGCTCAAATCGTCAAAAATCCTATGCTGATTTGGCTAGAAGACAAGCAGAGTTTTCGGTAGGGGATAAGGTTTGGTTGAAAGTGTCTCCCACCCGGGGAGTAATGCGGTTTGGAAGGAAAGGGAAGTTGAGCCCTAGGTTTATAGGTCCGTATGAAATCCTGGAGAGGGTTTGAAGTTTGGCTTACCGTTTGGCGTTGCCCATGGAGTTAGAAAGAGTGCATAATGTGTTCCATGTATCGCAGCTCAAGAGATATGTTCATGACCCGACCCATGTGTTACCACCAGAAGTGATACCGATAGATGAGGATTTGTCTTACAAAGAAAGACCGCTCAGAATTTTGGACTTTAAGACTCGGGACACACGTAGGAAATCCGTTAAGATGGTAAAGGTTTGGTGGACACATCATGGTGTTGAAGAAGCTACTTGGGAGCTGGAGTCAACCATGCGAGAGCGGTACCCAGAGTTGTTTGTGGAAGGTATCTTGTTTTCCTCGTTGGATGTTGCTTTGCGTGTTTGTCTTTGTGTGTTGCTTGTGGCTTAGCTAGCTTTGTTGCGGTAGTGGGTGTTTTGTGTTGGGTGTCATGTTCTTAGTGTTGGGTAGAAGTAGAGGTAGGTGTTGAGGATAGAGTTTGTGATGCTCAATCTACCTCCTTTGTTTTGTTCTTGACCAATCCTTGAATTCGAAATGCCTTCTTCTTTGCTTTGGAATCCTTGTGAGTTCTTTTGGAGTTTTTGACCAAAAGAGTTATTCTTGAACTTCTTGTCACAAAGTTGTTTCCTTCCACCGTTTGTTTCTAATTCGTCGTACCCAACATACCCGAAGTTCCATAGATACCTACCATATAGCTCTACCATGGATACCTACCATATAGCTCTAGACATACGAAACATCAAGAAGACACTCAAAAAGTTCCACAAAAGAACATCGGGAAGTCAAAGGATCAAATACCGAGACAAACGAATCACGGGGAACAAATCCCTTCACAACAACAACCATGTACCGCGGGTAGACCCACGGGTATTGCCCCACCCGTGGTTCTGCCCATGGGAACACCTTCCCACGAGGCTGTGTACCCGCGGGTAGGCCGGCGGGTGGTGCCCCGCCCGCCGTTCTGCCCGCAGGAACACTCATGTTCCACAACAAATCCCTTCGAGGATTTTCTTCTCCAAACATAAATTCAAGTCCAAAACATGTCAAATCTCACCCAACACAACAAAATGACTTGAACCATTGAAAATGCCAAGCAATGGCACAAAGGAACCCTAAACACAAGCTCTAGATATGCAATATCACAAGACAAATGCATAAACCCTCACATTTCATAGCAAAGAATAACTAGAATCCAAGAAATCACATATAGGTAAGCAAAATAGGTTTTAGTAGAGCATGGGTTACCTCTTGTAGACCAAAAGACTTCACTTTACCCTCAACAAGCTTCTTACAAGGCTTACGTCTCAAACCCACTTCAAGATCAAACCAAAAGATCATAAAGATCCTACCTTTAAGAAAAAGACAACTAAGATGGAACCAAAAAGACAAGATAAACTTAGATTTTACCCTCCTAGATGCCCAAATAGGTGAAAGGTTGAATCTTGGAAGCAAAACTTGAAATCTTGACAAGGGTCTCAATTTAGCTTGGAGAATAAGCTACACTTCTTTTCTAGAGAGAAGATAGAGAAATTTTTCTAGGAATTGTAAGGAATGAAATGAAGAAGTCTTCTAGGTTAGGTTACAATACTAACTCTTGGTGAGAAGTCAAGAATACCCTTACTAAGCTTTAGAAAGTGTAAGGAACAAGGAAACTCCCCTCAAAGCTCAAGGTACAACACAACTTAAAGGTTGACTAGTCAAATACTAGTCCTTGAGTATTAAAAATCAAGATTTTAGGAAACAATTGCACAAATAAAAATAGGATTAATTACTCAATTAATCCATGGATTGAATGTGGATTTTTGGGGTGTCACACATGAAGCTCGAAATTCTGCTCTAATGGCCGAACAACCGTCAACCTCCAGGTCAGTAGAAAATAATGTTGATTTTATGACTGACGAACAATTTGCTTTTTTTGTTAAAAGATTTAAAAGGTTTATGCGAAAAGGAGACAACAAAAATTCTGCTCGTGGAAAATTTGTCTCCCGCACGACACAAGAAGAAAAAGTCGAAGAAAACAACAATCTATGCTACAATTGTCGCAAACCCGGACATTTTAAAATAAATTGTCCATATCCGATCGTTAGCAAGTATCAAGGCAAAAATGTTGAGTCCACGCCGAACAAATCCGAAAGCAAAAGGTTCAATCGTGATAAAATAAAATCTCTCGTTATCAACGAATCGAACGAGAATGATGATTCGGAGGAAATATCATCAAGTGATGAAAGCTCATGTTCGCATGATGATATGGCGCTAATATGCAAGTTAATTGAGTTGAGTACAAGGGAAGACTGCTTTATGGCTCTTGAAGTAGAGGAAGAAGAGGTAACATCTAAGTCTTTTAATTCTGTGAATTCTTCTTTTTCTCGTGAATCTATTGACAGTCTAATGCGAGATTGTCAAGAGATTATGCTCACTCATCCTCAACTCAAGGAGCGCATAATATTCTAATTCTTGAAAAAGAATAAATGAGTAAAAAAATTGCAAGATGCTTTACATGAAGTGAGTAAATTGAAGAATGAAAATATTCATCTTCAAGAAGAGTGTAAAGCAAGAGAGGTTAGAGAACATAACCTTCAGGCAACCGTTGCTACGTTCACTAACTCATCCAAAATAATGGATAAGATGGTGAGCATGCAAAAGCCATCAAGAGATAGAACCGGAATCGGTTATGACTCCACATGTTCTCAAACCCCTCAAAATCTGACTAATTCTGCTACTACTTTAAATAATAAAATTCAAGTGGTAAAATTTGTTAAAGGTCAGAATAGCACGATGAGAAAAGGACTTGGCTATCAAACAAAAGCAAAGTTGAATGTTAAAAGGCCGAAACAATTCAAATACACGGGAAAGTAACAAAAATTCTTCAAGCAAAGATATGTGGAAGAATCAAGTGCAAAAAGATTTCATAGAAAAGAGGGAAGCTTTTCTAGAAATAAAGTTGGGAGATTTTATCCCACTCAAAAGGATTGGTTGTGTAATAGATGTAATGTTTTTTATAGACCAAAGCAACAATTCACTTCCCATGTGCCAAAATATAAAAATTATTTTCAATAACCGAGGCCAAAAATGTTTTCAAAAGTGAGTTATGATTATCGTATCTCTAACGGTTACAAACAACCTTATCTTAATTCAATAGGATCAAGGTGGGTTTGGTTACAAAAAATCACTAACAGTAAATGACCCAAACAAGTATGGGTACCTAAAGTTAATTAATCTTTTTTACAGGATGTTTGGTACATCGATAGTGGTTGCTCACGCCACATGACTAGAAATAAATCATATCTAGTGAATTTCAAAGAAATCGATTGACCAAAAGTTATATTCGGTGGAAATCAAAATTATGGAATTACAAAAGGAGTTGGCACGATCAAGAAAAATGGATTAAAGATTGAAGATGTTTCGTTCGTAGAAGGCTTGAAATTTAATTTGTTGAGCACCAGTCAATTTTGTGATAAAGGCTATCTTGTAGAATTTTCTAAAGATAATTGCCTAATCAAGAATGAGCTCACAAATGAAGTTGTACTCTCTAGAAAAATGCGAAAGAACATGTATGTTGTTGATTGGAGTAAAAGCAAATATTCAGTGTGCTTAATGGCCAGAAATTCGAATGAAGCTAATTGGGAATGTCACAAAAAGCTCAATCACTTAAACTTCAAGACTATCAATCAACTTGCAAAGAAGAATCTAGTTGAAGGCTTGCCAGATATTATCTTTAAGAAGGACCAAGTGTGTGATGCATGCCAACGCGGAAAGCAAATCAAATCATCATTCAAATCAAAGACACACGAGTCAACGTCAAGACCGCTAAGCTTACTACACTTGGACTTATTTGGACCGGTTGATCCAATAAGTGTAAGTGGTAAGAAATATACACTCGTTGTTGTTGATGATTTTTCCAGGTACACTTGGACCGTGTTTCTCAAGAAGAAAAATGAAGTTGAGCAAGTTCTACCGAAGCTATTTAAGCAACTACAAAATGAGAAAGAATTGCAAATATCAAAAATACGAACGGATCGTGGAACCGAGTCCGTGAATGGAGTTATACAAGCTTTTTGCAATTCACATGGAATTTCTCATCAATTATCTGCCACAAGAACACCGCAACAAAGTGGTGTTGCCGAAAGAAGAAATCGGACGCTCAAAGAGGCTGCACGAGTGATGATTAGTGCAGCCGGTCTCCCGAAACGATATTGGGCGGAAGCTATCAACACTGCTTGATACACACAAAATCGAAGCATGATCCATAAGCAGTACAGGAAGACACCATATGAGCTATATAAAAGGAGAAAACCAAATATTGGTTATTTTCATATTTTTGGATGCAAATGCTTTATTCATATTAATGATAAATTACATCTAAAAGCTTTTGATGAGCATGCAGATGAAGGAATTTTTCTTGGATATTCAGCTACCAGCAAGGCGTTCAGAGTTTTGAATAAAAGAACAATGGTGGTTGAAGAATCCATACACGTTGTGTTCGATGAAAAATCACAGATCAATAATGGCGCTCTGGCCGAAAAAATTGCACGAAATGGTAACAAGTGTCATATTAATTTTTGTGATACTAATGATACGTGAGAAGATGATGTTTTGCAGGGAATGGATGAGTTGGAAATTAATTCTCTAGAAAATCTCATCCCTCATCCAGAAGAAGTTGGAAATTCTTTTAATAATAATTTTGGATGTGAAGCCGAACGTGAGAATGGAGATGCAGTACGGGTTGAAGTTGGTGATCCAGTTAGTGATCAAGTTACATGTGAAGTTGGTGATCGATTTCATGAAGAATTAAATGAGGAAATTGGAACCAACACTGCCAGTTCACAACAAATGGATCCACCCAGTACCATGCACCCATTTGAACCAGATTTAAGATGGCTCAAAAATCACCCTCCAGAATTAATTACTGGGAATTTACATGAAGGCATGAAAACGAGATCATCTACCATGGAAGCATTGTTCACATGTTATCTATCTCAAATTGAACCAAAACAACAATCTATGCTACAAGAAGAGTGTAAAGCAAGAGAGGTTAAAGAACATAACCTTCGAGAAGAGTGTAAAGCAAGAGAGGTTAAAGCGCGATAAAAGAAAAGCTCTCGTTAGCAACGAACCGAACGAGAATGATGATTCGGAGGAATCATCATCAAGTGATGAAAGCTCATGTTCAGATGATGATACGGCGCTAATATGCAAGTTAATTGAGTTGAGTACAAGTGAAGACTGCTTTATGGCTCTTGAAGCAGAGGAATAAGAGGTAACATCTAAGTCTTTTAATTCCGTGAATTCTTCTTTTTCTCGTGAATCTATTGACAGTCTAATGCAAGATTGCCAAGAGATTATGCTCACTCATCCTCAACTCAAGGAGCGCAATAATATTATAATTCTTGAAAAAGAAGAAATGAGTAAAAAAATTGCAAGATGCTTGACTTGAAATGAGTAAATTGAAGAATGAAAATATTCATCTTCAAGAAGAGTGTAAAGCAAGAGAGGTTAAAGAACATAACCTTCGAGCAACCATTGCTACGTTCACTAACTCATCCAAAATAATGGATAAGATGGTGAGCATGCAAAAGCCATCATGAGATAGAACTGGAATCGGTTATGACTCCACATGATCTCAAACCCCTCAAAATCTGACTAATTCTACTAGTACTTTAAATAATAAAGTTCAAGTGGTAAAATTTGTTAAAGGTCAGAATAGCACGATGAGACAAGGACTTGGCTATCAAACAAAAGCAAAGTTGAATGTTGAAAGGCCGAAACAATTCAAATACACGGGAAATCAACAAAAATTCTTCAAGCAAAGATATGTGAAAGAGTCAAGTGCAACAAGATTTCATAGAAAAGAGGGAAGCTTTTCTAGAAATAAAGCTGGGAGATTTTATCCCACTCAAAAGGATTGGTTGTGAAATAGATGTAATGCTTTTTATAGACCAAAGCAACAATCCACTAGCCAGGTGCCAAAATATAAAAATGATTTTCAAAAACCGACGCCAAAAATGTTTTCAAAAGTGAGTTATGATTATCGTATCTCTAACGATTACAAACATCCTTATCTTAATTCAATAGGATCAAGGTGGGTTTGGATACCAAAAATCACTAACAGTAAATGACCCAAGCAAGTATGGGTACCTAAATTTAATTAATCTTTTTTTGCAGGATGTTTGGTACATCGATAGTGGTTGCTCACGCCACATGACTAGACATGTAGGGATTTTTAAACTTTTAAAACTTATATAATAAAGGTATTTTCTCATAAAATCCCAAACAGAGCATTACTAAACATAAGTGTGCGGGATGCTATGCCACATCTGAGCTGGAGAACTCAGATGCACAGGCTAAATTAACTAAATATCCTCAATACAATGTCATGTCACGCAGGCCGAAAGGAGAAAACTATCTATCTAATCCAAGTTCTTCTAGCGTACTCCGGAAGCTAATCGTCTGTGCCTGAAAGCCAAACATATCTGTTCAGCGAGAGATGCTGGTAACCCACTCCAACGCGTTGAAATACATTATAGGTAGATATATGTATATATATATATATATATATATATATATATATATATATATACATATATATATATATATATATATATATATATATATATATATATATATATATATATATATATATATATATATATATATATATATATATAGGAAAACCATTTTGAAGCAAGAAGATATATCGGAAAGTATGATTTCCTTGCCTTGGACCTTAGCGGTGATTTCCAATTTATCGCCCCGCTTGACGGCTACTAAATGGTGATAAAACTCTTTCACCAATTCAAGGTATGTATCCCCCTTGATGGTGTGATACGTATCCAAGAGTCCTTGAATCTTAAGCATATCGACCAACTCTGGGGAGAATTGGTCGGGTTCGAGGGCTTTACCTCCGATCACGGTGTAGTCGGTGTTGCTCCACCCCGGGGTTCGGATTCCGAGGGGTTTTTTTCAGCATTTTGAGATTTCTCTTAGGTGGTGATTTTCCGGCGAACTTCCGGCGAGGGGTTCCGGTGGCGTGGCTTCTCCGACGGCGAAGGGGGCGGCAGCACGGTTCAGCCTTGGCGAGGTGGCGGTGGACCTGGGCGGAGCTGGGGGCTGTGCTGGCAGTGGGTGGTGACCGGGCAAGTGATGGGTGGTGGTGGTGTTGCAGGCGGCTTCCGGGTCTACGACAGCGGGTCTCCGACGGTGGGGTGTTTGGGCGGCGGACGCCGGTTGCTGGCGACGCTCGATTTGGTGGGGCGGCTGACAGTGTTGTTTCGGGTGGTGAGTGGCGGTATGGAAAGGAGGAGAGGAAGAGAGAGGGAGTGGGTGAGGGAGAGTGTGAGGAAGAAGAAGGGTTTTTGATTTGGGGTTTTTTTGTGGGTTTTAGAGATTTGGAGGGGTTTAAGAAGGGAATGTTCCCTTAAGGTTTCAAGAAACACTCATAGCCTAGTGGTTAAAGCTTTGATCATGTAAATGAGAGGTCCAAGGTTTTATTTCCATTAATAGCATTAGTCTTCTTTGTTGTGCTCCTCTTCGGATTCCTTTGTCTTTTTCCTTCTTTTGTTTTCTAGTGGTAAAAGGTTTGACCGGTCTTCCCTGTGCTGACTTTGGTGACTTGTGGGTTCTTGGGGTAGTCTAGTCCTTTTCCTTATGCTAAATTATTTCGATTTTATTTATAGTAATTCCGAAATAGCTAATTTAAACAAGTAACTTTACTATGAGGGTGGTTACAGGGGATTCATTTAACCTAAACAGAACTCGTCTTCTTGGTTTTCATCTCCTGGGGATGTGTTTTCTTCGTCGAGGTTGCCCTCGTTCTCGAGTTCAGCTTGGGTGCGGCTCATGACGAACACCTTTCCGGGAGCACCGTAATTCCCTTGATTGCTTGTGCCTCCGTGTTGGCCCACGACTGTGGGACGTGAGTTCGAGGGTTGAGTGCATTGGAAGGACTTGTGTCCTTCCCCTCCGCAGTTGAAGCATCGCCAGGGATTTCCCATGCAGTCTTTGTAACACCCCGTGTTACGGCCTTCAATCCCGGATTAATTATTTAATTAATCCCGATAATAATAATTAAATATGATTTAATTCGGTTAGGTTTCCCTTTAATAATAAGGCCCACCATGAACCGTGGGCCCTTGCCTAAATTAGAGCCTTAAGCCTATTAGGAATAAAGAAAGTAAACCTTTTACTATTCAGATTCTGATTAGGAATCCTAGACCTAGTTATCTATTAGGAATAAAGGAAGTAGGTCTTTTACTATTCAGATTAAGATTAGGATTCTCTTTAATTAATTAATATGGTCCACTATGGACCATGGAACCCAATCCTTAGTCCCAAAAGGAATAGAATTAGCAAGCCTATAATATTAGTTCCTAATTAGGACTCCTAAATATATAAATAGGGGACTTAAGAGGCACCTAGAACCCCCCCACCACAATAAACGACTCACCATCCCAAAAGAGCTCCAAGAATTCCCTTAGAAGAAATCAAGAAAGCAAGAAAGCTTAAAGAAAGACCCTTCATAGCCAAGGAATTAATTAAGGCTAAGAGGTAACCCATGTCTCAACAAAACCTATTTTCATAGCTATGATTTCCCCTTAAGGTTTCCCCCATATCATTGTGTATTGGCGAAATATTATTGATGTTTGATGTGATGATCCCATGAGGGATCTTGATAATCTTGATATTGAGAGATTCTTGATAATTATGATATTCTTGATGATTATATGGAGTTCTTGATGATTATGTGTTGTTCTTGATAATTGGGTGATGATCTTGATGTTTATGTGTTATTCTTACCGAATCTTGCAATTAGAAGACGAACCGTATTCTTGTTGATATAAAAGTGATTAGAACCCTAGGTTGTATCGTATGATCTTATTCTTGGATTATCGGGTGGAGAAATCGCATGTTTGGGTGTTGATTATATTTAGAGAAGCATGATAGGTTATGTGCCGTTCGTTTCTTGTATTCGATTCGTTAATTGTCTACGTGTTGTCGTTAATTGCGTTGTAAAGTGTCTAAGCATGGTTTCGGGTTCCACAATGGTTCCCAGGGCGAAATTGTGTGATAAGAGTCAGTGGGGGGTAGGGGACCCGCCACCTACCCACGGCTGGAAAGTATGCCTCCGGCAGCGGGCAGACGGCGGGCGGGCAGCTACCCGCCGATGACCCGCTGCCCGGAACAGTAAAGTCCGGCGGGCAGCCGGCGGGTGGCCCCCCACCCATCGGCTACCCGCTGGAAATTATCCCACCTTGGGACCCCGGCTTCCCCGTTTGATGTTCCCCCGTTCCCCGTGGTGTCCCAACGGACTCCGTTTATCGTGCCTATGTCTAGTTTGATGTTTCGGGTACCGTTCGTAGGTTTATGAGTCTATTATATTGCATGCTAGTTGAATTGGTATCCCGTTGACCTAGGTGGAAGGAGTATGAACCCCTTAGGACTATTCTTAGTATGTGATGGATCACGCATAGGTTTCGTTATGCGCTTTCTCCCCCTTCCCAATGTGTAATATGGGTTGCATGTGCTTGCTATGTGTTATGTGTGTGTGTTACCCCAATTCGGTTGCGATCGGATTGGTTATCCTGAGCTGCGGTTCAGAAGCTGGCTGCGGTCAGATTGATACTCTTGGGCTGCGGTCCACCGTTTGGTTGCGATCAAACGTTTCTATACGAGCTGCGGTTCGTCCTTTTTCCTGGCTGCGGTCAGATGACATTCTCTTGGGCTGCGGTCCACTGTTTGGTTGCGATCAAACACTATGATGAGCTGCGGTTCATCGGTCAGTTGCGATCGACCCCTCCGTGTTGCGATACTGGGCAGGGTGCTGCGGGGCCGTGTCAGAGCTATATGCGCTGACCCTCATGTATGGGCATGCGATTGGTCCTGTGGCGCCAACAAAGTGTGTTATGTTTTGTGACATGGACGAGTTGTGATTACGAGTGTCTTGGGGGATGTGACTATGGGATTTATATTGGGGATTGTTCATGTTGGGTTATGATCATTGTTTATGCTTTGCCTTATCTGCCTTATCTGTTGTGAACTGCATATGCTCGTTATAACTGTTGCTTGTGTCTGGCCTTATCTGTCGAGTCATTCCCGGTTTTAAAGCTAGAGTTCGTAGGATATATCTTCATGCTCAAAATGGTTTTCGTATATCTATATATATCTCTATATGTATTGTATTTCAACGCGTTGGAGTGGGTTACCAGCATCTCTCGCTGAACAGATATATTTGGCTTTCAGGCACAGAAGATTAAGTCACTGGAGTGCGCTAGAACTTAGAAGTAGATAGTTTCCCTTTTGGCCTGCGTGCCACGTTTACGTATTTACGCTTTGAGGATATTAGTTAGTTAGCCTGTGCACTTGGGTTCTCTAGCCCAGGTTTGGCATAGCACCCCGAACGCTTGTATTTATATCTTGGGATTTAATAAGATTCTACCTTTATTATAAGTTTTAAATGTCTTGAAAATCTAGGGTGTTACAGTCTTTGCCTCTATGGTCCTTGTTGCATCTTAGGCAGGGGAAGCCCCTTGTACTAGCTTCGTTGTTTCCCTGGGGTGGCCTTTGGCCAGCTGGATTTCTTGGTCAAGTGTTAGTGTCATTTCTCAATCTTTTCATAGGTGGTGCCCCACCTCCTGTGCTCCTTTTTCGAATCTGTTCCTGAACCCCACGTTGTAGTAGTTGGATTCGATAGAGATTGGCAGCACTGGAGTAAGCCTCGTTGAGGGTCCGGGGTCCGCTTACCACTAGTGCTTTTCGGGCTTCGAAGTTGAGGCCTGATATAAACCGTTCTATCTTGGTTGCCTCTGTGGGGACCAATTCTGGTGCGAAGCGTGCTAGTTCGAGAAACCGTTTATGTTATTCCATGACGGAAGTCATTCCTTGTTTCAGGTGGAGGAACTCTTCGTGCATGGATGCTCTTAAGTGTGCTAGGTAGAATCGTTCTCATAGTCGTGTTTTCAGGTTTTCCCAGTTGAATCCTAGTTCCTATCTGTAAGTGGGTCCCTTGTGGATCCACCAAATGTCTGCTTCGTGTCCGAAGTAGAACGAGGCTATTTCTACACGACGTTCTTCTTGGCATTTTACTAACCCTAGAATTTTGTCGAAGGTCTGAATCCATTCTTCCAGGATTGCGGGATCTTCTTCTCCCGAGAAAGTGGGTGGTCGATGATTTGAAACTTGTCGGGCGACTTCTGAGTTTGTGTTTGGCGGAGGTGGTCTGTTGTTGTGGAGAGCTACGTCGCTCAGTGCTTGGGCGACTTGGGTTAGTTACTGTAGAGTTTGAGCCAGTGGATCGTGTGTGGCGGGTTCCGGGGTTCTTGATTGTCTTCTGTTTGGTGCCATGCTGCGGATCTACTGAGCCAATGTTTATAGTAAGGTTGAGTTAGAGTGTTGCACCCTTACCTTGATGTGATAAGCGAAGGAGGAGTTCTTTAGATTATTCGAAGGGTTATGTGATGATGGTTATACTCACAATCTCACCGCGTGTCCTATGACTTCTGTATCCTATGTTCCTAAATACTTAGAGTTCAAGATTAATATCCTAAAGTCTTGTCTTAAGAGTCTTATCCTAGGGTCAAACTTAGGCTCTGATACCAACTGTAACACCCCGAAATTTTTAAACTTTTAAAACATATATATTAAAGGTAATTTCTCATAAAATCCCAAACAGAGCATTACTAAACATAAGTGTGCGGGGTGCTATGCCACATTTGAGCTGGAGAACTCAGATGCACAGGCTAAATTAACTAAATATCTTTAATACAATGTCATGGAACGCAGGCCGAAAGGAGAAAACTATCTATCTAATCCAAGTTCTTCTAGCGCGCTCCGGAAGCTAATCGTCTGTGCCTGAAAGCCAAATATATCTGTTTAGCGAGAGATGCTGGTAACCCACTCCAACGCGTTGAAATACATTATAGGTATGTATGTATATATATATATATATATATATATATATATATATATATATATATATATATATATATATATATATATATACGAAAACCATTTTGAAGCAGGGAGATATATACTTAGGAGACTCTAGCTTTAAAACCACGAATAGGCTCGACAGGTAGGGATAAGCACATTGATCAACGTTAATCAGTTATATAAAGGAAATATCATAAAGAACATGTATCTAAGGTCACCGTTTACTTTCGAATCAGTCACATCATCATTCAATCAACATTCATGTCACATAAGCACACTTTGGTGGCGCCATGGGACCAATCGCATGCTTCGAACATGAGGGTTAGTACATATAGTACTAACACGGCCCAACAGCACCCTACCTCATACTGCAGCATGAAGGGGTTGATAGCAACCAACCGTATAGACTATCGAGAGTTTCAACGGCGGATCACAACCCTACACACCGCTGACGCTCTAAGTCGGTGGACTGTGATCCTCTTTTGGGGACTACGACCCTACACACCGCTTGACGAGCACAGTCGGTGGGTCGTACAAGCCCTACACATCGCCTGAGGGACTCATTCGGTGGGTGATGATCCTCGGAGACTACGACCCTACACACCGCTGGCACATCACTCGGTGTATCGCAGTCGACCATAGCCCTACACACCGCTTGATCATTCATTCGGTGGACTATGGCCTTCCTCGGGCTAGTGGCCCTACACACCGCCTGGCGCGTCCAATTGGTGGACCATAGCACATGATGTGACACCCCTAAAAATCCAAATTCAATTCATGGATTAATTGAGTAATTAATCCTATTTCAATTGAGGAATTAATTTCTAAAATCCTGATTTTTAATACTTGAGGACTAGTATTTGACTATTCAATTCCAAAGTCAAGTTGTACCTTAGGCTTTGAAGGGAGTTCCCTTGTTCCTTACACTTTCTAATGTTAGTAAGGGCATTCTTGACCTTTCACCTAGTGTTAGTATTGTAACCTAACCTAGTAGACATCTTCATTCCATCCCTTACACTTCTAAAATATTAGCTCTACCTTCTCTCCAAAAAGATGAGTAGCTTTTCCTCCAAGCTAAGTTGAGACCTTGCCAAGACTTCAGGATTTGCTTCCAAGATTCAACCTTTCACCTATTTGGGCATCTAGGAGGGTAAGATCTAAGTCCATCTTGTGTTTTTGGTTTCATCTTAGGTGTCTTTTCCTAAAGGTAGGATCTTTATGATCTTTTGGTTGTTCTTGATGTGGGTTTGGAAAGTGAGCCTTGTGAGGAGCTTGTTGAGGTGTAAAGTGAAGTCTTTTAGTCTATAAGAGGTAACCCATGCTCTACAAAATCTATTTTGCTTACCGATATGTGATTTCTTGGATTCTACTTGTGTTTTGCTATGAAATGTGAGTGTTTATGCATTTGTCTTGTGAAAATGCATATCTAGAGCTTGTGATTAGGGTTCTTTTGTGCCATTGCTTGGCATTTCCTATGATTCAAGTCATTTCGTTGTATTGGGTGAGATTTGAAATGTCTTAGACTTGAATTTGGGTTTGGAGATAAAATTTGCGAAAGGTGTTGATGTGGTACAGGTTGAACCCGCGGGCGGAACGGCGGGTAGGAGGCCCACCCGTCGCCCACCCGCGGGGAACAAGTGTTGGGGAGACCTGTACCTGCGGGCGGAACCGCGGGTAGAGGCCTACCCGTGGGCCTACCCGCGGGTACGTGTGTGGTGATGTTTGGGGATTTGTTCCCCGTGATTCTTTTGACTCGGTATTTGGTATTTTGATTTCCCGTTCTTCTTTTTTGGAACTATTTGAGTGTCTTCTTGATGTTTCGTAGGTCTAGAACTATAAGTGTTTAAGTGCCTAGGCTTAGGACTTTAGGACGCGAGGTGAGGTTTTGAGTTCTTGTGTTGTTTTCTGTTGTGTTTTATGTGGTTGTTCCCTTTTTAGCTTTGGTTCTCTTTAGTTAAGGCACCAGGTAAGGGTGCGGGTCCTAAGTTTCCTCCCGTTAGCATGTTGTTGCTGTAGAAGTCGAGGATGGCACCATCGAGACGTCGTGCAAGGTCTTCAGAAACGGCCACCAACGGACAATTAGCTCAAAGCCTGCATCAGCTGACACAGATCACCCAGTCGCTGAGCAACGCCCTCCTCAACAACCACCCTCTTCAGAATGGGAATCGTGATGTTGTACGCCTAGTCGCAAGTCTCCGTCCCCCGATCTTCGCCGGTGAAGAAGATTCTACAGTGCTGGACGAGTGGATCCGGATGTTCGATAAGATCTTCAAAGTAGTGGCTTGCCCGGAGAATCGCAAGGTAAAGTTGGCTACGTTCTACCTTCGGCAAGAAGCGGACTCGTGGTGGATGCTTGAAAGGCTAGTTTGTAGACAAGATCCGGAGTTCAGTTGGGAAGACCTGAAGGTTAAGTTACGTGCGAGGTTCTATCCTGCCCAAGTCAAGGAGGCCTACCATTGTGCAGCCAATCCCTACCAAGTACAGTAAGCTGAAAAAGGAATCCGGGAGAACCGTAAGAAGAAACTTGACGAAAGCGTTTCACCTGTGGTTAGGAGTTTGACGGCTACTAGTGTTGGATCAACAAGAAGTTTTAAAAGAGATGGTTCTAAGAGAGGTAAGGCTCCCCAGCTAATCCGGATGATCAAGGCTAAGGGAAGGTTGTAACACCCCCCCCAAACATGCTATATATAAAATGCCTTAACACATGCAGATAACACAACAAAACACTAGCACATCGGAAGATAAAAAGGTAACTGGATAAAACAAATCCAAAACAGGGGTGTTATGCCACGTTTACCAACAATGATAAATGCTATGGCGGTCAAATCTGCATTGTGTACTCAACTATCTCAAAGTCATAAGTCTATCACTACATCGGCTCACAGGCCACAAAGCAATGAAAAAGGCACTAAACTATCGGACACTAGACATCGCGCTCGTCTAGACATCAACTGAAAGAACACAAAGATAAACATGGGACGACGCCCGGTCAGCGATAATGCTGGTAACCCACCAATACCTGTTAAGTATCATACATAGATAGGATATATATAAAAAATCATTTCGAAACGGAATACATATATATAAGTGTAAAACCAAGAGTAAACACCAACTCAAGACTCATCACTCTCAACAATCAACACGGGAACACATCCCAAGACCACACAACAACAACTCAAGGATAAAGACACAACAAATGGCAACACATGCCTAGGCAACACATGCCTTTGTGACTACACACGTCACAAGAAGATAACATACAACCACGGTTACACAAGCCCTCGTGACATCACACATCACGAGTTGATATGCCTTCCTTATGCCCTGTTCCAACCTTATGGCTACCCCCAACCTTATATCTAGTTCCAACCTTTACCTCCACAACCCCTGTACACCAAGTCCAACCTTATTCCCCCGGGAACCGTCGTTCCCCCTCCAACAGTCCCTCCAACAAAGCCACCGATTTCATAGTACACGAGGTACCGTACACACACATGGCAACACATGCCCTGGATAACACATGTTATCCCAGTAAAATCACGTGAACCTTACACAAAGGCCACAACTCCATAATCATGTCACGGCCACTACGAAGACCGCTGCAATACCTTGGTGACTAGTGTCCCATACCACTAATCATGCAATCCAGGCAAAGCCGCACACGCATCACACCTCAACGAGAATCAATCAATGGATCACAACGAAGGTATGAAACATACTCAATCAAGGAACGGGTCACAGCCCAACAACATCAACGATGAATAACACAAGTTATCATCAACCAATCGGAAGGTACAAACAACACACATGCTAGCATTTAGACACCGAATTAGCATGCTTATCAAACGGATAAACCAAAGGTAGTTCCGAGGAACACACAAGACACTTCACGGTTCAACGAAACACCATGTTGAACACTTAGCACGATTCAAGACACCAAAGTCCTACATGGATACCTAACACATAGTTCTAGACATACGAAACATCAAGAAGACATTCAAATAGTTCCACAAAAGAACAGCGGGAAGTCAAAAGATCAAATACCGAGTCAAAAGAACCACGGGGAACAAATCCCCAATCAAACACCATTGTGTTCCCCGCGGGTAGACCCACGGGTAGGCTCCCACCCGTGGTTCCGCCCGCGGGTACACTACCCACCGCCTTTATGTTCCCCGCGGGTGGGCGGCGGGGGATCTCGACCCGTCATTCCGCCCGCGGGTACATACACCTGTGGAAAATAATCCTTTCGGGGATTTTCAACTCCAAACTCAAATTCAAGTCCAAAACATGCCAAATCTCACCCAACACAACAAAATGACTTGAATCATAGGAAATTCCAAGCAATGGCACAAATGAACCCTAAACACAAGCTCTAGATATGCATTTTCATAAGACAAATGCATAAACACTCACATTTCATAGCAAAACACAAGTAGAATCTAAGAAATCACATATAGGTAAGCAAAATAGGTTTTAGTAGAGCATGGGTTACCTCTTGTAGACTAAAAGACTTCACTTTACACCTCAACAAGCTTCTCACAAGGCTCACTTTCCAAACCCACTTCAAGAACAAACCAAAAGATCATAAAGATCCTACCTTTAAGAAAAAGACATCTAAGATGGAACCAAAAACACAAGATGGACTTAGACCTTACCCTCCTAGATGCCCAAATAGGTGAAAGGTTGAATATTGGAAGCAAATCTTGAAGTCTTGACAAGGTCTCAACTTAGCTTGGAGGAAAAGCTAATCACCTTTCTAGAGAGAAGGTAGAGCTAATATTTTAGAAAGTGTAAGGGATGAAATGAAGATGTCTTCTAGGTTAGGTTACAATACTAACACTAGGTAAAAGGTCAAGAATACCCTTACTAACTTTAGAAAGTGTAAGGAACAAGGGAACTCCCTTCAAAGCTCAAGGTATAACATGACTTTGAAGTTGACTAGTCAAATACTAGTCCTCAAATATTAAAAATCAGGATTTTAGGAATTAATTCCTCAATTAGATAGGATTAATTACTCAATTAATCCATGGGTTGAATGTGGATTTTTGGGGTGTCACATCCTCTCCCCCTTCAAAGAAGCTTCGTCCCCGAAGCTTGGGTACGATGAGTTAGAAACAAATGGTGGTAGGAAACAATATTGTGACAAGAGGTTCAAGAACGAATTCTTTTGGTCGAAACTCAAGAGATTTCACAAGAATTCCAAACAAGAAAGAAGGTATATCAAATCAAGAATTGGCAAGAGTTTAACGAAGGAATGGATTGAGCATCATGAACACTATCCTAACACAAACACCGACTTCTAGCCAACCACTAAGAACTAAACAACCAACTCAAAGCACCAACTACTACTAAGCTAACAAAACAACAAAGCAACAAGCAAAACGAGCACAAAAGCGAACAACAAACAACCAACAACGGCAACAACGGCTAAGGATTCACAACTACTCAAGAAAGGTGAACAAGATAGCCACATATTCACTCTAGAAGGATTCACTGTCCAACTCCTCGGACTCTTCATCATCTTCTCTTCTAAGGCTTGAACTGGCTTCAATCTGGTCTAGCCTGTGGTGCACGGCGACGAACTGCGTCTTCATGTAGGCGAAGCAACTAAACCAAATACCCAAACTACAAGCTAACAACCATAGCAAACAAGAGAGAACGACTAAACGCACAACCGAGCAAACAACTGCCAAAGAACCTACTAACAAAACAAGCAAGGGACGCAACAAGGTTCCACAACGAAAACGGTCGGCTAGAGAAACGGATGACAAAGCTTAAGAGATGGGTTGCGAACGAGATTTTAAGCAACAAAGGTGTTCGCCACTAACCAAAGTTAGAGAGCACAAGGATTCAAATTAAGGTGGTGAGATAGATAGGTTTGGTCACAACAAAGCTCAACACCAAAACTGTTGGTTAACAAAACGAGAGACAAAACTCAGTGATAGGTTTAGGGTTCACAAAGGTAAGACAAGAAAGAAAGATAAGGTGGTAGATAAAAGATTATCCGGAAAGGAAACTAACATCACACCAAGCCTAACTCCAGCTAAAAACTAGCCAACGATCTACTCAAAACGAGACGACTCAGCAAAGGAACGAGCCACAAACGGAAACTGACACCACAAGAACTCTAAACTAGATCACTCGGGATCAAAGAACCAGGGTTGCATCTTCAACCGCTCTCCGCTGACTTCTTCAACCAAAGGAAGCAAGGTACTCACACTACACAACTTGAACTCGGCATCTGTTTGAACTCGATCTGTCTCTTCCGACAAAGGCTACAGCTGCTAGATCAAAACACGAGATGGATGTCTTTCTCTCCGGCTCTTGAGCTAACTTGATGAAGGCTACCGACTTAAAATCCGCAAACACACACAACCCACGACTCTACTACGAAGCAACGCTTGAAAACTTTAAAGCTTCGGTTCGGGGGTAAGGTCCAAAACAGGAACGGTAACACCGGAGAAGGGTAACTAAGGGGAAAGAAGGCTCACAAGAAGAGATGCGGTTCAACGGAAAAGATTATAGTGAAGGGTTTAGGTTCAACAACTCGAGGACCAAGTTAGTTACGAAGAAGAGAATTGTAAACAAGACTACAACTCAAGGAGTAAGGAATCAAAACGAGGTTTAAGGGAGTTGAGAAGGATGAAGGGTCTAGATATTAAACTCAAGCACACGATGGTTGGAAAGGAAAAGAGGATGAGAGTTTAGGTTCCAAACTGGAGGACGACGTTAATTAGGTTTAGGATCAAAGTCATCAAAGTTGCAACTTAGGAAATAAGGTTGACACCTTGCACATAATCGTTAGAAACGAGAAATACAAGAACGAGGTTTAAAAAGGATAAATAAGGATTTCCTAACGGAAGAATTCCAGGTTTAGGTTCAAGGATAGCATTGATTAGAAAGGAAATCAAGATTTTTCAAAGTCACAACTTAGGAAAGATGAGGTTGTAACCTTGAATAGAATCAAATCAAGAAGGGAGCAAGAATGAGGTTCGAAGAGATATGAAGGATTTTCCAATAAAAAGGTTTTTGGGTCCGTCAAGGTAAAGAGACGAAAATGGCTTAGAGAGGGTTAGGGATTAGATAAGGGAAAGAGAAGAGGATCAGTTTCAAGAGGTGAAAGGGTTCACGACTTCCGGTGAAACTTCGGCTCAGACGCGGCTTAACTCTTAGACTTTGCTAGATTCCTTCATAAGCTGAAGTCACTGCCGTCTTGCACAAGATGGTTTGGACAGGAAACAAGAGCAAGGTTCGGAAGAAAAGGATCACTTGGAAAAAGGATGATTTGGTTCGTCTAAAGGAAAGAAGATATTTACGAGGGTCAAGGCAACACTCAAACAAGGTAACGCCCGAAGCTAACATGCGGAAAAGGCACAAAGACGAAGGAAGGTGCAACTAAAGGGTACAAGAGCTTACTTCAACGGTTCTCACTTGCATCCGCCTCACTACTGAGGATCTTGCCTTGCTGAGGTCCGGACTTGGTACACAGGTCCTGGATGCCACTTCCACTTAGTCCATTGTTACTTCCACTTCGACGCTTACTTCCCGACCGGGGCCCCACACAAAGAACTGGTTTCGATTCCGCTGATGTCTTCCTCTTAACCTTGCGCTCAAAGGAACGGTGGCCTTTCTTTTCACAAACAAAGCACTCTATCGGTTTCCCAAAACAGTCCACGCCGGGGTGGTCAGTTCCACACTTCTTGCAAACGGAGCGCCTTCTATTAGCCTTGATCTTCCGGATTGGCCGGGGATTCTTACCTCTCTTAGAGTCGTCTCTTTGAACACTTCTTGTTGATCCATGGTGAGCTGTCGTAGGCTCCCAAATTAAAACCTTACAAACGTAGTAGAGGGAGTAAGGATCGATCCCACGAGGAGTAACTAGTTTAACTTTTGTGCTCAAATTAAATGTAGGGGGTTTGGAATATATCGAGAATAAAGATAAAATAAATGAGAATTTAAATAAACAAGAAATTTAATTGAACGAATAAAGCAATGAAAATAATATATCGAAAACACTTATAATAAGAAACCTTGGTTAGTAAAGATCCAACACCGGAATTCAACACTGATCATTGATTAATAAAGTAATTAATATGCAATTGAATATTTGTCGTGAAATTATTTCCTTTCTGTTTTCCCTTAGTTGTAGGTGAATAAAGCACAAGCGGTTTAATTACCCCTAACTACTAAATAACCTAAGACAAGCGCTATAGATTTAATTTAATAGCAGCAATAGGAACTAGGAAAACCGACAAACTAAATAACACAAGCACAAGCGGTTGCATTTAATTTAGGAAAATATTCTACCTGAGTCCAATTATCACTAAGCCGTCAATAATTAACCCAGTTGCTACTGAATATTAGAATAATTTGTAGCACAACATTATCTAATATAGCAAATAATTATATCAAGTAAATAACTAGTAGGCCTCCCTAGCAATTAAATGATACAACTATTCAAATAACTTAGAAGAATATTTAATACTCAAATGCATAAAAATTATATAATAAAAATAAATATATAACCTTACAGCGTTATGAACTCCGGGGCTTCAATTCACTAAACCAACTAGAAATTAGCCACAAATGGACATTGATAACAACTTCAACGAATACTATAGAGGAGGGAAGAATGAATATTTTAGAATGAGTTGCCATCATCTATTTATACTACTCTCAAAATATTTTCAACTCATTTTCCACCATTGAATTTCTATTTTTGTGCTAAGGCCTTCCACAATTCTAGCCAATCTTACCGGTCCAATTTGACTTTGCTTTTTTTCCGCTACCGCCGTATGCTATGTTCTGTAGGAAAGCAAACAAAACAATATATTTATTTCATTTATTTCTAGGTTTATAATATATATATATACTAGAAGTCTAGTACAGTAGTAATATATATATATATATATATATATATATATATATATATGTTATGTATTCTATATTTATTTATTATATATATTATATATAATATATTATATATATATTTAGTATATAGCACGTAGTACGTATTCTTATATATTATATATTATATATATATTATATATTATATAAGAATAGCTTATATATTATATATAAAAAGAACTAATTATTAGATAATATTAAATAATTAATGCAAAATTATTATAAAGATGTACCTAAAATATGAGTGTAAAATATGCAAAATCAAATGAGTGTAAAATTTGGCGAGCTGTCGTAGGCTCCCAAATTAAAACCTTACAAACGTAGTAGCGGGAGTTAGGATCGATCCCACGAGGAGTAACTAGTTTAACTTTTGTGCTCAAGGAAATAATGGGGGATTTGGAATATATCGAGAATAAATATTAAATAAAAGAGAAATTAAATAAACGAGAAATTTAATCTAACGAATAAACAGTGAAAATTATATATTGAAAGTACTTATAATAGAAAACCTTGGTTAGTAAAGATCCACCACCGGAGTTTAACACTGATCATTGATTCATAAAGTAATTAATATGCAATTAAATATTTGTCGTGAAATTATTTCATTTCTGTTTTCCCTTAGTTGTAGGTAACTAAAGCACAAGCGGTTTAATTACCCCTAACTACTAAATAACCTAAGACAAGCGCTATAGATTTAATTTAATAGCAGCAATAGGAACTAGGAAAACCGACAAACTAAATAACACAAGCACAAGCGGTTGCATTTAATTTAGGAAAATATTCTACCCGAGACCAATTATCACTAAGCCGTCAATAATTAACCTCAGTTGCTACTGAATATTAGAATAATTTGTAGCACAACATTATCTAATATAGCAAATAATTATATCAATTATATAACTAGTAGGCATCCCTAGCAATTAAATTGATACGACTATTCAAATAATTTAGAAGAATATTTAATACTGAAATGCATAAAAATATATATAATAAAAATAAATAAATAACCTTACAGCGTAATGAACTCCGGGGCTTCAAATCACTAAACCAAACTAGAAATTAGCCGCGAATGGACATTGATAACAACCTTAAAGAATATTCGAGAGGGGAAGAATGAACATTTTACAATAGGAAACTCCTACTATTTATAGCATTCTAAAAATAGGCCAAACTATTCTCTACCACACGTTCCCTATTTTTGTGCCTCACTACCAAGTCTAGCTGCTTGGTCTTGCCATGATTGGCGCACCACATTTGACCTGCACAAAACAATATCTAAAGATTAGATTTATAATATATATATATATATATATATATAAATAATTATAATCCAATACGTATTGTATATATACTATTATTATGCATCCTAGCTATATATTATATATTATATATATATATTATATTATATTATATATTACTTTTAGTAGGACGCAATATATATAGATTAGTATGTAATCTTATATATATTAAATATTATATTATATATATATATATATATATATATCTAGTACTATATTTTGCTCATTAATTGTTAAACTCTAAAAATAACTAATTGTTAAATAATATGAAATAATTAATACGAAAATATTATAAAAATGTACCTAAAATATGAGTGTAAAATGTGCATATCAAATCCCCCCACACAAAAAAACATTTGCTTGTCCTCAAGCAAAAATATTATTCGCGATGTAAATTAAAATGAAATTCCAAAAATTCATAACACTTCATGAACAACAATCTGAAGCACCCTGCAATTAATAAGTTAGCACCCCTGTTCAAAATTGGAGAGAACTAAACAAGTAAGCTCTCACAGGAATATCACTCATCACTCAAGTGTTTGATGGGTATAGATTTCACTCATGTTCATTCCTATAAAATTGCTCAACCATAGGCTTGCATGTCTTCTCAATCACCACTACAAGAGTCATGCATGACACAAATCATAAGGACTTTCCATAGGTTGTAATGGGGCTAGGGTTAAGGTAGGGAATATTTTAGGGAAGTAGTTTAAATAAAACCTTCAAACTAGAGGAGCAAAATATATGCAAATAATCCAAGATACTTGCTCAACACCCTCAATTTTTTCATTCAAAGCATCTCCTATTGACATTTCAACCCAATTGTCATTCTCGGAAATATAAAATTCTTCCTCAATATTACAAGAATTTCCCTTTACTTCATTTATTTAGAAGTAACTTCAACTCAAAATCAATTGCTGATTCTTTCTCATTTATTTCAGCAATATTTTTCTTTTTCAAACATATATTCTCCATTTTTCCCTTTTTCATTTTTTCAATTTTTCATGCCTTTTTTTTTTTTTGAATCGAGAACTGCTTCATCTTTTCTTTTCCATAGAAGACCAACGACATATTGGCAACGAAGATACAACTCACCTCACTCTCAATCATATTAATAAGAGTAAGTGATCTCCCCCACACTAATCCTTCCCAACCTCACGTAGATTACAAAAATAATCCAAAATTTGCTCCACTAGTTATTCAGCTGGGTGAAGGCATTATTTTAGATATAAAAGGCTTGTAATGTGGTTCAAAATAAAGAAAGGAATGACCATAAAGCTCAAAGTGGTTAACAAAGGGAAATAAATCATAGGACAAACCGGTTATTTGGCTAGTGAGGCTCAAAGTCGAATAATGGCCTTAATCACATTTGAATCATGCATGGTCAAATTAGCTTTAAAAGAGAATCAAGGCAAGTTCTAGAGAAACAAAATTATGGAAGAAAGCGCACAATAGAAAGAAATTAAGACCGAAGTGTCGGTCAATGGCTCAAAATCTCACAGGTTTATTGCTTACTTAATATAGCCACTGCATATCAAACAGGAAATGCTAACAAACTAATCACAACTTGCCAAACTATTTATTCAATCATGTTATGCATTCCAAGAAAGAAAAAAATATTATTTTTCAAAATAATACTTATTTTGCATAAAATAATAGTAAAATATTTTTTGAAAATTTTGACATATGCAAACAAATAATAAAACTAAATTCTCTCCCCCACACTTATTATCAACGTTGTCCCCAATGTTGAATAAAAACATGCAGAAAAAGTGTTATTGAATGAGAATAGGGAATAAAATAAAATAAAATAAAATAAAAATGGAACAAACACACCTTAGGTTGCCTCCCAAGCAGCGCCTTTGTTTATCGTCGTTGGCTCGACTTATGATATATCTTTAAATTTCCATCGTCTTTTTGAGTACCTTCGATGATTATGAGTATTCAAAGAAACAGCCCCTTCATGCAGATTAGGACTCAAAGATGATTTATTATTTGGTTCTTCTTTATTTTCAATAGAACCAATTGCATTAAATTTAACAAGTTTCAAGGAATCAACAAAAATTGCAAAATTATCATCACTAGGAGATTTCATGGTATCACAAATATTAAAGTCCACAAATTTACCATTAGACTCCATTGTAAGCATGCCACTATGAATATCAATTTTCATTTTTGCGGTTTTTAAAAATGGTCTTCCTAACAAAATATGAGAAATTTGATTATTATTTTCCATATCAAGGACATAAAAATCAGCAGGAAAAACCAAGTTATTAACTTTAACAAGCAAATCCTCAACCACACCCCTAGGATATGTAGTAGATCCATCAGCCAATTGAATTACTATACTAGATTTATTCAGGGGTCCAAGATTTAAAGAAGCATACACAGGATATGGCATAACATTAATAGAAGCTCCTAAATCTAACATAGCATTTTCAAGTTTAACACCACTTATCATGCACGGAATAGTAAACATACCTGGGTCTTTGCATTTTTCAGGAAGATTGCCTTGACTAGCCATAGAGACATTCTCGTGCACTTTCACTTCATCAACTCCTTTATTTTGTTTCTTTTTCAATGTGCATACCTCTTTTAGAAAATTTGCATAGCGAGGTACCTTTTTCATAGAATCTAAAAATGGTTTATTAGCCTCACATTCACGAAATGTCTCATATAAATCATTATTTGAGTTTCCTCTTATTGGTTCCAAAAGAGCTTGAGGAAAAGGGGGTACTGGTTCATAATCAGAAAAAGAAGAAAGGTTACCTTGGGACTTCTCTTTATTGGCAATGTTACTTGCACTTATTTCCTTGTCTAAATCAACATTCTTTTCCAGCGACATACTTCCCACAGTAATTGCACTTACATTCTCTTTAGGATTAACGATCGTTTGAGATGGTAATTTGCCAGAGCTCTGTGCTTCCAACCGACTTACCGTAGTTGCTAGTTGGCCCACTTGCCTTTCTAAGTTTTGAATACTAACCTTTGTTTCTTGAATACTAGCTCTTGTCTCTTGTTGGAATAGTTGTGTTTCTTGTTGAAACTGCAAAGTGTTAGTAGCAAGAGATTTAACAATATCTTCTAGATTCATACCAGAGCTAGAGCTTTGGGCTGGTTGTTGGCTGGAAGGAAATTGTTGTCTATACTGTTGAAAGTTGGAACGATTCTGAACAAACTGGTTCCCTTGTGAGTTCCCATAGCTAAGGTTCGGGTGATCCCTCCATCCAGGATTATATTTATTAGAAAATGGGTCATACTTACCTTGAGGTTGTCCAGGAAAACCTCCAGCCATGTTGACTTGTTCAATAGGTTCTTCTTGAAGAGTTGGGCAGGCATCAGTTTGGTGCCCAACTACCGAGCAAATTCCACATGCTTTTACAGTTTGCATATTGCCTACTGCTAATTGACGAACAAGAGTAATTAAACCAGTAATTTGTTGTTCAAGAGCAGAAATATTTACCTCATTCACTTGCTTAGACGGTTGGACAAGTCTATTGCCAAACTGTTGAGAATTTGCAGCCATGTTTGCAATTAGAGTTCTTGCAGCGTCCGGTGTCTTGTCAACTAAAGCACCACCGCTTGCGGCATCAATCATGCTTCTATCCATTGGAAAAAGTCCTTCATAAAAGTATTGAATGAGTAATTGATCACTAATTTGATGGTGTGGGCAGCTTGCACATAACTTCTTGAAACGCTCCCAATATTCATACATGGACTCTCCATTGTTTTGCCTTATACCACATATTTCTTTCCTAATGTTGGCCGCCCTTGAAGCTGGGAAGTATTTTTCAAGGAACATTGTCTTCAAGTTATTCCATGTAGTGATGCTCCCAGAAGGTAGATAGTATAGCCAATCCTTCGCTGAATCTTTCAACGAAAAGGGAAAGGCTCTCAACTTAATTTGTTCTTCAGTAACCCCTGTGGGTTTCATACTCGAACACACCACATGGAATTCCTTTAAGTGTTTGTGCGGATCTTCACCTGCAAGTCCATGAAAAGAAGGCAAAAGATGAATTAATCCAGATTTTAGTTCAAATTGTATATTAGCATCCAGAGCGGGAAAAGTAATGCATAAAGGTTGCTGATCCAAATTTGGAGCTCCAAGCTCTTTTAAAGTCCGATTTTGAGCCATGGGTTCCTCTTCTAAATCAGAATTGGTAGAATCGGTAGAATCGGTAGCCAGATCACTAAACTCCAATTTTCTCAAAGCTTGTTTCTTCCACCTGCGTATAGTTCTTTCAATTTCCGGATAGTACGGCAAGAGTTCTTGATTAGCAGATCGAGTTATAGGCATAAACAAAAAGAAAATATATTTTGATTTGCAATTATGTAAAAGTAATGAAAGAAAAGAAAATTATTATTTTTATTTTCGTTTGGGACAAATTGAAAAACAAATAAACAAATAACAAAATAAATAATTAAATAAATAAACAAACACAAAATAAGCTAGAAAACCATTTGGTGAGCTGTCGTGATAAGCTAGAAAACCGTTTGTAAGAAAATATATTTTGATTTGCAATTATGTAAAAGTAATGAAAGAAAAGAAAATTATTATTTTTATTTTCGTTTGGGAAAAATTGAAAAACAAATAAACAAATAACAAAATAAATAATTAAATAAATAAACAAACACAAAATAAGCTAGAAAACCATTTGGTGAGCTGACGTGGGGTTGTTGTAGTATAGTGGTGAGTATCCCCGCCTGTCACGCGGGAGACCTGGGTTCGATCCCCGGCAACGGCGCCAAAATTTGGTGAGCTGTCGTAGGCTCCCAAATTAAAACCTTACAAACGTAGTAGCGATCGTAAGGATCGATCCCACGAGGAGTAACTAGTTTAATGTATGTCTTCAAATGAAAGGAAGGGAAGGGGGGTTTGGAATATATCGAGAATAAATATTAAATAAACGAGAAATTTAATCGAACGATAGTTTAATGTATGTCCTCAAATGAAAGGAAGGGAAGGGGGGTTTGGAATATATCGAGAATAAATATTAAATAAACGAGAAATTTAATCGAACGAATAAACAGTGAAAATAATATATCGAAAACACTTATAATAAGGCACTGATCATTGATTAATAAAGTAATTAATATGCAATTGAATATTTGTCGTGAAATTATTTCCTTTCTGTTTTCCCTTAGTTGTAGGTGAATAAAGCACAAGCGGTTTAATTACCCCTAACTACTAAATAACCTAAGACAAGCGCTATAGATTTAATTTAATAGCACCAATAGGAACTAGGAAAACCGACAAACTAAATAACACAAGCACAAGCGGTTGCATTTAATTTAGGAAAATATTCTACCCGAGTCCAATTATCACTAAGCCGTCAATAATTAACCCAGTTGCTACTGAATATTAGAATAATTTGTAGCACAACATTATCTAATATAGCAAATAATTATATCAAGTAAATAACTAGTAGGCCTCCCTAGCAACTAAATGATACAACTATTCAAATAACTTAGAAGAATATTTAATACTCAAATGCATAAAAATTATATAATAAAAATAAATAAATAACCTTACAGCGTTATGAACTCCGGGGCTTCAATTCACTAAACCAACTAGAAATTAGCCACAAATGGACATTGATAACAACTTCAACGAATACTATAGAGGAGGGAAGAATGAACATTTTAGAATGAGTTGCCATCATCTATTTATACTACTCTCAAAATATTTTCAACTCATTTTCCACCATTGAATTTCTATTTTTGTGCTAAGGCCTTCCACAATTCTAGCCAATCTTGCCGGTCCAATTTGACTTTGCTTTTTTTCCGCTACCGCCGTATGCTATGTTCTGTAGGAAAGCAAACAAAACAATATATTTATTTCATTTATTTCTAGGTTTATAATATATATATATATACTAGAAGTCTAGTACAGTAGTAATATATATATATATATATATATATATATATATATATATATATATGTTATGTATTCTATATTTATTTATTATATATATTATATATATTATATTATATATATATTTAGTATATAGCACGTAGTACGTATTCTTATATATTATATATTATATATATTATATATTATATAAGAATAGATTATATATTACATATAAAAAGAACTAATTATTTGATAATATTAAATAATTAATGCAAAATTATTATAAAGATGTACCTAAAATAAGAGTGTAAAATATGCTTATCAATCCAAAACTAGTAGCCGTCAAACTCCTAACCACAGGTGAAACGCTTTTGTCAAGCTTCTCCTTACGGTTCTCCCGGATTTCTTTTTGAACTTGCTGAACTCGTTAGAGGTCAGTTGCACAAAGGTAGGCCTCCTTGACTTCAGCAGGATAGAACCGCTCGCGTATCTTAACCTTCAGGTCTTCCCAACTGAACTCCAGATCATGTCTACAAGCTGGCCTTTCAAGCATCCACCACGAGTCCGCTTCTTGCCGAAGGGAGAACGTGGCTAACTTCACCTTGCGATCCTCCGGGCAAGCCACTAATTCGAAGATCTTGTCAAACATCCGGATCCACTCGTCTAGCACTACGGGATCTTCTTCACCGGCGAAGGTCGGGGGACGGAGACTTGCGACTTGGGGTACAAAGTCACGATTCTCATTCTGTAAAGGGGGGGGGGGGTGGTTCTTGAGGAGGGCGCTATTCGCGTCTGGGTGATCTGTGTCAGCTGATGCAGGCTTTGAGCTAACTGTTCACTGGTGGCTGCTTCTGAAAACCTTTCACGACGTCTCGATGGTGCCATCTTCGACTTCTACAGCAACAACACGATAACGGGAGGAAACTTAGGGCCCGCACCCTTACCTGGTGCCTTAAGTAAAGAGAACCAAAGCTAAAAAGGAAACAAAGCAAATATAACACAACAGAAAACGACACAAGAACACACAACCTCACCGCGCGTCCTAAAGTCCTAAGTCCTAAGCACTTAGATTCTTAAGGTCACTTATTGTCTCAAACCACACTTAACCACTTAGAAAGTCTAGACTTAACTCTTTCTAGGTTCAAACCTAGGCTCTGATACCAACTGTAACACCACCCCAAACATGATATATATAAAAGGCCTTAACACATGCAGATAACACAACAAAACACTAGCACAGCGGAAGATAAAAAGGTAACTGGATAAAACAAATCCAAAACAGGGGTGTTATGCCACGTTTACCAATAATGATAAACGCTATAGCGGTCAAATCTGCATTGTGTACACAACTATCCCAAAGTCATAAGTCTATCACTACATCGGCTCATAGGCCACAAAGCAAGGAAAAAGGCACTAAACTATCGGCCACTAGACATCGCGCTCGTCTAGACATCACCTGAAAGAACACAAAGATAAACATGGGACGACGCCCAGTCAGCGATAATGCTGGTAATCCACCAATACCTGTTAAGTATCATACATAGATAAGATATATATACAAAATCATTTCGAAAGGGAATACATATATATAATTGTAAAACCAAGAGTAAACACCAACTCAAGACTCATCACTCTCAACAATCAACACGGGAACACATCCCAAGACCACAAAGGACAACAACAACTCAAGGATAAAGACACGACAAATCGAAACACATGCCTAGGCAACACATGCCTTTGTGACTACACACGTCACAAGAAGAGAACACACAACCACGGCTACACAAGCCCTCGTGACATCACACATCACGAGTTGATATGTCTTCCTTATGCCCTGTTCTAACCTTACGGCTACCCCCAACCTTATATCTAGTTCCAACCTTTACCTCCAGGACCCATGTACTCCAAGTCCAACCTTATTCCCCCGGGAACTGTCGTTCCCCCTCTAACAGTCCCTCCAACAAAGCCACCGATTTCATAGTACACGAGGTACCGTACACACACATGGCAACACATGCCCTGGATAACACATGTTATCCTAGTAAAATCACGTGAACCTTACACAAAGGCCACAGCTCCATAATCACGTCACGACCACCACGAGGACCGCTGTAATACCTTGGTGACTAGTGCCCCATACCACTAATCGTGCAATCCAGGTAAAGCCACACACGCATCACACCTCAACAAGAATCAATCAACGGATCACAACGAATGTATGAAACATACTCAATCAAGGAATGGGTCACAGCCCAACAACATCAACGATGAATAACACAAGTTATCATCAACCAATCGGAAGGTACAAACAACACACATGCTAGCATTTAGACACCGAACTAGCATTCTTATCAAACGGATAAACTAAAGGTAGTTCGGATAAACACACAAGACACTTCACGGTTCAACGAAACACGATGTTGAACACTTAGCACGATTCAAGACACCAAAGTCCTACATGGATACCTACCACATAGTGCTAGACATACAAAACATCAAGAAGACACTCAAATAGTTCCACAAAAGAACAACGGGAAGTCATAAGATCAAATACCAAGTCAAAAGAACCACGGGGAACAAATCCCCAACCAAACACCACTGTTTTCCCCGCGGGTGGACCCACGGGTCGGCTCCCACTCGTGGTTCCGCCCGCGGGTACACTACCCGCCGGCTTTATGTTCCCCGCGGGTGGGCGGCGGGTGGAGCTCGACCCGCCGTTCCGCGCACGGGTACATACACCTGTGCAAAATAATCCCTTCGGGGATTTTCAACTCCAAACTCAAATTCAAGTCCAAAACATGCCAAATCTCACCCAACACAACAAAATGACTTGAATCATAGGAAATGCAAAGCAATGGCACAAATGAACCCTAAACACAAGCTCTAGATATGCATTTTCACAAGACAAATGCATAACCACTCACATTTCATAGCAAAACACAAGTAGAATCCAAGAAATCACATATAGGTAAGAAAAATAGGTTTTAGTAGAGCATGGGTTACCTCTTGTAGACTAAAAGACTTCACTTTACACCTCAACAAGTTTCTCACAAGGCTCACTTTCCAAACCCACTTCAAGTACAAACCAAAATATCATAAAGATCCTACCTTTGAGAAAAAGACATCTAAGATGGAACCAAAAACACAAGATGGACTTAGACCTTACCCTCCTAGATGCCCAAATAGGTGAAAGGTTGAATCTTGGAAGCAAATCTTGAAGTCTTGACAAGGTCTCAACTTAGCTTGGAGGAAAAGCTACTCACCTTTCTAGAGAGAAGGTAGAGCTAATATTTTAGAAAGTGTAAGGGATGAAATGAAGATGTCTTCTAGGTTAGGTTACAATACTAACACTAGGTAAAAGGTCAAGAATACCCTTACTAACTTTAGAAAGTGCAAGGAACAAGGGAACTCCCTTCAAAGCTCAAGGTATAACATGACTTTGAAGTTGACTAGTCAAATACTAGTCTTCAAGTATTAAAAATCAGGATTATAGGAATTAATTCCTCAATTAAGATAGGATTAATTACTCAATTAATCCATGGGTTGAATGTGGATTTTTGGGGTGTCACAAAGGCGCCCCGTTTGCAATAAGTGTGGAAGTGACCACCCCGGCATGGACTGCCTTGGGAAACCAATAGAGTGCTTTGTTTGTGGCAAGAAAGGTCACCGGTCCTTTGAGTGCAGAGCTAAGAGGAAGTCTTCGACGGACGCAACAACAACCTCGGCAAGGCAAGATCAACAGTTCTGAGTCAGATGCAAGTGGGAACCGTTGAAGTAAGTTTTGTACCCTTTTGTTGCTTCTCGCTTCGTCTTTGTGTCTTTCCTTGCGTGTTAGCTTCGAGCGTTAGCTTGTTTGAGTGTTACCCTTGACCCCCGTTAATCTTTTATTTCCTTTAGACAAACCCTATCACCCTTTTTGCCAAGTAATCATTTCTTTCGAACCTTGCTCTTGTATCCTGTCCAAACCACCTTGTGCAAGACGGCAGTGACATCAGCTTATGAAGGAATCTAGCAAAGTCGAAGAGTTAAGCCGCCTCTAAGATGAAGTTTCGCCAGAAGTCGTGAACCCTTTCACCTCTTGAAACCGACCCTCTTTTCTTACCCTTGTCTAATCCCCAACCCTCTTTAAGCTGTTTTCGTCTCTTTACCTTGACGGACCCAAAAGCCTTTTTATTGGAAAATCCTTCCTACCTTTTCAAACCTCGTTCTTGTTCTCTTCTTGATTTGATTCTGTACAAGATGACAGCCTCGTTTTCCTAAGTTGTAATCTTGAAAATCTTGATTTCCTTTCCAATATACGCTACCATTGAGCTTAAACCCAGTACCCTTCGTTAGGAAATCCTTTCAACTCTTTCAAATCTCATTCTTGATTCTACACTTCAATCGATTCTGTGCAAGGTGGCAACCTTATTTCCTAAGTTGCAACTTTGATGACTTTGATCCTAATCCTAATTAACATCGTCCTTAAGTTTGGAACCTAGACTCTCGTCCTCTTTTCCTTTCCAACCTTCGTGTTCTTGAGTTTAGTATCTAAACCCTTCCTCCTTCTCAACTCCCTTAAACCTTGTTTTGATTCCTTACTTCTTGAGTTGTAGCCTTGTTTACAATCCTCCTCTTCTTAACTAACATAGTCCTCAAATTGTTGAACCTAAACCCTTCACTCTAATCTTTCCCGTTGAACCAAATCTCTTCTTGTAAGCCTTATTTCCCCTGAGTTACCTTTCTCCTTTGTTACCGTTCCTGTTTTGAACCTTTCATCCGGACAGAAGCTTTGAAGTTTTCAAGTGTTGCTTTGTAGAGAGTTGGAAGTGGTGTGCTAATGCAAGTGTTAAGTCGGTAGCCTTCATCAAGTTAGCCCAAGATCTAGAGAGAAGGACATCCAACCCGTGTTTTGGATCTAGCAGCTGTAGCCTTATCGAATGTGACGAATCAAGTTCAAGCAGATGCCGAACCCAAGTTAAGTAGTGGGGCTACCATGTTTCCTTTGGTTGGAGAAGTCAGCGGAGGTCAGTTGAAGATGCAACCCTGGTTCTGTGATCCCGAGTGATCTAGTTTAGAGTTCTTGTGGTGTTAGTTTCTGTTTCTGGCTTGTTCGTTAGCTGAGTCATCTCATTTTGAGTAGATCGTTGGCTAGTTTTGAGTAGGAGTTAGGCTTGGTGTGGAGTTAGTTTCCTTTCCGGTTAATCTTTTGTCTATCACCTTATCTTTCTCCCTTGTCTTACCTTTGTGAACCTTAAACCTATCTCTGAGTTTTGTCTCTCGTTTTGTTAACCGACGGTTTTGGTGTTGAACTTTGTTGTGACCAAACCTATCTATCTCACCACTTTAATCTGAGCCCTTGTTTTCTCCAACTTTGGTTAGTGGAGAATACCTTTGTTGCTTAAAACCTCGTCTACAACCCATCTCTTAAGCTTTGTCATCCGTTTCGCAAGCCGACCATTTTCGTTGTGGAACCTTGTTGCGTCCCTTGCTTGTTTTGTTAGTAGGTTCTTTGGCAGCTATTTGCTCAGTTGTGCGTTTAATTGTTCTCTCTTGGTTGCCGTGGTTGTTAGCTTGTAGTTTGGGTAGTTGGTTTAGTTGCTTCGCTTTTTGAAGACGCAGTTCGTCGCCGTGCACCATAGGCTAGATCAGATTGAAGCCAGTTCAAGCCGTAGAGGAGAAGATGATGAAGAGTCCGAGGAGTCGGAGAGCGAGTCTTTCTAGAAGCTGTGGTTACCTTGTTCGCCTTTTTCCTAGTAGTTGTACCTCCCTTGCCGTTGTTTCCGTGTTGGTCGTTTGTTGCTTGCTTTGTGTGCTTGTTTTGCTTGTTGCTTGCTTTGTGTGCTTGTTTTGCTTGTTGCTTTGTTGTTTAGTTAGCTTAGTTGTAGTAGTGGGTGTTTTGTGTTGGTTGTTTTGTTCTTAGTGTTTGGCTAGAAGTTGATGTTGGTATTAAGACTAGAGTTCGTGATGCTCAACCTTTCCTTTGTTGATTCTGGCTAATTTTTGATTTGTTATGCCTCCTTTCATGTTTGGAATTCTTGTGAAACCTTTTGAGTTTTGACCAAAAGAGCTTATTCTTGAACCTCTTGTCACAATGTTGTTCCTATCACCGTTGGTTTCTAATTCGTCGTACCCAAGCTTCGGGGACGAAGCTTCTTTGAAAGGGGAGAGGATGTGACACCCCAAAAATCCAAATTCAATTCATGGATTAATTGAGTAATGAATACTATTTCAATTGAGGAATTAATTTCTAAAATCTTGATTTTTAATACTTGAGGACTAGTATTTGACTAGTCAATTCCAAAGTCAAGTTGTACCTTACACTTTCTAATGTTAGTAAGGGCATTCTTGACCTTTCACCTAGTGTTAGTATTGTAACCTAACCTATTAGACATCTTTATTCCATCCCTTACACTTTCTAAAATATTAGCTCCACCTCCTCTCTAAAAACGTGAGTAGCTTTTCCTCCATGCTAAGTTGAGACCTTGCCAATTCTTCAAGATTTGCTTCCAAGATTCAACCTTTCACCTATTTGGGCATCTAGGAGGGCAAGATCTAAGTCCATCTTGTGTTTTTGGTTTCATCTTAGGTGTCTTTTCCTAAAGGTAGGATCTTTATGATCTTTTGGTTGTTCTTGATGTGGGTTTGGAAAGTGAGCCTTGTGAGGAGCTTGTTGAGGTGTAAAGTGAAGTCTTTTAGTCTACAAGAGGTAACCCATGCTCTAGAAAATATATTTTGCTTACCTATATGTGATTTCTTGGATTCTACTTGTGTTTTGCTATGAAATGTGAGTGTTTATGCATTTGTCTTGTGAAAATGCATATCTAGAGCTTGTGTTTAGGGTTCTTTTGTGCCATTGCTTGGCATTTCCTATGATTCAAGTCATTTCGTTGTATTGGGTGAGATTTGACATGTCTTAGACTTGAATTTGTGTTTGGAGATAAAATTCGCGAAAGATGTTGATGTGGTACAGGTTGTACCCGCGGGCGGAACGGCGGGTAGGAGGCCCACCCGTCGCCCACCCGCGGGGAACAAGTGTTGGGGAGACCAGTACCCGCGGGTACGTGTGTGGTGATGTTTGGGGATTTGTTCCCTGTGAATCTTTTGACTCGGTATTTTGTCTGTTGACTTCCCGTTGTTCTTTTGTGGAACTATTTGAGTATCTTCTTGATGTTCCGTAGGTCTATAACTATATGGTAGGTATCCATGTAGGACTTTGGTGTCTTGAATCGTGCTAAGTGTTTAACATTGTGTTTCTGTAACACCCCGTGTTACGGCCTTCAATCCCGGATTAATTATTTAATTAATCCCGTTAATAATAATTAAAAATGATTTAATTTGGTTAGGTTTCCCTTTAAATAATTAATAAGGTCTGCCATGAATCGTGGACCCTTGCCTAAACTAGAGTTTTAATCCCGTTAGGAATAAAGAAAGTTAACCTTTTACAAGTCAGATTCTAATTAGGAATCCTAGACCTATTTATCTATTAGGAATAAAGGAAGTAGGCCTTTTACTATTCAGATTATGATTAGGATTCCTGATGATATAAATAGGGGATTAGAAAGCTTTAGAACCCTGACCGCCACAATTATATTAAACAAAAGTATTCCCAAGGGATCCCCCACCACCAAGCCTAGGGAGATCAATCGGATGGAAATCATAGGGAAGAACCTTAATAGCCAAGGAGTCTAATTAAGGCTAAGAAGTAACCCATGTCTCAACAAAACCTATTTTCTTCCCTATAATCTCTTTCCTTGGCCTCCCTCTATATTTTTGTGTCTTGATTGAATTCCTCTATGATTAATTGTGTTATGTTCTTGATGATTGATAAGATGATTTATATGCTATCTTGATAATCTTGATGATCTTGATGTGATGATTCTTGACGAATCTTGATATTTCTTGATGTTAAAGATGAAATAGGTTCTTGATGATTTGGGTGGGATTAGAGCCCTAGGTTGGATTGGGAATTTGTATTGTGATGTTCTTGATTTATATTTGGGTGGAAATTCGCATGTTCGTGTGTTTTTTATATTTAGAAGTCTTAATAGGATAAGTCCTACATGATTCTTGCTTTTGATCCGTTAATTGCTTACGTGGTGTCGTTATTTGCGTTTAAAAGTGTCTAAGCATGGTTTCGGGTTCCACCAAGGTTCCAAGGACAAATATATGAGAAAAGAGTCAGTCGGGGGTAGGTGGGGGTAGGGGAACCCACCACCTACCCGCTGCCCAAAGGGGCACTGCCCGGCAGCGGGCAGCCACCGGGCAGCCGACTGCCCGCCGGCAACCCGTTTTCAGGAACAGTGCCCTCCGTCGCGCAGCCGGCGGGTGACCCCCACCCACCGGATACCCACTGGTCCGTACCCCACCCTGGGTCTTTAGCTTCCCCGTTTGATGTTCCCCGCTCCCCATGGTGTACCAACGGACCCCGTTTGTCATGCTTGAGTCTAGTTTGATTTTTTGGGTACCATTCGTAGGTTAAATAAGTCTTAGGAATTGCATGCTAGTTGAATTGGTAACCCGTTGACCTAGGTGGAAGTTGTATCAACCCTTAGGACTATTCTTAGTATGTGAATGATCACACGTAAGTTTATTTATATGTCGTTCCCCTCCCAATGTGCTACTACGTGCTCCTATGTGTTGCATGATCCCCCATTTTGGTTATAGGCCAATTTGGTGGTTCCCGAACTAAGGTTCGGAAGTCGGCTGAAGGCCGAATGGATTGTTCCCGGACTGAGGTTCGGAAGTCGGTTGAAGACCGAATGGATTGTTCCCGGACTGAAGGTTCGGAAGTGGCTGAAGGCCAATGGATTGTTCTTGAGCTAAGGCTCAGAAGTGGCTAAGGCTAAATTGATACACTTCTTGGGCTGCGGTCCAACTGTGGGCCTCGGTGCTATGACCCACCGACCTGAACGCGCCAGGCGGTGTGTAGGGCCAATAAGCCGAGGAAGGCTGTAGTCCACCGACCTAAGTAATCAGGCGGTGTGTAGGGCTACAGCTGGCTGCGATCCACCGAATGATGGGACATCGGTGTGTAGGGCCATAGTCTCCGAGGATCTTCTCCCACCGACTGAGTATAGCTCAATGGTGTGTCGGGCCTTATCCGCTATTGTCCACCGACTGTGCGCATCGACGATGTGTAGGGTCGTAAGTCACCCTTGTAAAGGGGATCGCGGTCCACCGACTGGGTCCGTCAGCGATGAGCCGGATCGTGGTCTGATGTTGAGTTCGTCAGCGGTTCTCCAAGGGTTGGTTGCGATCAACTCCCCTCATACCACGGTACTGAAGTAGGGTGCTACGGGGCCGTGTTAATGCTATAAGCATTAACCCTCATGTTCGGGGCATGCGATTGGTCCCGTGGCGCCATCAACGATTATGTGATATGAATGCTGATTGAATGATGGTGTGTTTGAATTGAAAAGTGAACTGTGACCTTAGATGCGTATTCCTTATGATGTTATCTCTACTTAACTGTTTATTACTGTTTGATGTGCTTATCCCTACTAGTTGAGTCTATTCTCCGTTTTAAAGCTAGAGTCTCCTAAGTATATATCTTCTTGCTTCAAAATGGTTTTCCTATATATATATATATATATATATATATATATATATATATATATATATATATATATATATATATATATATATATATATATATATATATATATATATATACATATATTGTATTTTAACGCGTTGGAGTGGGTTACTAGCATCTCTCGATGAACAGATATATTTGGTTTTCAAGCACAGATGAGTAGACACCGGAGCGTGCTAGAGATCTAGAGCGTAGAGTAGCTAGTTTCCCTTTTTGGCCTGCGTGCCATGCTTATGTATTGACATCATTGAGGATTTTAGTTAGTTAGCCTGTGCACCTGAGTTCTCTAGCTCAGGTGTGGCATAGCACCCCATACTTTTATGTTGGATTTCAGGATTTAATGAGGAATTTCCTTTATTATATAAGTTTTAAAAGTTTCAAAATTTCGGGGTGTTACAGTTGGTATCAGAGCCTAAGTTTGACCCTAGGATAAGACTCTTAAGACCAGACCTTAGGACATTAGGCTTGAACTCTTGGTACTTAGGAACATAGGACTCAGGAATCTTAGGATGTGCGGTGAGATTATGAAACCTACACATAACCTCCCCTCACTTTATCCCTCCCTAACTTAAAATGACTCCCCCTACGCTTACCACACCAAGGTAAGGGTGCAACACACTGACTCGTCATTACAATAAATATTGGCCCTGAAAACCAGCAGCATGGCGCCAACAAGAAGTCAGTCAAGGATCCCACACTCCTCGAAGAATGGATCCGAACCTTCAACAAAATGCTCGGCTTAGTGGAATGCCCAGAGGAACGTCGCGTAGAGATAGCCTCATTTTACTTCAGACACGAGGCCGATCTTTGGTAAATCCATGAAGAACCCACTTATGGGCAACAACCGGGGGTTCAACTGGGAGGGCCTAGGAGCACGGCTACGAGGAAGATTCCACCCCGCACCCGTAAGGGCAACCATGTACGAGGAAATTTTCCACCTAAAACAAGAGATGACCACCGTTAGGGAATACCACAAACAATTCCTCCAGCTGGCTCGTTTCGCGCCTGGATTAGATCCTACAGAGACGACCAAGATTAAGAAGTCTGTGACAAACCACAGACTACGAAACCCAGAAGGCCCTAATTGTAAGCAAACTCCGAACCCCTAACGAAGCCTACACCAGTGATGCTGACCTCTATCGAATCCAACTTCTACAAACGGGAAATTCAGGAACAAACCCGAAAGAAGAAGCAACAAAAGTGGGATACCACCTGTAAAGAGGACTAGGAACGCCAATTAAATGCAAGGAAGTAAAGTAGTACATAAACAACATCTTTTCTTAATCGTTAGAGCGAATTGTCGAAAAGGGCTCGATATGACAAGAAGAGGCAACACACACGTGGAAAGTATCATACAACTAAAGCATCCCTGCAATAAAGGTCTTACCTTGGAACAAGGACCTTGATGGTTTTAAGGCACCGTAAGAAGTGCATGTGACACACAAAATCGCCAAAACACCATGCGACGTCGATGGCAGTCAATCAAATGCATTCCGAGAAAGAGAAATGCATCAACAAGCACTTGGTCACCAAAGGATTGAACAAAGAACGAGCGACAAGCCAAACTCTAAGAAAAACCAAGAAGGCTTATCATTAATCAAGCAAGGAAAAGACAAAGTTGGCTTATAACCAACTACCCGGTGAAGGTGACGAGGTTGCTAATTGGAAACCGGATCGGACCTACTGAGCGGAAAGAACATGCGAGAGTCTTGACTCATCTAGAACTCGTGCTTAAGGATCAATAAAACTGTACGATGGGTCATCCTATGTTTTCGAGTCCCTTCTATTGTGCACATGGGCATGGGGCTTGTCGGGACTTGAATCTGTGCATTCTTGGGATTTTTCTCGAAGGAATTCACTCTTCCTAGTCACCTTCCCGCGGGTCCCCAACAGGACCTTGATGGGACCCTAACGGGTCCTTGCCCGGACCTTGACGGGGCCCTGACAGGAGCTTGGCAGGCGGACGACCGCCCACCTCGCGCCCACTGGTACGATGTGTTGATTTCCTAACTCCTCGTTTTATTGATTCATGGCGCACTTGTGTGCCTCGATTGATGATCGCAAGTCTTGGGTAAGGAATTATGGGCTGCCCAAACATGGTGTCCTCGGTAAAAGACCTTGACACGTGAGACACCGTCGGAAAAGCACAACCAATTGCATTACACGTGGAGTTGTAGTTGGACTCTACGATGCAACCGACTAGGGATGATTGGCATGAAGGATTGTGCAAACCAAGGAGGCGAGTTGGGAACTCGTGCTAAGGACTCACAAAAGCCTTAAAAGTCAAAATGCTAAGGATGGACCGGGACTCCTTCAAACCATGGATATCAAATCAAAGGGCTCCTTACAAGTTCAATGAAATCAAGAACGACGTAGTCCGTGGTGCTAAGCAAAAAGTAAAGAGCACATTTGTGCCAAGACCTCAAGGGTTATTAAGGACCAACAAGGAAATAAGATGACTCGTAAAGTCACCGAGTCATTCCACAACGAGATTAAGTAACCAACTGCGCTTCAAGAAGAAAAAAAAAAAAAAGAGCATGCAAGGGCACCTTCATCATTGGAAGTAACACAGAAGGGCGCAACAAGCCGAACCTCATGGAAGACATGAAGTGTTGGTCCCGAAAGGGTGGCGAGAAATCTAGAGGGGGGGGTGAATAGACTTCTCTAACTTTTTCAAACTTCTTCTGTAAACAACACTTTGTAACTTCAACTCTAAGTAACAAGTATAAACAAGTATAACAACTTAGAGTGTGCACAGCGGAATTGTAACGGCAAAGTGTTATGCTTAAATTGTGTAGTGCTCAAAGAGAGATTCTATACATGCATCACGTTAGAAACACTTGATATGGATGTAGGATGATGTATATAAAATTTCACTTGCATGCAAACGAGGGAACTATCAAACCCAGACAGATAAAGATACGCAATAAACCGTAATGGGTTAGTTCACAAATAATATAGGCATGCACGAAATATATATGAGCAGTAAGTAAATAGAGAGAAAGATTTATAGTGGTTCAGAGGTGGTGTAATCCTCCTAGTCCACTCTTCTCCTTTTCACTTCAAGGAGGAAATTCACTATTCTTCGATCACCCAGATACAATAGTGAATAAGTGCCCAACGACACTTCTCCGAGTGCTTCGCACAAAGCTACACTCCACCAAGGTTTTTCGCAAGCTCCTCTTGTTACTCCGCCTTCCCGAGTACTTCGCACCAAGCTGTACTCCTACACCACGAGAACTACGCACAAAGCTACGCTCTCACCGGGTTTTCACAAGCTCCCCTTGTTACTCTGCCCTTTACAACCGAGTGCTATGCACAAAGCTACACTCCAACTGGGTTTTTCACTCTCCCTAGTTAGTCTACCCCTTTTCTACACTCAGTAGAAGATTTACAATGAAATACAAAGATTTCTTCTCTCAGACATGAATTCTATCTTATATAGCTCAATATACCACTTGATGATTGATTAGATAATTTTCTTCGTTGTTCAAGTGTATTGTGAATCTCTACTTGTCTTCAAGTCTGCTTGGGCAATTTATAGCCAAAGAAAGCTATTTGCCCGTTGATCAACTTTCGATCTCGATCGTCCAATTTGAATTGTAGTTGATCAATTAATTTTGCCAACTTGGTCTGCAAAAATCATTTCGCCGTCTCTCAGAAGATTTAAATAAATTTGTCGTTGCTCCTCTTTAATATGACAAAGCTTTTTCCTTGGCATGGGTAGCCTCCAAATTTGAATTTCTCTGGCATGAATTTTGTTGAATTATTGATCTGATGTGCTAAGTTGATCAAATAATTTATCTGCTGATTCTTGCTTGAGTATTAAAAAGAGCTCCTTCGTATATCAGCTTCTTCTTCTCCTTCGATTTCTTCTGCAGAAACAGAGCTTCAAAATAATGTTTCTGTCTAATTCTATCATGATGTCATAGCTCCTTTTGATGAAGTCATGTCCCAATAGTGTATCATGGACTATATATCATGTTCCACCTTGTATCATGGACCATATATATCATGTTCCATTTCATATCATGAGCTAGCTATCATGTTCCACCTTGTATCATGGACTATATATCATGTTCCACCTTGTATCATGGACCATATATATCATGTTCCATTTCATATTATGAGCTAGCTATCATGTTCCACCTTATATCATGGATCATGTATCACGTTCCATTGTATAGCATGAACCAATATCATGAAATCATAAAATCTCTTCAGGTGGGAATCGAACTATGGAACATTTGCTTTGCTTGGCAAGGCTTCTTCCATCTCGGCTGGGTATCCAATTGATAAAATCCAAGACTGAAATTCTTTTGACTTATCTCTTCCACGTGTTCTCCACTAGATTTATAACACTGTGATGTCATTACCCGATAGTCGTGACGTCATCATCCGATAATTCTCAACTATCATGATAAAAAATTGTTCTTGCTACTTCACGATAGCAATTCATCTTTACACCAAAATTACTTCCAATGAGAATCAAACTGTGGATCATTTCGCATTAGGCATGCTTCAACAAATCTTCTACCATCTCGTCCATCTCAACCTTTGGTGACTTGATGCTTCATAAATGTGTTAAGCTATGATCCCGCTTTCATTTATTCTTCCTTCAAAACTGCTTTCACGTAGACTTCATGTAGACTTCATGGCAGTGGTGCACTATACTTTGTGAACCAGAACTGACTCAAATAAAATAAAATTGGGGTCTACAAAATACATTTGGCTCATCAAAATTCATACAATATATTCCTAACAATTTCCCCCTTTTTGATGATGCCGAAACTTATACCCAACTCATTTGGCTATGTCAAATTTTGAAAAATAATCTTTTTGTCCAATTTTATTGCGACTAGCCATTTGACGGGTTTAACACATTTAAGACCTAGAGATTTTAATTTTGGACGGTCCTAAACGTATATTGAGACTATAACGCGGGGTTGCGTATTGATTTTTATCTTTTAATTTTTCTTCACCCTTTCAATTTTATTTTCTCAATTATACGCCTCACCTGTAATTACTAAGTCCAATTTAAAATCTTGAGACTTTAAAGCAATTAACATGCTAGACAAAGTAAAGAAATAAACCATATGCTAGCAGTTTATATTATGTACCAAAAGACATAATTCGAACAAGCTAGCTATTAATATGTGCACCAAAAATTGAGGCTTCAAAATTTTACCTCTTGCCAATTAAGGCATTCACGTGTGCCCTTAACTCCTTGAAGTCTTGTTTTTTTCCTTCGAGTTGGTATGGTGCGGTGACTTGCTCGGTAACATAATTTCCATAAGCTTCTTGAACGTTGTCACCCCGCAACACTCCGGCTTGGTACCAAGCAACACATTCTTCAAATGATCTTCCATCCACCATTTCGTTGCTTGTGTGCCCAAAGAATGTCTCCAACTCTCGTATAAGCTTCAACTTGTTTTCTTCATAAATTGATCTTGAAGGTGTTGATCTTTGGCATCCTTGTTGGCTAGGAAAATCCATGCTTTGAGGGGTCATCAAATAATCCATTATTCTCCTTTTTCCTTGGCCTTGAGCTCTTGGTGTGGGTGTGACTCCTCTCGGTGCTCCTGGGGGTCGAACAAGTTCAACTAGTGGCCGTAGCGACGACGGTCCAATCAAATGGTTCACCAAATGGCTTGGGGCACCTCTAGCTCTTTCCCCCTTTTCGGCAGCATCCACATAACTTTGGAAACTCGCCGAAGCTTTGTCTTGTCTTGTTTGGACTCCAATCACGAGATCATTGTTCACGCCAACTTGATGTAGTAGAGCTTTCAATTGAGTCTCCACTAATCGTAGCCTCGATTCATTCTCCGTTCCTTTCTTCCCTAAGTCAAGGAACATCTTCAAGACTTCCCTATTTTGTTCTTCTTGCTTGGTGGACATTGTGGCCATATCACCTTGGATTGATCCTTGTCCAAGTAACAAGGATTCGGCCCTTTCATATGCTTCCTTGTGAAAGTCATCTAATTTGGTTTCAACATCACCAAATTGATTTTGGACTTTCTCAAACTCTTGAAAGACATCTCTTCTCAAGTCTTGAAATTCCTTTCGTACATCTCCAAGAATACTATCTTTCAAAGTATCAATATTAATGGATGAAGAATGTACCTCCTTGTGTGGTTCCTCTTGTGGTTGTCTCGGCATGGATGGTGGTTCCACGTATGGTGCATCGCCAAGACACAAGGGCTCATCGAGAGTAGGAATGAGTGGTTCGGCAGTGGCAATTGGTTCGGCACGGCTTAGTGACACCTCAATTTGTAGCACATTTTCTTGTTCCTCCATTCGGTTTTCATCACCAACATTTTCTTCCAAATTTTCATTCACCGAATTCGTCACATCCGTAGCCGTGTGGGGTGTGATAGCATCAAAACTAAGGTTATTATCCCCAATATTCGAAGGAAATGGGTCCAATTCTTGCAATCCTCCTCCTTCGGTCTCCTTCAAGTGTGATGCTTCCCCATGTGTGCCGTGCACTTCTTCTCTTGAAATGACCAATGCTCGGGCAATATCATCACGAGCAAATCCATCTATTGTCTCAACGGCATCTTCGGGATCTTCTTGAGCCACTTTCTTGCCCCGACTAATAGCAACTTTCTTAATAAAGCATTCATTAATCACCGATAGCCTTGTCGCGGTGGCAAGATTTTTTGTTCCAATCCATTGTAGAGCAAACTTCTCCTACTCTATAGTATCCGGTCCTATCGTTGTAGCAACCGAATTATGATCACTTAACCTCCAATTTCTCCAAACTCTCACACGGTGATATTCTTTCATCAACTCACAACTTGCCCCATAAGTTGGAATGTCATCTACACTCCCAACTTTACTTGGTAAAACCACCTCTTCATTCGGGTTTGGGGTGCGGGTTATGGGTGCGGGTATGGTGACAAATTGATGGGTACAAGCATCATCACTACTTCTCCCATGGGTATTGGATTCCCCGTGACTAGTAGCTCGGTTATAAGGAGGCTTTTTGGCTAAGGAATGCGTTGATGTTTTTGCCGGTTTTCGTTTTCGGATATTGGCTAAGGAAGGATCAACAAGGATTGGGGTTCGAAATAGGTAATTTTGGTTTTGTATTGCTTTTGGTTTGGATAGGGCAACACCTTTCAACTTCAACAACTCCCCAACAACAAAACCGTATCCAATGTCATTAGGAAACCATCCATTCACCAATGGTTTTGCTAGCCTAATTTGATCAACCATTCGTCCATATACAAACCGTCCCCAATCTACGGCAACAACATTCACAATGGCATGCATCAAAGGCAAATTTTTCTTAGTAAAATAATTTCTACTAGAATATTTGCACTCAATTGTTTTATGCACTATATCAAGTAGCATTCCATACTCGTGTTTCAACATAACTTTAAAGCCATTAGAACACGTCTCGTCTTGTGCAGTTTCGTGTCTAATTTCACTCCAAAAATCATTTAAATCAAAGCTGTGATCTTCCACTTTCAACAATTTTTCCTCCAATCCAATATGAGTTCTCACATCATCTAACTCAATTTTCAACAAAACACCTCCAACAGTAGAATTTATAACACCATTTTCGAAAAATGCGTGTCTATAAAATTCTACTACTTCATTCAAATAGAAACCATCATACTTGAAAGAGCAAAACTTCAATAACCCACTACTTTCAAGAGAGGTTAAGATTTTTACCCCCAAGTCTTGGTTTTGGATGAACTTGTTGTAGTCCTCAAGGTCCATGATCATCTCTCGAATCACCCGAGTGAGTTTCCTCGATCCTTCTGCTCCAATTGGGTTTTGAGCTCCTTCCATCTCGAAAGAACAAAAATTAGGAAATTTTGAGATGGGTTTCGGGTAGGGGTTTCGGCAGTCCGAAAAATGTGGGTAGAAGGGAATGGGTTTTTGGTTGTGAGAGGTTTCAAGGACAATGGTGAGGGTGGGTAATGGGTATTTGGGTGTAGAAAGGATTTTTGTGAGAAATTTGGGGTGGGTAGGTTTGATTTGAGAGATTTTCAAGCTATTTGTTCTTCTTGCATGCGTGCGCCGGCGTGAGGGAGGGAGGAAGAAGGAGATGATCTTCTATCTTCCTCTTCTTCTTGTTGGAGGCAAATTAAATGCCTTTGTAAAATTACCATCTTGCCCTTTAGTGGATAGATAGAAATTGTAGAACAATTGAGGGCATCTTCGAACTTTCACTGATTTAAATTTGCCAACTCAGATTTTAATACTCCATTTGTGGGTACATTGCTCCAAAAATTAAGCTTCAATTCGCTGCCACCTGTAGATGTTCATGGTGCAAAAATTTCTTCGACACAAAATTGTTAGTGCAATAAATCTGTTCATGCTAACAATTTAATTTCGACATCTGATAAATCTGAGAATTAAAGAAAACGACCAATAAAATTAATATAAACAGATAAGACAAAAAATGATACCAGATATATTTCTAAAAAGAAATCTCATCAAATTGACTTAAGTAGGTGTATCATAAATAGGATGGTCAATCATATTGTCAAATCACTTTGTGTACACTGAAATCAAGTATGGCTTATCATCAGCATGTTCCCCCTAAATCTTATATCTCTCCCAAGAAGCATTCTCCCTTACTTATATAACCCTTACACAACTTAATAGCAAATAACCAAATTCTACGTACCTAAGTTCGTAAGGTAAAATTACTAACATGTACACAAATAAATTGTAACACATTAATTAAATTAAATCACGTAGAACACATAGGTAGCAAATTTCATGCAAAATTACGTACAGAAATTTTCAAATTAAAAAGTTCGAAATACTTAGCTCATTTCGATCATCCCCATTTCGTGCCTTAGAGATGCAAAACGAGATTCACACAACGGTTTTGTGAGAATATCGGCAATTTGATTTTCTGTGGGAACATGATCGATCTTCAAATCTTTCTTTTCGACGTGGTCTTGGATAAAATGGTGTCGTACGTCGATATGTTTGGTTCTCGAGTGGAGCACAGGATTTTGGGTTATCGCAATTGCGCTAGTATTATCACATAAAATACTAACATTTTCGCATTTAATCCCATAGTCCAACAATTGTTACGTTGCTTCATCCATAAGATTTGTGCACAACAACTCCCAACTGTAATATATTCGGCTTCGGCAGTGCTCGTAGCTATGGAGTTTTGTTTCTTGCTAAACCAAGAGACCAATCTTCCCCCTAAGAACTGGCATGTCCCTGAGGTACTTTTTCGGTCTATTTTACACCATGCAAAATTTGCATCTGAATAACCAGTTAGTGTAAAATCACCTTCTTTGGGATACCATAATCCCACATTGATTGTTCCTTTGAGATATCGAATTATCTTCTTGGTTGCAATCAGATGACTTTCTTTGGGCTTTGATTGGAATCTTGCACATACGCCAACCGAGTAGGATATGTCCGGTCTGCTTGCAGTTAAGTATAGTAACGATCCAATCATCCCTCGATACATCGTTTGATCGACGTCTTTTCCTTCATCATCTTTATCCAATTTTTGAGATGTACTCATGGGAATTTTGACTGAGGATTTTCCATATATGCCAAACTTCTTGATAAGATCTCTTTTATACTTGGCTTGATTTATGAAAATTCCTTCTTCAAGTTGCTTGACTTGCAGTCCCAAAAAGTAATTTAATTCTCCCATCATACTCATCTCGAACCTGTTCTGCATGAGCTTAGAAAATTTCTCACATAGAGATTTATCAGTACTTCCAAAGATAATATCATCAACATAAATTTGTACTAATAAAAATGTGATTATTTTCTTGAATTCTAAAGAGGGTTTTATCGACTAGACCTTTGGTGAATCCACAACTAATTAAGAACATTGACAAGGTGTCGTACCAAGCTCGCGGAGCTTGTTTTAGCCCATACAATGCCTTCTTTAATTTGTAGACTTGGTCACCAACGTCTTTTACCTCAAAACCGGGTGGTTGTTCGACGTAAACTTCTTCTTCAAGTAAGCCATTAAGAAATGCGCTCTTTTCGTCCATTTGATATACGATGAAATTCTTGTGCGCTGCGTATGCTAGGAATATCCGGATTGCTTCGAGTCGTGCGACGGGGGCGAATGTCTCATCAAAATCAATGCCTTCTTCTTGTGGATACCCCTTCGCAACTAATCTTGCTTTATTCCTAACAATGACGCCATCTTCGTTTGCTTTGTTCCTAAAGACCCATTTGGTGCCGATTACATTTTGGTGCGTTGGTCTTGGAACAAGTTTCCATACGTCGTTGCGCTTGAATTGATCTAATTCTTCTTGCATTGCATCTATCCAGCTTGGATCGGCTAGAGCTTCATCGATTTCTTTTGGTTCAACTTGTGATAGAAAGCATGAGAACATTGCATCTTGTTGTTGGTTCCTAGTAGATGATCGCGTCTTTACTCCGTCACTTGGATTTCCAATGACTAAGTCATGTGTGTGACATCTTAGCCATTTTCGATTTGGTTGGAAACTTGTTAAATTCTCAAGGTTTCCTTCTTGTTGAAATTCCACTTGTTGTGCCACTTGTTGAATTTCATCTAGTTGTGAATTGTTGACGGGTATTTCTTCGGATTCATCTACTGGGATTTCTTCCATTACGGGTGCAACTTCGGTTGTTGTCACGTTTGGTGCATCACGTGCCTCAGTGGGCATTGACTCAAATTGATGAGTACCCAAGTTATTTGTTTCTTCGAAATCCTGCAACATATTTTCCTCAAAGATATTGTTAGAGTAATTTAATTTGGAATTAATTCCCTTATCTTTGACTTCTTTGTTGTTGCTTTCGTCGAACACAACATGAATTGATTCTTCTACCACCATTGTAGATTTGTTGAATATTCTGTAAGCTTTGCTGGTAGATGAATATCCCAAGAATGTTCCTTCGTTCGCACGCTCATCAAAAGTCTTTAATTGGGACTTTCCGTTAACAAGTACAAAACATTTACAACCAAATGTATGAAAGTAGGTGAGATTGGGTTTTCTCCCTTTCCATAATTCATATGGTATTTTGTTATAAGAATTGTGGATTAGACTTCGATTTTGAGTGTAGCACGCCGTATTGATTGCTTCTACCCAAAATCTATTTGGTAGTCCGGCGGCTGATATCATGACTCGTGCGGCTTCCTTCAGTGTTCGATTTCTTCTTTTAGCAACACCATTTCGTTGCGGCGTTCGTGCGGCAGATAATTGATGTAAAATTCCTTGTGAATTGCAGTACGATTGAATTACTCCGTTCACGAACTCTGTTCCTCGATCAGTTCGAATTGTTGCAATCTTCATGTCTTTTTCGACTTGTAGTAGCTTCAGTAGCTCTGGCAACTTTGATAAGGCTTCATCCTTTTTCTTGATGAATATTGTCCATGTGTACTTAGAAAAATCATCAACAACAACCAAAGTATATTTATTACCACTTATACTTACTAGGTCTACTGGACCAAATAAATCCATGTGCAATAGACTTAAAGGTCTTGATGTTGACTCTTGAGCTTTGGATTTGAATGATGCTTTGATTTGTTTTCCTTTCTGGCAAGCGTCACAAATTTGATCTTTCTTGAACACAATATTGGGTAGTCCTTCGACTAACTTCTTTTTGGCAAGCTTGTTGATGGTTTTGAAATTCAGATGATTTAGCCTTCTGTGCCATTCCCAACTAGCTTCATTTGAAATATTGGCCATCAAGCATACAGAATCTTTTGTTGTACTCCAATCAACAACATACATGTTTTTCTTTCTTGATCCGGCGAGTACGACTTCTTTCGTGGATTCGTCTTTGACTTGACATTTGCCTTTGTAGAACTCTACGAGATATCCTTTGTCGCAAAATTGACTTGTACTAAACAAGTCAAATTTTAATCCTTCGACATAAGATACGTCATCACTTTGTAGACCATTTTTCACAATTGCGTCGGTTCCTTTTGTCATTCCATATCGATCGTTTCCACCGAAAACTACTTTTGGTCCTTCGATAATTTTGAACTCAACTAGACTAGCTTTATTGCCGGTCATGTGTCGAGAGCAACCGCTATCGAAATACCAAACTTCCAGCAAGAAAGATTAATTATTTTTAGGTACCCATGCTTGATTGGGTCCTTTTGTATTAGTGATTTTTGGCATCCAAATCCACCTAGATCCCACTGATCCAAGAGTAGGTGATTTGTAACCATTAAAGACTCTATAATCATAAAGCACTTTCGAATAATGATTCGGTGCGGGTTGGGAAGCTGATAGTTGCTTGATTCTATGAAATAGAGCAAATCTGGACTTGGTCCATGATTTATTTTCAAGCGACCAATCTTGTTCTGAGGGATATAATCTCCCAGCCCCAATTCTCGGAATTCTTCTCATATTCCTATGAGGTTTTATTGCACTCGACTCGTTGGTTCTCCTTTGAGATACAAATTTTTGCCTTTTAAAATTTTGTTGTCTTGCCAAGATATCATTGTGTTGATTCGGCCTTGCAACAATTTTCTGGGCTTTAATTTTGTTTCCAACTCCTTGTCTCATTGTGCTATGTTGACTTTTTACAAATTTTACCACTGGAACTTTATTGATTAAAGTAGTAGTAGAATTAGTCAACTTTTGAGGGGTTTTAGAGCATGATGGATCGTAGCCAAGACCGGCTTTATCTCCAGCGGGTTTTTGCATGTTTACCATTTTATCCATTATTTTGGATGAATGCGTAAATGATGCGATTACTTCCCGAAGGTTATGTTCTCTAACCTCTCTAGCTTTGCACTCTTCTTGAAGTCGAATATTTTCGGCTTTCAAGTTACTCATTTCATTTAGAGCATTTTGCAATTTTTGTGCTATTTCTTCCTTCTCAAGGATTAGTGTATTATTGCGCTCTTTGATTTGAGTATGAGTGGCCATGACTTTTTGACAATCTTCCATGAGACTTTGAAATGATTCTTGAGTCTCAAAAGAAATGTCAACGGAACTAAAAGAATCAAAAGAACTAGAAGATACCTCTTCGTCGGTTTCACGCGCCATTAAACATTCCTCAAGTTCGGCTGTCTTGCCTGCCAAGCATAGTAGCGCCGTATCTTCTTGTGATGAATCAGTTTCATCACTAGATGAATCTTCGGATTCACTTGCTTCTAGCGGATCGCTTATTAGTGCCTTCCGTTTGTCCTTTTTGAATCTCTTTTCCTTCGACTTGTATTCTTCCTGCGAAGGGTTAGTAGCATTCGAATTTTTGCTTACCTTGGGGTGTGGACATTCTGCCATAAAATGTCCAGGCTTTCTACAATTGTAACACACATTTGTGTTATCTTCGACTGGTTCTTTTCTTGGTCTTCTAAACTCTCGAAAAGAATTCCCTTGTGGTGATCCTTTGTTCTTTCGCATGAACTTCCTGAATTTTCTAACAAATAGAGAAAATTGTTCGTCAGATAAAAAATCATTATTTACGACTGACCTTGATGAGGAAGGTTGTTCGGCCATCAGTGCAGATGTTCGTTCATCACGATCTTCTTCATTTCGTGTCTTCATCTCGAACTCATACGCCTTTAGATCACTAAAGAGTTTATCCGTAGATAATGACCTTTCTATGATCTCGCATCGCGGTTACTTTCATATCCCAATTAGAAGGTAGTCCACGCAAGACTTTGAGCGAAATTTCCTTTTGGGAGATGGTTTTGCCAAGATCATTTATTTCTCCAAGAATCTTGACTAAGCGAGCTTCCATATCGGTAATACTTTCGTTAGAAAGCATTTTGAAATCTTCGAATCTTTTCATAGCGATGGTTAGCTTGTTGTCCTTTTCTTGCTCGTCGCCTTCACCGATGCTTATGAGCGTATCCCATATTTCTTTTGCCGTGGTGCACTTTCGAATCTTTGGGAATATTGTGTCGTCGACCGTTTTGAACAAAATATCCTTGGCAATATTGTCCAGGTTATTTCGCCCTCTATCTTCTTTTGTCCACTCCATTTTTTGCTTTGGAATATATCTTGGAGCATTTGGATCTCGTGGAGTAGCAGTATTGGCTTCCATGATTTGGATAGGACCAGTGGTGATGACTTCCCACATTTCATCATTTAAAGCAGATAAGTGCACCTGCATACGAATTTTCCAATCATCAAATTTTTCAAGTGAGAAAAGCAAATTTTGAGCAAGAGCCATATCTCTCTTCATTTTGAAGTTTCGAGATCTATCTAGCAGTCAAGAAATGACTCAAATAGATAACCGCTCTGATACCACTTGTTGGTCCCGAAAGGGTAGCGAGAAGTCTAGAGGGGGGGGGGTGAATAGACTTCTCTAATTTTTTCAAACTTCTTCTGCAAACAACACTTTGTAACTTCAACTCTAAGTAACAAGTATAACAACTTAGAGTGTGCACAGCGGAATTGTAACGGCAAAGTGTTATGCTTAAATTGTGTAGTGCTCAAAGAGAGATTCTATACATGCATCACGTTAGAATCACTTGATATGGATGTAGGATGATGTATATAAAATTTCACTTGCATGCAAACGAGGGAACTATCAAAACTAGACAGATAAAGATACGCAATAAACCGTAACGGGTTAGTTCACAAATAATATAGGCATGCACGAAATATATATGAGCAGTAAGTAAATAGAGAGAGAGATTTATAGTGGTTCAGAGGTGGTGTAATCCTCCTAGTCCACTCTTCTCCTTTTCACTTCAAGGAGGAAATTCACTATTCTTCGATCACCCAGATACAATAGTGAATAAGTGCCCAACGACACTTCTCCGAGTGCTTCGCACAAAGCTACACTCCACCAAGGTTTTTTGCAAGCTCCTCTTGTTACTCCGCCTTCCCGAGTACTTCGCACCAAGCTGTACTCCTACACCACGAGAACTACGCACAAAGTTACGCTCTCACCGGGTTTTCACAAGCTCCCCTTGTTACTCTGCCTTTTACAACCGAGTGTTACGCACAAAGCTACACTCCAACTGGGTTTTTCACTCTCCCTAGTTACTCTACCCCTTTTCTACACTCAGTAGAAGATTTACAATGAAATACAAAGATTTATTCTCTCAGACTTGAATTCTATCTTATATAGCTCAATATACCACTTGATGATTGATTGGATAATTTTCTTCGTTGTTCAAGTGTATTGTGAATCTCTACTTGTCTTCAAGTCTGCTTGGGCAATTTATAGCCAAAGAAAGCTATTTGCCCGTTGATAAACTTTCGATCTCGATCGTCCAATTTGAATTGTAGTTGATCAATTAATTTTGCAAACTTGGTCTGCAAAAATCATTTCGCCGTCTGTCAGAAGATTTAAATAAATTTGCCGTTGCTCCTCTTTAATATGACAAATCTTTTTCCTTGGCATGGGTAGCTTCCAAATTTGAATTTCTCTGGCATGACTTTTGTTGAATTATTGATCTGATGTGCCAAGTTGATCAAATAATTTATCTGCTGATTCTTGCTTGAGTATTAAAAAGAGCTCCTTCGTATATCAGCTTCTTCTTCTCCTACAGAGCTTCAAAATAATCTTTCTGTCTAATTCTATCATGATGTCATAGCTTCTTTTGATGAAGTCATGTCCCAATAGTGTATCATGGGCTATATATCATGTTCCACCTTGTATCATGGACCATATATATCATGTTCCATTTCATATCATGGATCATATATATCATGTTCCACCTTGTATCATGGATCATATATATCATGTTCCATTTCATATCATGAGCTAGCTATCATGTTCCACCTTATATCATGGACCATGTATCACGTTCCATTATATATCATGAACCAATATCATGAAATCATAAATCGCTTCGGGTGGGAATTGAACTGTGGACCATTTGCTTTGCTTGGCAAGGCTTCTTCCATCTCGGCTGGGTATCCAATTGATAAAATCCAAGACTTAAATTCTTTTGACTTATCTCTTCCACGTGTTCTCCACTAGATTTATCAACTATCATGATAACATCATCTCCTGATATTGCTACTTCACGATAGCAATTCATCTTTACACCAAAATTGCTTCTAATGAGAATTGAATTATGGATCATTTCACATTAAGCATGCTTCAACAAATCTTCTACCATCTCATCCATCTCAACCTTTAGTGACTTGATGCTTCATAAATGTGTTAAGCTATGATCCCGCTTTCATTTATTCTTCCTTCAAAACTGCTTTCACGTAGACTTCATGTAGACTTTATGGCAGTGGTGCACTATACTTTGTGAACCAGAACTGACTCAAATAAAGTAAAATTGGGGACTACAAAATACATTTGGCTCATCAAAATTCATACAATATATTCCTAACATGAAGTCTTACTAAGAATTTCATTCACTAAAGAGGAGATGAAATTCAATAAGAAGAGAAAGTCAACCCAAAGTTTATCGAATCCCAAGAGACTTTTGGGAAGAATTTGGGAAGTGCGCCCTAAAAGATTGGCTTGGTTGCCCAAACTTGGTCAAGACCTTGGACGCATTAAAGAAATAAGTATTAAATCGTCGCGGGAGGTTCCCTCAAGATGGAAAAGAAGGATGAAACTTAAGTTTGGGAAGCAAGGTCCAACAAGGAGAAGGATCATCAGTTCATCAATACGTCGTGATCAAAGCATCAAACCAGAATAGTCACTTGAATCGAGAACCCTTAACCCATCCTAGCCGAATCCCTTTCCCTCCTTTGGACAACCGAGCCCCTCCTTATTGCAAAACCCTTTATACCCTTCAAACCCCATTCTTGATTCCCTATTTTAACGATTCCATACAAGGTAGCAACCTCACTTCCTAAAGTTGCAACCTTGAAAACATTGATCCTAATTCCTAAATTCACCTTGTCCTCAAGTTTGAAACCCACTCTCTTAATCCATTTAACCCAATCGTTCCCAAAAACCCAGTACATATAGATATACAATTATATATTCTCCCCATAGAATACATTATCTCTATATGACCACCGTACTACTTTTGACTCGTTATCCCTGTAATGATCTCTAAGCTTCGGGGACGAAGCTTCTCGTAAGGGGAGGAGAGTGTAACACCCTGTGTTACGGCCTTCAATCCCGGATTAATTATTTAATTAATCCCGTTAATAATAATTAAAAATGATTTAATTTGGTTAGGTTTCCATTTAAAAAATTAATAAGGTTCACCATGAATCGTGGACCCTTGCCTAAACTAGAGTTTTAAGCCCATTAGGAATAAAGAAAGTAAACCTTTTACTAGTCAGATTCTAATTAGGAATCCTAGACCTATTTATCTATTAGGAATAATGGAAGTAGGTCTTTTACTATTCAGATTATGATTAGGATTCCTGATGCTATAAATAGGGGATTAGAAAGCTTTAGAACCCTGACCACCATAATTATATTACACAAAAGTACTCCCAAGGGATCCCCCACAACCAAGCCTAGGGAGATCAATCGGATGGAAATCTTAGGGAAGAACTGTTACACACCCCCCCCCCCTAAAAAAAACAAGCTATAGAAAAGCCTTAACGCATGCAGATATCAAAACAAACACTAACACAGCGGAAGAAGAGATAACTGGATAACAAAGAATCCAACGGGGGTGTTATGCCACGCTTATCAACACGATAAACGCTACGGCCAAAACTGTAACACCCCGAAATTTTTGAACATTTAAAACTTATATAATAAAGATAGATCCTCATTAAATCCCGAAATATAACATAAGAGTTTGGGGTGCTATGCCACACCTGAGCTAGAGAACCCAGGTGCACAGGCTAACTAACTAAAAACCTCAATGATGTCAATACATAAGTATGGCGCGCAGGCCGAAAGGGAAACTAGCTACTCTATACTCTGAATCTCTAGCGCGCTCCAGTGTCTACTCATCTGTTTCTGAAAGCCAAATATATCTGTTCAGCGAGAGATGCTGGTAACACACTCCAACGCGTTGAAATACCATATAGATATAAATATAGTTATAGATATAGGAAAACTCATTTTGAAGCAAGAAGTTATACTTAGGAGACACTAGCTTTTAAAACCAGGAATAGACTCAACAAGTAGGGATAAGCACATCAACAGTAATAGATAGTTAAGTAGAGAATCATCATAAGATATGCACATCAAAGGTCACAGTTCACTTTTCAATCCCATCATATCGTCATTCAATCATCATTCATAGCACATAATCAATGATGGCGCCACGGGACCAATCGCATGCCCCGAACACGAGGGTTAATGCGTATAGCATTAACACGGCCCCGCAGCACCCTACCTCAGTACCGCGGTATGAGGGGAGTTGATCGCAACCAACCCTTTGAAGACCGCTGACGAACTCAACGTCGGATCACGATCCGGCTCACCGCTGACGCACCCAGTCTGTGGACCGCGATCCCCTTTACAAGGGGGGACTTACGACCCTACACACCGTCGATGCGCACAGTCGGTGGACCATGGCGGATCCAAGCCCGGCTTACCCCTGAGCTGTACTCAGTAGGTGGGCGAAGATCTTCGGAGACTATGGCCCTACACACCGCTCTCACATCGCTCGGTGGATCGCAGCCAGCCGTAGCCCTACACACCGCCTGATTACTCAGGTCGGTGGACCTGGCACGTTCAGGTCGGTGGGTCATAGCACCGAGGCCCATAGTTGGACCGCAGCCCAAGAAGGGTATCAATTTGGCTTTAGCCACTTCTGAGCCTTAGCTCAGGAACAATCCATTGGCCTTCAGCCACTTCCGAACCTTCAGTCCAGGAACAATCCATTCGGTCTTCAACCAACTTCCGAACCTCAGTACGGGAACAATCCATTCGGCCTTCAACTGACTTTCGAACCTTAGTTCGGGAACCACCCAATTGGCCTATAACCAAAATGGGGGATCATGCAACACATAGGAGCACGTAGTAGCACATTGGGAGGGGAATGACATATAAATAAACTTATGTGTGATCATTCACATACTAAGAATTGTCCTAAGGGTTCATAGAACTTCGGCCTAGGTCAACGGGTTACCAATTCAACTAGCATTCAATTCCTAAGACTTATTTAACCTACAAATGGTACCTGAAATATCAAATTAGACTCAAGCACGACAAACGGGGTCCGTTGGGACACCATGGGGAGCGGGGAACATCAAACGGGGAAGCCAAAGACCCGGGGTGGGGTACGGACCAGCGGGTAGCTGGTGGGTGGGGGTCACCCGCCGGCTGCCCGCCGAAGGGCACTGTTCCGGGCAGCGGGTTGCCGGCGGGCAGTCGGCTGCCCGGTGGCTGCCCGCTGCCGGGCAGTGCCCCTTTGGGCAGCGGGTAGGTGGTGGGTTCCCCTACCCCCACCTACCGCCCCACTGACTCTTTTCTCATATATTCGTCCCGGGAACCTTGGTGGAACCCGAAACCATGCTTAGACACTTTTAAACGCAAATAACGACACCACGTAAGCAATTAACGGATCAAAAGCAAGAATCATGTAGGACTTATCCTATTATGACTTCTAAATATAAACAATAATCCCACCCAAATTATCAAGAACCTATTTTATCTTTAACATCAAGAAATATCAAGATTCGTCAAGAATCATCACATCAAAATCAAGAACTTCTTTTCAACATCAAGATCATCAAGATTATCAAGAATACATACAAATCATCTTATCAATCATCAAGAACATAACACAATTAATCATAGAGGAATTCAATCAAGACACAAGAATATAGAGGGAGGCCAAGGAAGTAGATTATAGCGAAGATAATAGGTTTTGTTGAGACATGGGTTACCTCTTAGCCTTAATTAGACTCCTTGGCTATTAAGGTTCTTGTGACACCCCAAAAATCCACATTCAATCCATGGATTAATTGAGTAATTAATCCTATTTCATTTGAGGAATTAATTCCTAAAATCCTTATTTTTAATACTCAAGGACTAGTATTTGACTAGTCAATCTTAGAGTTGTGTTGTACCTTGAGCTTTGAGGGAAGTTCCCTTGTTCCTTACACTTTCTAAAGGTTAGTAAGGGTATCCTTGACTTTTCACCAAGAGTTATTATAGTAACCTAACCTTGAAGACTTCTTCATTTCATTCCTTACATTTCATAGACATTGGCTCTACCTTCTCTCTAGAAAGAAATGTAGCTTATTCTCCAAGCTAAGTTGAGACCCTTGTCAAGATTCCAAATTTTGCTTCCAAGATTCAACCTTTCACCTATTTGGGCATCTAGGAGGGTAAGATCTAAGTTCATCTTGTCTTTTTGGTTCCATCTTAGTTGTCTTTTTCTTAAAGGTAGGATCTTTATGATCTTTTGGTTTGATCTTGAAGTGGGTTTGGAAAGTAAGCCTTGTAAGTGTTTATGCATTTGTCTTGTGAACCCATGCTCTACAAAACCTATTTTGCTTACCTATGTGTCATTTTTTGGATTCTACTTGTGCTTTGCTATGAAATGTGAGTGTTTATGCATTTGTCTTGTGAAAATGCATATCTAGAGCTTGTGTTTAGGGTTCCTTGTGCCATTGCTTGGCATTTTCCATGATTCAAGTCATTTTGTTGTGATGGGTGAGATTTGACATGTTTCGGACTTGAATTTGTGTTTGGAGAAGAAAATGTATTTGTGTTTGAGGGAAGGTGTTCCCGCGGGCGGAACCACGGGTGGGGCACTACCCGTGGGTCTACCCGCGGGGAACACAGTGGTGTTGTGATGGGATTTGTTCCCCGTGATTCTTTTGACTCGGTATTTGGTCTTTTGACTTTCCGATGTTCTTTTGTGGAACTATTTGATTGTCTTCTTGATGTTTCGTATGTCTAGAACTATATGGTAGGAAGCCATGTAGGACTTTGGTGTCTTGAATCATGCTAAGTGTTCAACATTGTGTTTCGTTGGACCGTGAAGTGTCTTGTGTGTTCCTCGGAACTATCTTGAGTTTCCCCGTTGATAAGCATGCTAGTTCGGTGTCTAAATGCTAGCGTGGGTGTTGTTTGTACCTTCCGATTGGTTGATGATAACTTGTGTTATTCATCGTTGTTGTTGTTGGGCTGTGACCCATTCCTTGATTGAGTATGTTTCATACCTTCGTTGTGATCCTTTGATTGACTCTTGTTGAGGTGTGATGTGTGTGTGGCTTTACCTGGATTGCACGATTAGTGGTATGGGACACTAGTCACCAAAGTACTGCAGCGGTCCTCGTGGTAGCCGTGACGTGAATATGGAGTTGTAACCTGTGTGTCAGGTTCATGCATTTCTTGGGAAGGCGTGTGTCGCCGTGTGCGTGTACGGTACCCTCGTGTACTATGAAATTGGTGGTCTTGTTGGTGGTTTGTTGGTGGGGGACGACGGTCCCAGAAGGGAAAAGGTTTGACTAATAAGTTCAGGGGTCCTGGAGGTAATGGTTGGAAAGAAGATACAAGGTTGGGGGTAGCCATAAGGTTGGAACAGGGCATAAGGCAGGCATACCAACTGGTGATGGGTGATGTCGCGAGGGCTTTTGTTACCAGTGTTGTGTGATCTTATCTTGTGACATGTGTAGTCACAAAGGCAGGTGTGGCCTTGGCATGTGTTGCCGGTTGTGTGTATCTTATTCTTTTGCGTTGTGCTTGTCGGGTTGCGGTCTATTGAGTGATGATAGACCGTACCTTGACTCTTCTTGTGAGTCGTGTTGTGCTTGTGGTCTTGGGATGTGTTCCCATGTTGCTTGTGAGAGTGTTGAGTCTTGTGTTGACTGCTTCTCTCGGTTTTGAACTGATATGTATGTATTCCGTTTCGAAATGTTTTTATATATATACCATACCTATGTATGATACTTAACGGTATTGGTGGGTTACCAGCATTATTCGCTGACCGGGCGCCGTCCCATGTTTATCTTTGGGTTTCTACAGGTGATGTCTAGTCGAGCGCGATGTCTAGTGCCTGATAGAATAGTACTTTTCCTTTGTTGTACGGCTTGTGAGCCAGTTTTGTTATTTTTAGACTTATGTATTCGTGGATAGATGTTGACCATGCAGATTGTTTTTGTAACACCCCATGTTACGGTCCCCAACTATTTAAATCATTTACCCAAAAAGAAATAATTAAATCCTACTAGTTAATTAGGAAAGGCGCACCATGAGCCATGAACCCTATCCCTAGAGCCAATTCCCCAATTCTATAGGAAGTAGGAGTAACTAATCCATACTATTTGGACCCCAATTAGGACTCTTGGAATAGATATATATATATATATATATATATATATATATATACATATATATCTATTCCAAGAGTCCTAATTGGGGTCCAAATAGTATGGATTAGTTACTCCTACTTCCTATAGAATTGGGGAATTGGCTCTAGGGATAGGGTTCATGGCTCATGGTGCGCCTTTCCTAATTAACTAGTAGGATTTAATTATTTCTTTTTGGGTAAATGATTTAAATAGTTATATACACATATATATATATATATATACATATATATATATATATATATATATACATATATATATATATACATATATATATATATATATATATACACATATATATATATACATATATATATATATATATACATATATATATATATACACACACACACATATATATATATATATATATATATATATATATATACACACACATATATATATATATATATATATATATATATATATATATATATATATATATATATATATATATATATATATATAGGATCTTAGGAGGCACCTAGATCTTACACCACAATAATCTCTCACCACACTAGAAGTTCCAAGAATTCCCTTAGGAGAAATCAAGAAAGAAGAAAGCTTAAAGAAAGACCCTTCATAGCCAAGGAATTAATTAAGGCTAAGAGGTAACCCATGTCTCAACAAAATCTATTTTCTTAGCTATGATCTCCCTCTTAGGCCTCCCTCTATATTCTCGTGTCTTGATGAATTCTTCTATGATAATTGTGTTATGATCTTGGTGATTGATGGGATGATTTATATGCGTTCTTGATGATCTTGATGATCTTGATGTTGAAAAGGAATTCTTGATTTTGATGTGATGATTCTTGACGAATCTTGATATTTCTTGATGTTAAAGATAGAATATGTTCTTGATGATTTGGGTGGGATTAGAGCCCTAGGTTGGATTGGGAATTTGTGTTGTATTGTTCTTGATATATATTTGGGTGGGAATTCGCATGTTCGGGTGTTGTTTATATTTAGACATCATGATAGGATGAGTATATGTGATCCTGGCTTTTGATCCGTTATTTGACTACATGGTATCGTTAATTACGTTTGAAACTGTCTAAGCATGGTTTCGGGTTCCACAAAAGTCCCCGGGACGAAATTATGGTAAATGAGTCAGTGGGGGGTAGGTGGGGGTAAGGGAACCCGCCACCTACCAGCTGCCCAGAATCACCGTCGGGCAGCGTGTAGCAGCCGGGCAGCCGCCTGCCCGCCGGCAACCCGCTGCCGGAAAAGTGAATTCCGGCGGGCAGCCGGCGGGTGACCCCCACCCACCGGCTACCCGCTGGTCTGTACCCCACCCCGGGTCTCCGGCTTCCCTGTTTGATGTTCCCCGTCCCCCCATGGTGTCCCAACGGACCCCGTTTGTTGTACTCAGTCTAGTTTGTTATTTCGGTTACCATTCGTAGGGTTAATGAGTCTTAGGCGTTGCATGCTAGTTGAATTGGTAACCCGTTGACCTAGGTGGAAGTTGTATGAACCCTTAGGACTATTCTTAGTATGTGGAGGGCCACCCGTCGGTGACAAACTTCCGGGCAGCGGGTGCCCGGCGGGCAGTCGCCAGCCCGCTGCCGGCGGTGTTTCTTTGGGCAGTGGGTAGGTGGCGGGTTCCCCTACCCCCACCTACCCCCCACTGACTCTTTATCAAAATAATTGTTCCGGGATCTTCCGTGAAACCTGAAACCATGCTTAGACACTTTTAAACGCAGATAATGACACCACGTAGTCAATGAATGGATCAAAAACAAGAATTACATAGAACATATTCTATCATGACTTCTAAACATAAACAACACCCGAACATGCAAATTCCCACCCAAATATATATCAAGAACATCACAACAAAAATTCCCAATCCCACCTAGGGCTCTAATCCCATTCAATTTATCAAAGTCATAGTTCATCTTTAACATCAAGAAATATCAAGATATATCAAGAATTATCACACAAACATCAAGATCCTCTTATCATCATCAAGATCATCAAGATCACACATAAAAGCTTCTCATCAATCATCAAGATTATATCACAATTATCATAACGGATTTCATCAAGACACAAACATATAGAAGGAGCCAAAGAAGGAGATTATAGCAAGGAAAATAGCTTTTGTTGAGACATGGGTTACCTCTTAGCCTTAATTAAATTCCTTGGCTATGAAGGGTAATTCTTTAATATTTCTTTTTTCTTGATTTCTCCTATGGGAATTCTTGGAAATTCTTGTGTGGTGAAAGTTATTGTGGGGTTGGTTCTAGGTGTCTCCTATGACCTTAGGGCTGTCAAAACGGGTCGGCCCGCCCCATTAGGCCCGCCCCACCGCGGGTTTTTCTTTTTGCGGATTTTTGCGGGCTGGCCCGCGAAGCCTGCGGGCTAGGAGATATGCAACCCAGGCTCGCCCCATGCGGGCTTGCGGGCCCCGCGGGCTGGTGTTAAAATTTTTTTTAAAAAAATTGTTTAATAAGCATCTTTTCTTCTTCTTCTTCTAGGATTTGTTCTTCTGTGACTGAAAGGACAACATATTGAGGCCCCTAATTTAGTCTTCAATCCCAACCTCCTCCCAGATCAACTTGGACACTATTTCATCGTACTGCGGAACATATTCCTGCATGCCAAAATGAATTTCATTAATTATAAATAAACTTTATAAGTTTAAGACAAAATAAAAATAAAAATAAAAGTTGCCTAGTGGGTTAGGGATTTTTTTTCTTTAGTCTTAAACAATTATATTATATTATATATAGAGAGAGACAGTAAACAGTAGTTAATTAGGATTAGGATTAGGAATTTAGGTTTTACCTCTTTTCTTTAGTCTTAAGCAGTTTCTTTACTGTTATATATATATATATATATATATATATATATATATATATATATATATATATATATATATATATATATATATATATATATATATATATATATATAGATGTGTATTCAAATGAGGACAAGTATATTATAGAGGACTGTGAGGACAAATGTAGTGTGTGCCATTAGCCGATATGTTGTGTGCATGACCGAATGTAGTCGTGTGCCACAGTTTGTATGTCGCGTGCTAGATTTGTTAATTTATAGAGCCTGGGTTCGAAACCTGATGTTTACATTTATTCTTGTGTGCCGTTATGTATTAAGTTGTGTGCCTGGTATTAATTTGTTCTGTGCCCATTATTTGTCCTCACAGTCCTCTATATATTGTTGTCCTCATTTGAACTCAACCCTATATATATATATATATATATATATATATATATATATATATATATATATATATATATATATATATATATATATACATATAGGATCTTAGGAGGCACCTAGATCTTACACCACAATAATCTCTCACCACACAAGAAGTTCCAAGAATTCCCTTAGGAAAAATCAAGAAAGAAGAAAGCTTAAAGAAAGACCCTTCATAGCCAAGGAATTAATTAAGGCTAAGAGGTAACCCATGTCTCAACAAAATCTATTTTCTTAGCTATGATCTCCCTCTTAGGCCTCCCTCTATATTCTCGTGTCTTGATGAATTCTTCTATGATAATTGTGTTATGATCTTGGTGATTGATGGGATGATTTATATGCCTTCTTGATGATCTTGATGATCTTGATGTTGAAAAGGAATTCTTGATTTTGATGTGATGATTCTTGACGAATCTTGATATTTCTTGATGTTAAAGATAGAATATGTTCTTGATGATTTGGGTGGGATTAGAGCCCTAGGTTGGATTGGGAATTTGTGTTGTATTGTTCTTGATATATATTTGGGTGGGAATTCGCATGTTCGGGTGTTGTTTATATTTAGACGTCATGATAGGATGAGTATATGTGATCCTCGCTTTTGATCCGTTATTTGACTACATGGTATCGTTAATTACGTTTGAAAGTGTCTAAGCATGGTTTCGGGTTCCACAAAAGTCCCCGGGACGAAATTATGGTAAATGAGTCAGTGGGGGGTAGGTGGGGGTAAGGGAACCCGCCACCTACCCGCTGCCCTAGAATCACCGCCGGGCAGCGTGTAGCAGCCGGGCAGCCGCCTGCCCGCCGGCAACCCGCTGCCGGAACAGTGAATTCCGGCGGGCAGCCGGCGGGTGACCCCCACCCACCGGCTACCCGCTGGTTTGTACCCCACCCCGGGTCTCCGGCTTCCCTGTTTGATGTTCCCCGTCCCCCCATGGTGTCCCAACGGACCCCGTTTGTCGTACTCAGTCTAGTTTGATATTTCGGTTACCATTCGTAGGGTTAATGAGTCTTAGGCGTTGCATGCTAGTTGAATTGGTAACCCGTTGACCTAGGTGGAAGTTGTATGAACCGTTAGGACTATCCTTAGTATGTGGAGGGCCACCCGTCGGTGACAAACTTCCGGGCAGCGGGTGCCCGGCGGGCAGTCGCCAGCCCGCTGCCGGCGGTGTTTCTTTGGGCAGTGGGTAGGTGGCGGGTTCCCCTACCCCCACCTACCCCCCACTGACTCTTTATCAAAATAATTGTTCCGGGATCTTCCGTGAAACCTGAAACCATGCTTAGACACTTTTAAACGCAGATAATGACACCACGTAGTCAATGAATGGATCAAAAACAAGAATTACATAGAACATATGCTATCATGACTTCTAAACATAAACAACACCCGAACATGCAAATTCCCACCCAAATATATATCAAGAACATCACAACAAAAATTCCCAATCCCACCTAGGGCTCTAATCCCATTCAATTTATCAAAGTCATAGTTCATCTTTAACATCAAGAAATATCAAGATATATCAAGAATTATCACACAAACATCAAGATCCTCTTATCATCATCAAGATCATCAAGATCACACATAAAAGCTTCTCATCAATCATCAAGATTATATCACAATTATCATAACGGATTTCATCAAGACACAAACATATAGAAGGAGCCAAAGAAGGAGATTATAGCAAGGAAAATAGCTTTTGTTGAGACATGGGTTACCTCTTAGCCTTAATTAAATTCCTTGGCTATGAAGGGTAATTCTTTAAGATTTCTTTTTTCTTGATTTCTCCTATGGGAATTCTTGGAAATTCTTGTGTGGTGAAAGTTATTGTGTGGTTGGTTCTAGGTGTCTCCTATGCCCTTAGGGCTGTCAAAACGGGTCGGCCCGCCCCATTAGGCCCGCCCCACCGCGGGTTTTTCTTTTTGCGGATTTTTGCGGGCCGGCCCGCGAAGCCCGCGGGCTAGGAGATATGCAACCCAGGCTCGCCCCATGCGGGCTTGCGGGCCCCGCGGGCTGGTGTTAAAATTTTTTTTAAAAAAATTGTTTAATAAGCATCTTTTCTTCTTCTTCTTCTAGGATTTGTTCTTCTGTGACTGAAAGGACAACATATTGAGGCCCCTAATTTAGTCTTCAATCCCAACCTCCTCCCAGATCAACTTGGACACTATTTCATCGTACTGCGGAACATATTCCTGCATGCCAAAATGAATTTCATTAATTATAAATAAACTTTATAAGTTTAAGACAAAATAAAAATAAAAATAAAAGTTGCCTAGTGGATTAGGGATTTTTTTTCTTTAGTCTTAAACAATTATATTATATTATATATAGAGAGAGACAGTAAACAGTAGTCAATTAGGATTAGGATTAGGAATTTAGGTTTTACCTCTTTTCTTTAGTCTTAAGCAGTTTCTTTACTGTTATATATATATATATATATTTTTTTTTTTCCAAATTTACTTTTCTAATATTATATCTCAAAATCAAGAGTCTACAAGTATACGCCATAGCCCCAAAAGTGGACTATGGCCCAAAAAAAGTCTTTGACCTTTTCGGCCATAACAAAGCAACAAAACGAACTCAATATATACAAGAGGTTGCCCGAAAGTGACCACCCCTAACTAGAAGCTCCCAGCTCATTAAATGAGCAAATATGCAATCTAAGGCTAACAAGCTCATAACTAAAAGGGATTTAAAGGTAGAATCTAGCCTTAAAGCCTCAATCCTCTCCAAATCAACCACAATCATAGTCAAAATAGGCTCCCCGTCCCACACAAGTGATGGGAACGATGCCTAAGCTCATGGATCCCATCTATCCTAATCTACCCCTACTACCCTCAAGTCAAAGTCCCATCCCCTCCGGCACGGCGTACCGTGTTTTAACCCGGGGGGACTTTACGGGTCCCGACTTGAGTGATAGTACTCACCTCCGCCCACCCTCGTGCCCAAGACCAACTCCCCTCGTCATAGCGTACTATGTTTTGCCCGGGTGAGCTTTTGAGGTCCCGACAGGAGCGGTGGCTTCCTCCCCGACCATCCTTAGGCCAAAGGCCGACTCCCACGGCACGGCGTACCGTGTTTTAACCCCGGGGAGCCTTTATGGCCCCGACCTAAGCGGTGGTTATCCTCCAACTCAAACCCTTCTCTCAACCCCTTCTTCTTTTGCATCTCTTTTTCTTAACAACTTCTTCATCAATTTTCTTTTTTTCAAAATATTTCCTTATCTCCCTTATTCCTCCCTCCTCCTCTTATTGTTATTTTTAACTCTCTTCTTTTTTTCCATTTACTCATTTTCTCCCTATGGATCCAAAAGAGCTAAAGACTGTCCCAAATCCGAGTGTGTGCTATACTTGGAGCCTACAAAGACCCCACCATTCTTGGCACAAACCCGAATGGGCCCCTAAGGCTAGAAGCTACCCTAAGAATCCCTTCTATTGTAAGCTTATTTGCCATAGGATGCAAGCATGCACATGCTAGAGCCGGGAGTTCTTTAAACTTGATCAACCAAAGTCTTCATCTCCAAGCTTCCTTGTACCTGCAAAACCATATAAGTGGCTTCATCTCCACTCAAATGTGGATCCACCAAACAAAATCTGCACAGTATAACTGTCAGTACCCTCAACAAGCTGATGCCCTCAGAAACTGCCCAGCTAGCAGTCCATCATTGGGCCAAAGGGAGCATAAATCTCAGCTAGCTAGCCTCACAGATTCATGTTCCCTAAAACAATCCTTCTAAAGAGCTTCCTCTCAGCTTGGTAGAGCAGAACTGGCCTTAGCTTGGTGAATCCCCAACTTCACTGACCAATTCCCCCAACATCACTGGCTCTTTTTACTTGGGGCCTGCTTTGCTCTCAAAGTTATCCAACTCATCATTGAGCAATGCAGATCAGAAGCAGGAACCAAGTCCCTCATATATCTACAAGTTCTTTAGGTTAAGCAGAGATGGCCTCAGCTTACAGCCTCATCTACCATTTCCCCCACCCTAAAGAACATATCAGCTTTCAGATTCATGCTTGATAAGCTGGGGAGTCTAGGCAGAACTGGCCTCATCCTTACAGACTCATAAACCAGTTCCCCCAAACCCCCTAAGTGCCTTCACTTATTCCTACCAATGTTAGGCCTAATGCAGGTAGAATCAGCCTCAGCTTATTGGCTTCATAGGCCAATTCCCCCATCTAAGCAATCAATCCATCATTGGCTAGCTGAGCAGAACACCCCTCAGTTGTAACACAACTTCATTAGGGTGTTCACTCAGTCAGACAGAATGTTCAGATATCAAAGTGAGATCGTCCTTCCTTATATCACCCTCCACCCTTCATATTTTATTTTCAGAAGCAACAATCCTCCCCTTCCTTATTGCACCCTCTCTCCCTCAGATTTTTCAAAAGCCAGGCAACCTGCCCAACTTTGGGCTGATTACTTGGACTTTCCTGACCACATAGCTAAGCCAACAAGAGATAGAACATCCTTCATCTACAACAGATTCCTTAGGATGTTCATTCTTGGAGCTTTTGGTTCTAGCTTTTCCTAACTATCACTCAAACCCTTAGCAAAGCCTCATAACATGTCATGGCTGGCATGAATCATCAGCTTGGCTAACTCACCAACCAGGGTCCCATACTCTTGATCCCAACCAGGTCCAGCTCTGCATCATCTAATCCTGTCCACACCAGGGAAGAACACAAAGTGGGGGACCCCTTCCAAAGCTAGAATCATTTCTAAGCCCCTTGGGAGACCTTCCACCTTGCTAAAAATTATATCCAGGCCAAAGCATCTGTTAGCTAAACAGATGGCCACACAGTTAACTTTGTCTAAACAAGTCTCCATTCTAACTTGGTGACCTTGCAAGCTTAAACAATCCAGATCAGTTTCCCTCCAATTATTTGTCTCAAAAGACACCTTCTCCATTCTCTTAAGATTACACCAACTCCAGCAGTATCTCATCATCTCTTGAATCAGGCTCTTCAAATCTTGCCCTTCTCTTAAGGTGTAGACCCCAGCAAGACAGAATCTCCCACTGGAATTCCTTACAAAAAAGGAACATGATCTCTCTTCATCATCCACAGCCCAATTAATCTTGATTGCCCCAGGTCCAGGCCTCACCCAACATGACCTCTGTACTATCCTTACACAACCAAAAGACTCAGCCTTCCTCAATATGATCATCCAGTTTGGAGGGAGAGGATCCCAGTATGGCCATTTCCTCTGTATACATTCAGCCATATCTTTGGTAACCTTGTATATGATTCTGGCCACAGAAGGCCTTCCTCCCCCATACTTACAATGGTTATAGTTCACCCATAACTCCCACAAAATTAGCATTGGTAGCCTTTGTGCCATAAACTCCATCATCCTATTCTTCCATTTGAATTTCCACCACTCATAACAAATATGTCTTTCAGATCTCACACTAACTCTCATTCCCATGGATTTTGCAAAGTAATCCCAGACATGCCTAGCAGTACCCCCAGTTCCAAATATGTGTTGCAGCTCATCACATCCAGGGTGTAAATAGCAAGAGCACCTGGAAGAAAATTGGTATCCCATCCTTCTTAAAACATCATCAGTTGGCAGTTTTCTCATAAACACTCTCCAGGTCAAGAATGACATTTTCCAAGGCACTCCTTTTGCCCATATCTTTTTACACCACAAGCCCACATGATGTGTACCAGACTCTCTCATTAACTCTTTTGCTGTTCTAAAGGTAAATTCCTTCCCAGTTGGTTTCCAGATTGCCTTGTCCTCCCTTTCTGTCAGCTGCATTGCTACATTCCAATCCTGCACTTGCCCCAAAGCTTGACCACTTAGCCTTTGCAGATTCACTCTATTATCCACCACAGCATCTTTTATCTTCTCCTTTGCCTTCCTTTTCCCTCTCAGATTCATAACACTTGCCAAGGCCCCCTTTCCTGACCAATCATCCCACCATACATTCAGCTCTCCTCTTTCCACTTGCCAAGCCACCTGAGGTTCCACCCTATCTCTTACATGGGCCATTCTTCTCCATATGTGTGAATCCTTATATTGCCAACCTATGACAACAGGATGTGAGTCTCTGCAATACTTGGCCATCATGAAATCACACCAAATTGTGCCCCCTCTCCTAAAGTTCCACCATAATTTAGCACTAGCTGCATCCACCAGCTCCTGCATTTTTAAAAACCCCACTCCTCCTTCTTTTGTTGGCCTGGCTAAGGTTTTCCATGATCCCCAGTGGTATTTGTTTTTATCCTCCCTCTTGCCCCAGAAAAAATCAGAGAATAGCTTCTCTATGTGCTTTATTATGGCTTTAGGGGGGTTTATTGCATAGCATATATGTGTTGGCATGGCCTGGAGAATAGTTTTTATGAGTACAGCTTTCCCTCCCTGTGATAGAACCCTTGCATGCCAGCCCTTACATCTCTCTGCTATTCTCTCCATTAGTCCATTAAACATCTCTACCCTTTTTCTGCCTTCGTAAATGGGGCACCCCAAGTATGTAAATGGGAAGTTCTTATGCTGGCAACCAGAAATGTCCCTTATTCTTTCAATGTTTTCATCTGGGGCTCTTGGATGAACATAGAAAGCACTTTTTTGTTTGTTTATAAGTTGCCCAGACTGCTTCTCATATGTCTCCAAAACCTCCATTATTTCCTGAATCCCTCCATTCTTCCCTGATGTAAAGATCACCATATCATCTGCAAAGGCTAAGTGGTTTATTCCTGGGCTCCCCATTGGTTGTGAGAAGAGGGACCTCTTTTGGCTCAGCAATCTAGAGAACAGCTCTGCAGCTAAAATGAACAAACTTGGGGATAAAGGGTCTCCTTGCCTCAATCCCCTGGATGAGTGAAAGAAACCCTTTGATTCCCCATTAACAACAACAGAGTACCAAATATTATTGATTGTGCCAGAGACCAGTTCTATCCATTTTTGACATAAAGCAAGTCTCTTTAGCACATTGGTGATGCATCCCCAGTCCATTCTGTCATATGCTTTTGTCATGTCCAATTTTAAGATCATATCTTCATTTGAGGCTTTCATGCCATGACATATTTCCTGGGCAAGTAATACATTGTCAATTATACTCCTACCCTTCACAAATCCAACCTGGACTGGGGATATTATTCTTGCTAGAATCCCTGCCAACCTTTGCACCAAGATTTTGGTTATGATTTCACTGCAAAAATTGCTTAGGCTGATTGGCCTAAATTGATTGAAGGTGGCAGGGTTTGGGACTTTTGGAATTAAGACAATTGCAGTGCTGGTAATTGGCCTAATAAGGCTCTTACCAGCAAAGAAACTTCTTACCACTTTTTGCAGATCCTCTTTGATAATGTCCCAACAGAGCTGATAAAAGCCACCCCCAAATCCATCAGGTCCAGGTGCACTATTAGCATTCATGCTAAAGACACTGGACCTGATTTCTTCGGGGTTGGCTCTGCTGTAAGTGCCTGGTTTTCCTCCTCTGTTACCATCACCTGCAAACAATCAAAAACACTTGGCTCAAAGTTAATTGGTTCTGCAGTATATAGCTGTTGGAAGTATTCCACAGCTATTGCTGCAATTTGGTTCTGATCCTCCTCCTACACTCCCTCTGCCCTCTTTATTTTGTGTATCACTTGCTTAGCCCTTCTCTCCCTCACCAATCCCTGAAAGTATTTTGAATTCCTCTCCCCTTCCACTACCCATTGTGAGTGAGCCTTTTGCTGCCAAAACTTCTCCTCTATTCTTATTTGTTTTTGCAATCTTGCTTGCAGTAGCTTATACTCCATCAATCTCTCATCAGTAGGTTCTTCTTGCAATTTTTCTTCTACCTCCCTCACCATTCCTTCTAACTCCCTCACCTTCTCAAATATATTACCAAAGACCTCCCAGTTCCATTTTTTCAGTACTTCTTTCACTCTTTTTAGCTTTGTAACAAAAGTATACATTTCATTTCCACTCACACCCTCTCTCCAGGCTTCTTTTACCACTCCCAGGAATTGCTCATGTTTCCCCCATGAATTGATGAAAGTGAATGGCCTTTTTCCTACTCTGATTACTGGTTCTAGATCCAACATGAGAGGGGCATGGTCAGATGATGCCTTTGCATAATGATGTACATGTGTCTTAAATGCCTCCTCCCATTTTTCATTTACAAATCCTCTATCCAGTCTTTTCCAAACAGCTTGTGTTCCCCTCCTTCCATTCCACCATGTATAAGGGTTTCCATAGTATACTATTTCCCTCATATTGATTGTATCAATGCACTGCTGGAAACCTCTGCTTTTCCACATGTTATAGGCCTGCCCTCCCCTTTTTTAATCACTTTTTAGGATACAATTAAAATCTCCAATTAAAGCCCATTTATTTCGGTTCATTTCATTCTCATTCATCTCCTCTAATTGCCCCCACAGGTCATTCCTTAATTCCCTATTACAGCTTGCATAAATGAATGAGATGCTGATTTTTCCAGTTTCTGGAGTTTCCAGTTCCATAGTTGTCATCTGTTGCCTCACATCACGAGATGTTATTTTTACACTTCTTTCCCAGAACACCCAAATCTTGTCTGATCCACAGTATCTGTTCTCAAAACCAAAAGTCATAGCCCAAGTGTCAATCTGTGAGCTAAAGGGCTCAATGAGGCAAACCACCTTTGGCTTAAAGGTTCTCACCAAGTTTTTTATCCTATGAGGGGAGCCTTGGGAGCCCACTCCCCTCACATTCCAACATAGAACTTTCATCTTTTCTTTTTGGGATAGGCCTTTTTGCCCCTCTTCATAGATCTTTGAGGTTGGTTCTGATTTTGTTCCTGTCCAACATTCAAATTAGATTGTGCTGTGGTTCTAGTTCCAATTGGAGAGACATGAAGTTTTTTACAGTCTTTCTCAATGTCCCTCTCATTCTCCATCACCTTTTGATTATGCTATTGCTCTTCACTTGTTCCCCTTGATTCAGCTATTGATCTAGTCTCAGAAACATCTTCTACCTCTTCCATATCTGTCTCACCCTCCATTCCTATTGTTCCAGGTCCTGGATCCACCTCATCTGTCCCTATTTGGTTTCCATCATCATCTATGTTATAGAGTGCATTAAAGCCACCTCCCTCCACATTAGGTATTTGCTCAGGTTCCTTTCCTTTTCCCTCTGCTGGCACAGCAACTTCCTTTGCAGGACTTGGTTCCATTTTTTCTGGTTCCCTTATTACCACTCCAATATTTTGCTTCATCTGCCCTCTACCAACCCCTCTGTTACATCCCCCTCTTCCTCCCCTTCCTCTAGAGTTTCCCCCTCTTCCTCTCCCCATTTCATTTCTCAGTTTCTCATAGTTTCCCTCCTTAGTTTCTTTCTGCAAATATTCCTCTCTTTTAGTTCCAGAAGTGCCTGCCCTTAAAGCTGGGTCTGTTTGTTTTTTCTCACTCTCTACTTGGCTTGGTTTTCTATTTCCCTCTCCCACCTTTCTAAAGCAAATTTACTGTTATATTATATTTTATAATTTATATATTATATAATATAATATATACAGATATTTTTTTTAAAGGGCTTGGCCCGCGGGTAGGCCCGCAACCCGAGCGGGCTATGGCCCTCCGCGGACTAAGGCCGTTAGGCCCGCGTTTTCACGGGCCTATTTTTTGGTGGCCCTAACCCGCCCCACTGTGGGGCGGGTGCGGGCCAGCCCACGGATTTTGACCCACTTTGACAGCCCTATATGCCCTTATTTACATACCTAAGAGTCCTAATTAGTGTCTAAATGGTATGGGCTTGCCAATTCTATTCCTTATAGGGCTAAGGGGTTGGTTTTAGGGATAAGGGTCCATGGACTATGGTGGATCCCTTTTTTGCTAATTAATGGATTTTAATTCCCTTTTTGGGGTATGTAATTAATTAGTTTAGTTTAGGGGTCGTCACACGGGGTGTTACATAAATCATATCTAGTGAATTTCAAAGAAATCGATGGACCAAAAGTTATATTCGGTGGAAATCAAAATTATGGAATTGCAAAAGGAGTTGGCACGATCAAGAAAAATGGATTAAAGATTGAAGATGTTTCATTCGTAGAAGGCTTGAAATTCAATTTGTTGAGCACCAGTCAATTTTGTGATAAAGGCTATCTTGTAGAATTTTCTAAAGATAATTGCCTAATCAAGAATGAGCTCACAAATGAAGTTGTACTCTCTGGAAAAAGGCGAAAGAACATGTATGTTGTTGATTGGAGTACAAGCAAAGATTCAGTGTGCTTAATCAGGACGTCTGAATTAACAAATTGGCGCGACCACCGAGCCACTAGGTTTGAGAATAAGGTGGGATCCCTGGATTGGGAATGGCAAAAAAGCTCAATCACTTAAACTTCAAGACTATCAATCAACATGCAAAGAAGAATCTAGTTGAAGGCTTGCCAGATATTATCTTCAAGAAGGACCAAGTGTGTGATGCATGCCAACGCGGAAAGCAAATCAAATCATCATTCAAATCAAAGACACACGAGTCAACGTCAAGACCGCTAAGCTTACTACACATGGACTTATTTGGACCGGTTGATCCAATAAGTGTAAGTGGTAAGAAATATACACTCGTTGTTGTTGATGATTTTTTCAGGTACACTTGGACCGTGTTTCTCAAGAAGAAAAATGAAGTTGAGCAAGTTCTACCAAAGCTGTTGAAGCAACTACAAAATGAGAAAGAATTGCAAATATCAAAAATACGAACGGATCGTGGAACTGAGTCCGTGAATGGAGTTATACAAGCTTTTTGCAATTCACATGTAATTTCTCATCAATTATCTGTCGCAAGAACACCGCAACAAAACGGTGTTGCCGAAAGAAGAAATCGGACGCTCAAAGAGGCCGCACGAGTGATGATTAGTGCTGCCGGTCTCCCGAAACGATATTGGGCGGAAGCTATCAACACTGCTTGCTACACACAAAATTGAAGCATGATCCATAAGCAGTATTCATATTTTTGGATGCAAATGCTTTATTCATATTAATGATAAATTGTATCTAAAAGCTTTTGATTAGCGTGCAGATGAAGGAATTTTTCTAGGATATTCAGCTACCAGCAAGGAGTTCAGAGTTTTGAATAAAAGAACAATGGTGGTTGAAGAATCCATACACGTTGTGTTCGATGAAAAATCACAGATCAATAATGGCGCTCTGGGCGAAGAAATTGCACAAAATGGTAACAAGTGTCATATTGATTTTTGTGATACTAATGATACGTGTGAAGATGATGTTTTGTAGGGAATGGATGAGTTGGAAATTAATTCTCTAGAAAATCTCATCCCTCATCCAGAAGAATTTGGAAATTCTTTTAATAATAATTTTGGAGGTAAAGCCGAACGTGAGAATGGAGATGCAGTACAGGTTGAAGTTGGTGATCCAGTTAGTGATCAAGTTACATGTGAAGTTGGTGATCGATTTCATGAAGAATTGAATAAGGAAATTCGAACCAACACTGCCATTTCACAAGAAATGGATCCACCCAGTACCATGCACCCATTTGAACTAGATTTAATATGGCACAAAAATCACCCTCCAGAATTAATTATTGGGAATTTACATGAAGGCGTGAAAACGAGATCATCTACCATGGAAGCATTGTTCACATGTTATCTATCTCAAATTGAACCAAAAGAAGTCGATGAAGCTCTTAATGATCAGAATTGGATAGATGCTATGCAAGAAGAGCTCGACCAATTTAAAAGAAATGATGTTTGGGAACTTGTTCCAAGACCGGCGAACCACAATGTTGTAGGAACCAAATGGGTCTTCCGGAACAAAGCAAACGAAGAAGGCGTGATTGTTAGGAATAAAGCAAGGCTCGTTGCAAAAGGATACTCTCAAGAAGAAGGAATAGATTTTGATGAAATGTTTGCACCGGTGGCTAGACTTGAAGCAATCAGAATTTTCCTTGCCTACGCCGCACACAAAGATTTCACTATTTATCAAATGGACGTGAAAAGCGCATTCTTGAATGGTCTACTCGAAGAAGAATTTTATATCGAACAACCCCCAGGTTTTGAGGTAAAAGGCGAAGGTGATAAAGTCTACAAACTTAAAAAGGCATTGTATGGGTTAAAACATGCACCTAGAGCTTGGTATGATACTTTGTCAATGTTCTTGATAAGTTGTGGATTCACCAAAGGCCTCGTTGACAAAACTCTATTTAGAATTCAAGATGGTGATCATATTTTATTAGTGCAAATCTATGTTGATGATATTATTTTTGGAAGCACTAACAACTCTTTGTGTGAGAAATTTTCAAAGCTTATGCAGAACAAGTTTGAAATGAGCATGATGGGTGAATTGAATTACTTCTTGGGCTTACAAGTCAAACAATTGAAAGAAGGAATTTTCATCAATCAAGCAAAGTACACCCGCGACTTGATAAAGAAGTTTGGCCTTGATGGAAAATCATCGATCAAAATTCCAATGAGTACATCATTAAGGCTAGATAAAGATGAAGATGGAAAGGATGTTGATCAAAAAAAATATAGAGGAATGATTGGTTCTCTTGTATATCTTACGGCAAGCAGGCCGGACATTTCTTATGCTGTGGGAGTGTGTGCAAGATTCCAAGCAAATCCAAAAGAAAACCACCTCATCGCAACAAAGAAGATCATACGAAATCTGAAAGGCACAATCAATGTTGGATTGTGGTATCCAAAAGCTAGAGATTTTACTCTAACGGGTTTTTCAGATGCGGATTTTACAGGTTGCAAAATAGACAGAAAAAGCACTTCCGACAAATGCAGTTCTTGGGGGGAAGGCTTGTCTCTTGGTTCAGCAAAAAGCAAAATTGCATCGCAACTAGTACCGCCGAGGCCGAATATATTGCTGCAGGAAGTTGTTGTGCGCAAATTTTGTGGATGAAGCAACAATTGAAGGATTACGGAGTAAATTGTGATGACGTTAGTATTTATTGTGATAATACTAGTGCAATCGCTATCACTCACAATCCGGTGCTTCACTCAAGAACCAAACATATCGACATTCGACATCTTTTTATAAGGGATCACGTTGAAAAGAAGAATCTAAAGATCGAATATATCCCTATGGAAAACCAAGTTGCTGATATTCTCACGAAGCCTTTATGCGAAACAAGATTTTCTACCTTAAGGCACGAATTGGGAATGATCGAAATGAGCTAAGTATCACTGGACTGAATCTCTGAATTTAAATTGATACTTGTGCTCAAAATAAATTGTTTTACATGTTTATATGCATATTTTTATTTGAAATTTTTATGTGATAAAATTGCAATATGTGTTAGGAATTTAATTGTGTATTTGTATGTGTTATTTAACGTGAAATCATATGTCATGCAAATTAATTTAATGAAATGTGCAATTTGTGATTATTTGACAATTTGTTTATAATTGCATGATTCAACGTGTTATTTAATCTACGAATATGTGTTCATGTTTGTATAAGTTAATTAATTTGTTTGCATGAACAATTTGTTTTAAAAATCTAATTTAATGTGTTTATTGCATATTATATATGTTTTTCGTGCATATGTGATTTATGTGATATAAATGTTTTAGAAATCTGAGCTGAAAATTAATATTTTTTGTTATTTTCTAAAATGTTTAGACTCTGATTTCTGTGCTATTTATGTGAAGAGGTTTCTAAATATAAATTTGGAATATGTGTGATAATTTTGTTAATTTCCAAAATGTGTGTGTTTTGATTGGAAATTGCCGTGTGTATGATTAATATATATTGTTATGTGTGATTGATTATTTATGGATTAATTTTTACTACTAACGAGATGTTTGAGTGTGATTATATTTGTGGTGCACGTTTTTGAGAAGGAAATCAGGAGATAAAGGAGGAAAATCAGAGTTCAATTGGGCATCAAACCTCCACATATAAACTCCTACCCATATTAAACTTCCACCCAAGCTAAACCTCCCCCCATAATCCTCTCCCAAATCAAAATCCTTCCCTAACAGATTCACATACTCTCTCTCAAATCGTCACCCTAATCCCTCATTAACTCTCCTAGAAACCGCTACCCATCACATCCACCGCTTTCTCGACCAATGAAGAGTCATGCAAGCATTCATCACACCTTTTGAAACCAAACGTCGGCTATATCCAAAGGAAACCTTTCAAACCCTTCATCATTAGCCCACATGGTTCTAGCACTTTCCTAAGCCTATAAATTTGGATCAGAGGCAAACTAGTCTGTGTGGAGATTTCTTTTGTTTGTATCTAATTTTGTAGGCTTTGATGACTCCAAAGAATCAAGAAAAGAGAAGATCTTCCAAGAGAGTGGCCGAGCAAGCAAGACAAGAGATGCTGAGAGCTTGACGTGCTGCAAATGGAGGACATGAAGTTGGAGACACACCTAGTGATCCTCTCATCCTATTCTCTGAAGAAGAGGAAGGACAACCACCAACCAAGGATCAAGTTCAAAAAGGTCAGAAAGTCTCAGAAGTGCAGCTATGACGCTCAAAACACCATAACCCCTGTCATGTCGACCTCAAACCCGCAGCTTTAAGCGATCTGCTCAACCTCCAATGGAACCCGGATTAGTCTATGCTTAGAAATCAAGCTCTCCGTCTCCACCGCATGCTGATCTTGAGGCTAATCACGATGCTAGCTTCTCTACCAATGAAGCCTGGATATGTGATGTGATCTGAAAATATTATCTCTCTCTCACTCCCGAAGAAGGAGATAAATAAAGAAAAATGGTTATTTTTGCTACTGGTTCTCTCTATCATTCTTTGTCTCCTAAAAATGAAAAATCCCTAAGTCGTATAAAAAGAACAAATATTTCGTAGCCAAGAAGATAAACAAAAGAAAAAAAGGAAATAAAATAAATTAAAAAAATGTATTATATGGCTACAAAAAGGGATAAAAGAAGAAAAGAATTAAGAGAAATGTCAGAGCAAGTAAGAGGAGATATACCAGTTGAAGTTGCTACTGAGAATAGGGAAGATTTATCTAGTGCATTGCCAGTACACAATACCGAGTCCACCATGCCCATCATGGACCATGTTCTAGAAAATGAAGATTTATTTGCAGACAACTACACGAGAACAGAAGTTTTAGAAGAAGAAATTGGTGATCTCAATCAAGAAGTCGAATCACCTGAAGAAGAAGAAGGGATGCAACTCATTGATACAATCGTTCTCACAGATCCGAGAAGGAGTCCATTCGGATCTCCTCAAAATTTTGTGCAGACAAATGATCTAGAAGATGGCATATTTACATCCCTATTTGCCAAAGTTGTCGAATCCAGTGATGTTGTTTGTCAAACCATTGGAGAAATATGCCATCAAATGGATGTACTTGTCGTAGCCGCACTGCGGAATTTGGAAGTTCATCAAATGGATGTGAAAACAGCTTTCTTGAATGGCGAGTTAGATGAAGAAATCTATATGGAACAACCTGAGGATTTTGCGGTTCCGGGCCACGAGAAGAAAGTCTGCAAATTGGTTAAATTGTTATATAGTTTAAAACAAGCACCTAAGCAGTGGCACAAGAAGTTTGACCATGCGATGTTAACCAATGGGTTTAATATAAACAAAAGTGACAAGTGTGTCTACGTTAAGGAAACGATAGATGGTTATGTCATTCTCTGTTTATATGTGGATGATATATTCATCATGGGTAGTAACGATTGAATGATCAAATCTACCAAGGAGATGTTAGATTCGAGATTTGACATGAAGGGTATGGGTTTGACATATTTAATCATCGGGATTAAAATCGTGAGAAGACCTGATGGTCTTGTGTTAAGCCAATCTCATTATGTTGATAAAATTCTTGAAAAGTTTAACAAGGATGATTATCAAGTGGCTAGGACGCCGTTAGATACTAGTGTTCATCTGTCCAAATATCGCGGAAAGTGTATTTCTCAAGTAGAATATGCTAGGATTATTGGAAGTTTGACGTATCTAATGAGTTGTACCAGACCTGATATCTAATGATTTAGCAAACTCAGTAGATATACGAGTAACCTAGTGATGCGTACTGGAAGGCAATAGTGAGATTTATGAGGTACTTGAGGTATACTCGTAACTGGGGACTGCACTATATAAGATATCATGTTGTACTTGAAGGGTATAGCGACACTAACTAGATATATGATATGAAGGACTCTACGAGTGGCTACATGTTTACATTAGCCGGTGCAATTTTTTTTTGGAAATCCTCAAAACAAACCGTGATATCCAGATCCACGATGGAATCTGAGCTGATAACCTTGGACAAATGTTGCGAAGAGGCTCAATGGCTACACCATTTTTTTGAGGATATTCCTTGTTGGGATAGACTTGTACCTCCAATTAGTGTGCATTACGATAATCAAGCCATAATTGGGATAGTACAAAGTTTTATATATAATGGTAAGTTTAGACATATACGTCGAAGACATAATACCATTAAACAACTACTCACAACGGGTGTTGTCTCGGTTGACTATGTGAAGTCAAAGGACAACGTAATGGATCCGCTAAACAAAGAGTTGAGCAAAGATGTTGTTGAGAAGTTGGCACGAGGACTGGGTTTGAGGCCTATAGAATAAAAGTTCTATAGTGGACACCCAACCTGTTAGGAACATGTGTATTAGGATTTTGATGATACCAATTTAACTTAGAAGTAGACCCCTAACTTTTTTGTCATTTGTTTTTCGTTACCTTCGTTTTAGACGAAAGGTACCATAACTCAACATGTAATTCGTGTTAAGCCAGACAAACACACGAAACCGAGTTAAGAGCAATTTTCTAGTTAGGTCTCTCCTCACGAAAGAAGAATAGCTCGATGAAGCAAAGTCTCGTCCCTCCTGAAAGACGAAAGATGATCTTCTACAACAAAAAGCTAAAGCCGAAAGAAGCCTTCTGTCAAAGAGACATTTATGACTGTCAAGACAACTCATCTTCTCTCAACTCAAGAAGAATGTGTCAATCTGTCTCATCTGAAGATCATCCTAGGAAGAGAGAGATCTCCTAGGAATGAGAGCACACTTATCATGGTGCATTAAATGCCAAAGTACTACTTTTCAGTACTAGAAGAAAAAATAATCAAAAGTGTTTGTCTCCAACGGCTATGCAGTATAGTCGCATTTAATGAAGCAATAAATGCACAAGGCTCTCTGGTTATTAACCACTGGATAATAGGTTTGAAATGCCATCTCCCTCCAACGGATGGATTTCTTCTCACCTATAAATACCCATCTTCCTCACAGTAGAAGGTGCTGGTTTTCTAAACGGTCAATCTCTCACTCTCAAAAGCGCATTGTATTAAAAAACACTCTCAAAGCTTTTGAAATCCAGTGATTCAAGGTGTGAATCTTTGTAGAAGCAAATCTGATATCTTTCACAATCTTGAGGAAGTCTTGCAACCTTATACTCGCTGATCATCCATCCAGCCACCAGCCATACAAGACTTCACTGTGTTGGAGAAAACTCAAAGATCAATCTTTTCCAACCCTCAACTCTGAAGTAGAAGTTGATAGAGGCGGAGTAAACTCTAGGAGTTGAAAAACCTTCAAGTAGCTGTCCGGCTTAGTGATCAAGGAAGCTATCTTGGTGTAATTTGTACTACGAGTGATAGTGCAAACCTTTCACGAGTTGTGAAAGAAGAGTGGAGTAGGAACAGTTGGCCGAACCACTATAAAAATCTCTTGTCCTTGTCTCTTTACTTTTAAGCGTTTACTTTCGTGCATTGCATTCCACTCGCCCTAACCGAAAGTTCTCCACAAGATCAAACAGTGCAAAGAAACCTAAAACTTATATTACATATCCGCTGCGTAATAACCCCGAAAAGAGCTATTTTCGCGAGAAAACGAATTGAGTCTATTCACCCCCCCCCCCTTCTAGACTCTCCTTTCGACCCTACCGGGACCAACAAGTGGTATCAGAGCAGTTACCTTGAACGGTAAAAGCTTTGCCTTTACTGCCTGGTAGATCCCTTTTCATTAAAAAAAAAAAAATTCTCACCCTTTGCTCTAATTTTCTAAAAGAAAAATGGAAAAGGATCACGGTAATAACCGATTTAGGCCTCTTGCCAATCGGTGATGAAATGTGGGACGTCATATGCACAGGACCCATCACAATAATGATGGTGAACACCAATGCTGCTGCACAGGGAGCTGATGCAGAACCGATGATACCGAAACCAAAGTCTCAGCTCAACTCGGATGAGAAAAAAAGAGCTAACCTGGATAATGTGGCACGAGACATTCTTTACAAATCACTGGACTACTCTCTCTTCCCAAGAGTTCGCAAATGTAAAACAGCCATGGAAATATGGAACGTTCTTATGAACTTGGGAGAAGGAGATGAGCAAGAAAAGGACAACAAACTCACTGTTGCCATGAAGAAGTTTGAAGACTTCAAGATGATGCCCAACGAAGCTATCACCGACATGGAGCTAAGATTCACGAAGCTTCTGGGTGACCTGTCAGATCCTGGAAAAGAGCTCACTGAAAAGGAAAAGAATTTAACGATTCTTCGAGGTTTCCCGAAATCATGGGACATGAAAGTTACCGCAATGAGAGATCATCGCGACATGAAAACCACAAGCACAAGCAAAATCTTCATCGATCTGAAAGCTTATGAGTTCGAGCACAAACCAAAAGAGTGAGAAGAACCTGAAATCAGAAACGTGGCTTTGGTGGCCAACCAACAACCCTCCACATCAAATAGGTCAACTTCTAACTCTTCAAATTTTTTATCTGACGAACAATATGTCATGTTTGTTAGGAAAATGAAAAGATTCATGCGGAAAAACAACTTTCAAGACTGTCAAAGATCATTAAGCCGAAGGCAACATGAAAGATCTCCGCTTCCACCAAGACAAGGAAATATGGATTCACAAATGTTGTGCTACAATTGTCGAAAGCCTAGACATTTCAAGGAAAATTGCTCGCACCCAATGGTTAGTAAACATCAGGACTTGGGCACGATGAAAGAAACCAGCGAAAGGAATGACAAACCAGAATCGTCAAACAACAGAAATGATAGAAGGAGAAAAGCAATGGTTGTGAATGAAACAACCAAGAATAATGAATCCGAAAGCAGTTCCTCAAGCTCAAGCTCGGGTGATGTAACACCCCCCAAACATGACCTATATAAAAAGGCCTTAACACCTGCAGATCATACAATCCAAACTAGTACAGCGGAAGATAAAATGATAACTGGATAACTGGATCATAAAGACACGACAAACGGCAACACATGCCTTTGTGACTACACACGGCACAAGAGAGAACACACAACCACGGCTACACAAGCCCTCGTGACATCACACATCACGAGTTGAAATGCCTTCCTTATGCCCTGTTCCAACCTTATCGCTACCCCCACCCTTATATCTAGTTCCAACCTTTACCTCCAGGACCCCTGTACTTCAAGTCCAACCTTATTCCCCCGGGAATCGTCATTCCCCCTCCAACAGATCTCCAACAAAACCACCGATTTCATAGTACACGAGGTACTGTACACACACATGGCAACACATGCCCGGATAACACATGTTATCCCCAAATCACGTGAACCCTGCACAAAGGCCACAGCTCCATAATCACGTCACGACCACCACGAGGTCCGCTGCAATACCTTGGTGACAAGTGTCCCATACCACTAATCGTGCAATCCAGGTAAAGCCACACACGCATCACACCTCAACAAGAGTCAATCAACGGATCGCAACGAAGGTATGAAACATACTCAATCAAGGAATGGGTCACAGCCCAACAACATCAACGATGAATAACACAAGTTATCATCAACCAAACGGAAGGTACAAACAACACACACGCTAGCATTTAGACGAAAAGCTATCATGCTTATCAATGGAGAAACTCAAGAGAGTCCCGAGAAACACACATGACACTTCACGGTCCAATGAAACACAATGTTGAACCCTTAGCACGATTCAAGACACCAAAGTCCTACATGGATTCCTACCATATAGCTCTAGACATACGAAACATCAAGAAGAAGCTCAAATAGTTCCACAAAAGAACATCGGTAAGTCAAAAGACCAAATACCGAGCCAATAGAATCACGGGGAACAAATCCCATCACATCACCACCTATGTATCCGCGGGTGGACCCACGCGTAATGCCCCACCCATGGTTCTGCCTGCGGGAACACCTTCCCACAAGGCACGTACCCGCGGGTAGGCCGGCGGGTGGTGCCCCGCCCGCCGTTCCGCCCGCGGGTACACACTTGTACCACAACAAATCCCTTCGGGGATTTTCTTCTCCAAACACAAATTCAAGTCCAAAACATGCCAAATCTCACCCAATACAACAAAATGACTTGAATCATGGAAAATGCCAAGCAATAGCACAAAGGAACCCTAAACACAAGCTCTAGATATGCATTTTCACAAGACAAATGCATAAACACTCACATTTCATATCAAAACACAAGTAGAATCCAAGAAATCACATATATGTAAGCAAAATAGGTTTTAGTAGAGCATGGGTTACCTCTTGTAGACTAAAAGACTTCACTTTACACCTCAACAAGCTCCCTACAAGGCTTACTTTTCAAACCCACTTCAAGATCAAACCAAAATGTCATAAAGATCCTACCTTTAAGAAAAAAACATCTAAGATGGAACAAAAAACACAAGATGGACTTAGATCTTACCCTCCTAGATGCCCAAATAGGTGAAAGGTTGAATCATGGAAGCAAATCTTGGAATCTTGACAAGGGTCTCAACTTAGCTTGGAGAATAAGCTACACTTCTTTCTAGAGAGAAGGTAGAGCTAATTTCTTGGAAATGTAAGGAATGAAATGAAGAAGTCTTCTAGGTTAGGTTACAATACTAACTCTTGGTGAAAAGTCAAGAATACCCTTACTAACCTTTAGAAAGTGTAAGGAACAGGGGAACTGCCTTCAAAGCTCAAGGTACAACACAACTTTGAAGTTGACTAATCAAATGCTAGTTCTTGAGTATTAAAAATCAGGATTTTAGGAATTAATTCTTCAAATGAAATAGGATTAATTACTCAATTAATCCATGGATTGAATGTGGATTTTCGGGGTGTCACATCCTCTCCCCCTTCAAAGAAGCTTCGTCCCCGAAGCTTGGGTACGACGAATTAGTGACAAACGGTGATAGGAAACAACATTGTGCAAGATGTTCAAGAACGAATCCTTTTGGTCAAAACTCAAGAGATTCTACAAGGACTTCAAAACAAGAAAAGGGGCATAACAATTCAAGAATTGTCAAGAATTTAACAAGGAGTAGATTGAGTATCACAAACTCTATGCTTAACACCAACATCTACTTCTACCAAACACTAAGAGCAAGACAACCAACACAAAACACCACTACTACTACGAAGCTAACTAAGCCACAAGGCTACAAACAAAACAAGCACAAAAGCAAGAACAAGCAACCAAACAACGGCGACAACGCCTATGAAAAGCAACTACAAGGAAAGTACCACTACTACAAAACACACTTACCACGGCGGTTATTTTTATAAATACACGGCGGTTCTTGAAGTGCCGTGTAAGTGACCGCCTTTGTAAATAAAAACATTCTACGGCGGTTATTTGAACCGCCGTGTATACTTCTAAAACACGGCGGTTGCTAACCGCCGTCTAATCTCACGATGTATGTCGTGTAATCTCAACAATTATATGTATAGACGACGCTTTTCTTGATGAACCGCCATCTATTCATATGTATAGACGACGGTTCAATGTAAGAAGCGTCGTCTATACATATGAATAGACGACGGTTCAATGTAAGAACCGCCGTCTATACATATGAATAGACGACGGTTCAATGTAAGAACCGCCGTCTATACATATGAATAGACGACGGTTCAATGTAAGAACCGCCGTCTATACATATGAATAGACGACGGTTCAATGTAAGAGGCGCCGTCTATACATATGAATAGACGACGGTTCAATGTAAGAACCGCCGTCTATACATATGAATAGACGACGGTTCAATGTAAGAACCGCCGTCTATACATATGAATAGACGACGGTTCAATGTAGGAACCGCCGTCTATACATATGAAGAGACGACGGTTCAATGTAAGAACCGCCGTCCATACATATGAATAGACGACGGTTCAATGTAAGAACCGCCGTCTATACATATGAATAGACGACGGTTCAATGTAAGAACCGCCGTCTATACATATGAATAGACGACGGTTCAATGTAGGAACCGCCGTCTATACTTATATTTTTCACCTTAAAACATATCAATAGACGGCGGTTCAATCTAAGAACCGCCGTCTATACATATCATTTGAACCTTATAAAATATTTTTAGACGGTGGTTCAAAGAAACAACCGCCGTCTATACATATATTTTTTTAAAAAAAATATTTCAACATTTTTTTATTTTCCAGTTTGTAAATCTGTAATACTAAATACAATAAAAAGCCGCACAATTTGATCAAAATGCATACAATAATTCCAGTATTACAAATTTGTAAATCTCAAATTTCATAGGTAATATAATAAAAAGCTATTCAATTGCATCAAAATGCATACAATACATCAACATGCATGATATATATTATCAATCACAACCAATACTAATAACTAAATACTAATTCATTGTCATAATTATGTAGTAGCTCTAATCCAACAATCAACAAAATTTTGGCACCATAAATTTCTCATCTCATCAATTTCTTCTTGTGAATAGCTTTCAGTATTATCGAACATCTACAAATTTAAACTCAAGTTAGAAAGTTAGTATAATGAAAACAACTAAATCTAATAAGTATGGCCGTAAAAAATATATTGAAGTGATCATTACTTACCTTGTCTAATCCATCGTCATCCAATTCCATTTGCAAATTCTAAAAACTGCTTAACCCCGTCTTCATACTCATTACTCATACGAGATGCATTTATCCAACTCTTGTCCATTAAAAAGTACTTCCTAAAACATTAAATTAATTAGCTATTAAAACAAATTTATAATAGAAAACATTAAAACTATGGCTCATACTACTCATTTCAATTAAAATAAGGCAATAAACAAAAGTTAATTTATAAGTAAACACAGACCACGGTGTGGCCAATCACCGGATGCACAAAGGAAAGCCGGAAGCAAAGAAAAAACATAATACTCATTTAAACAAAGACTACGGTGTGGCCAATCACCGGATGCACAAAGGAAAGCCGAAAGCAAAGAAAAAAACATACTACTCATTTAAACACAGACCACGGTGTGGCCAATCACAGGATGCACAAAGGAAATCCGAAAGCAAACAAAAAACATACTACTCATTTAAATTCATAAAACAAGGGTTCATACTCATTTAACTTCATAAAACAAGGGTTCATACAAATTTACATTACTCATTTAGTTTGCACTTTGTATTGAGTTTATAAGATTTTTTTTTAAAGATGGATATATAACACGCATGAAATAAATCAAAACCATATAATATTGTGTTTTATGAAATCACAGTTGTCTTATGAATTTATTTTTTTTTTAATTAGAGTCAGCAAACAAAAACTGCATTGGATAAAACATGTATGACATATCCATTTTGATTTCGATATACTAGGTAGGGAATTGAATAGTATGACATATCTAAGCCAACAGGTCCAGCACTGCAAGAAGCAGGTGGATCCTTTTCCAACTCTTTTAGTTTCTTCTGAATCCTCTTTGTATGCATAACAGGTAGTGAGGCACCAAGTCTAGTCTCTGCGGGAGCGGGATGCCGAAAACAATAATTTTGATGAAGATGGGAACTTTATACATAAAATCACAATTGAATCCTATTGCGTCTTTTTTAAACATATATATGCAGCCCAAGTTAACACATATATATCTCTAATTTTCACTAATCACATGTATACTAGCTAGACAAACATGTTATATATATATATATATATATATATATATATATATATATATATTTAAGACTAACAACAAATACAAACATGCAATTCATATACTCAATATCATGGCAACATCAAATAATTTTTATATAAAACACAATATTTACAAAGATCATGAATCACATTATTCAAAAATAGCAAAACTGATTTTTGAGAGAAAAAAAATTTCACATAAGCAATTAGGAAAAATGCTTTTGATTCTTATGGAGTAAATAGGTTTTTGGAAGACATAAATTTTACCTGGATTCCAAAATTAACAATAATCCTTGAACCAAATCCTATGATCGCTCTTCCGTAAATTCTCTTTAAATTAATCAACCGAAGAGCAAACGACCGACGAAGATGAGAAACAAAAGGGGTACGTGGTGATGGCTGGAGTTATTTGAGAGGGATTATGGTGATTGCCGCTGATTAGGAAATTTATAAACAAAAGATTGCAATGGACTCTCTGCTTCTGTACGTAGGTTTTTGGTTTTCTATCTTGTTTTTCCTTTATTTCGAAAAAATACTTATATATATATATATATATATATATATATATATATATATATATATATATATATATATAGAGAGAGAGAGAGAGAGAGAGAGAGAGAGAGGAGTGATCACATGTGGCCATGTTGTTAGGTGTGGTCATATGGTCAATTATAGGCCATTAGATTATATAGATCCAATGAATCATATTAATCAAGATTTTTTCAGTATTTTCGCTCACATTCTCCTACCCAGCGAACTGCAAGGGTAAACTCGTCATAAAACACCGGAATAGGGAAAATCACATTGTTGTGTGTTTTATTACACTATTGATGCATGTTGTCAACACTGTTGGTGTATTCTGGAACCCGACCGCTATAAATGGCCACTGTAATTACCATAACACGGGAATACACCATTGGTATGTTTCACTGTGGTGTGTTTTATTACACTATTGGTGTATGTTGTCAACACTCTTGGTGTATTCTGGAACCCGCCCGCTATAAATGGCCACTGTAATTACCGTAACACCCCCACTTACCAAAACGCGCGAAAATCCTCAGAATTACCACTGCCGTTAGATTAAACTGATTCAACGACACAGATACGACCACACGACCACACCTAATGACATGACCACATATGAGGACTCTTATATATATATATATATATATATATATATATATATATATATATATATATAATTATAATAATTTAGGCTTAAGTTGACATATGCGTGCATATATTAGACGTCGGTTATTTAAGAACCGCCGTCTATTAATTGACGTAAATATATATTAGACGGTAGTTATTTAAAACCGCCGTCTATAAAGTGGCGTAAAGATATATTAGAAGGCGGTTATTTAAAACCGTCGTCTATTAATTGACGCAAATATATATTAGACGGCTGTTATTTAAAACTGCCGTCTATTAATTGACGTAAATATATATTAGAAGGCGGTTATTTAAAACCACCGTCTATTAAGTGACATAAATATATATTAGAAGGCGGTTATTTACAACCGCCGTCTATTAAGTGACATTAATATATATTAGACGTCGGTTATTTAAGAACCGCCGTCTATTAATTGACGTAAATATATATTAGACGGCGGTTATTTGAAACCACCGTCTATTAAGTGGCGTAAATATATATTAGAAGGCAGTTATTTAAAATTGTCGTCTATTAATTGACACAAATATATATTAGACGGCGGTTATTTAAAACCGCCGTCTATTAATTGACGTAAATATATATTAGAAGGCGGTTATTTAAAACCGCCGTCTATTAAGTGACGTAAATATATATTAGAAGGCGGTTATTTACAACTGCCGTCTATTAAGTGACATTAATATATATTAGATGTCGGTTATTTAAGAACCGCCGTCTATTAATTGACATAAATATATATTAGACGGCGGTTATTTAAAACCGCCGTCTATTAAGTGGCGTAAATATATCTTATAAGGCGGTTATTTAAAACCACCGTCTATTAAGTGACGTAAATATATATTAGAAGGCGGTTATTTAAAGACCGCCGTCTATTAAGTGTCGTAGTATATAATAGAAGGCGGTTATTTAAAGACCGCCGTCTATTATGTGCCGTAGTATGTAATAGAAGGCGGTTATTTAGAAAACCACCGTTTATTATGTGTCGTAGTATAACAAAATATAATAGAAGGCGGTTATTTAAAAAACCGCCTTCTATTAAGCGACGTAGTATATCATTTGGCGCACAAGGTTACCACAACTACTAGAAGGACTCGCTCTCCGACTCCTCGGACTCTTCCTCGGCTTCTCCTCTACGACTCGAGTTGGCTTCGATCTGGTCTAGCCAATGGTGCACAGCAACGAACTGCGTCTTCATGAAGGTAAAACCCTCCTCTATCATGCGGTTCTGCTGACGAAGCAAAGCAACAACACGCTCTTCGTGCGACGTGGGGTCGTGCTCCCTCTTGGTGCGAGCTTCCCTTCTTCGTTGGTTCTCTTCACTCTTCGAGTCGCTTTCTTAAGCTTCAACGGCTTCTAGCGCACCCACCTCTTCCTCATGATTGGCTTCATCCTCGGCTCCTTCGTCACCTCCCAAGATCTGAACAGCGAGGCTCAACTTCCCGGCATGGATTCCAAGCTGAGCTGCTAACTCCGCCCGTTCTCCAGGTGCTTTCCTTGCCACTTCCTCAAGCATGATGTACTCACCATCATCCAACTGAAATAGGTTACAACTCCGAAGGTTGGTGGCATCCAACACTAGCTTTCCCACAGCCTTAGGAGAACAACCATCCACACTGACGCCCTTCCTAACCAAGATCCAGCTCAACACCATTCCGTAAGGCAAACTCTTCCGATTATGATCCCGGCAAAACGCCATGTGTTGCAACATCAAAGCAGACATGTTGAACTTAACCATGTTCTTCAGACAGAAGGCAAAAGTGCAATCCAGCTTACCCAACAACTTGCTCTTATTATTGTTCGGCAACAGACAATCCGACACCAACATCACCAAGATCCTTTGCTCCACAAACAACCACTTCTTCTCCGGCCTAGAGGTTTGAGTGAAACCATTCGTACGGCCTAACAAGTAGCTCAAGTAGTCACGATACCCATGGTATCCGTACTAATCCAAGAATGACCACTGTACTGAGCCACTCCGGTAGCAGACAAACTCAACAACTGAGCCAACCTTTTCTCAGAAAGCACAACCTTTACACCTCTCACCTTAGAGGTGATCTCAAGCCTTGCTCCTTCCTTCGTCACAACCATGTGACGGTAAAACTCTTTCACCAAACTCGGGTAAGTCTCGGCCCTTATGGCGAGAAACCCATCCAACAAACCTTGATACCTAAGCATATCCAACAAGGAACTAGAAAAAGATTCCGGATCAAAAGCTTTACCTTCAAGAACAAGGTAGTGGGTATCCACCCATTCCGTTTTTCTAGCCAAGCTTGACCTTCTAGGCATGGTAGGAGATGAACCAAAGCTCAACAAACAAAGCCCACAACTTCTACCTCTTCACACTCGCTGCCTCACTCTCTCTCTCTCTCTCTCTCTCGCGCTCTCGGCGTCGCGATGACAGCAGACCGGTGACGGCAGCGGTAGCTCCAGCTGTAGCGACGACGGTGTGGCGGTGGTCCGGCGGTGGTGGGGAGACGGGTTGGGAATGAGGCTTAGGGTGCTCATGGGTAGAGAAGAAAGAAAAGAAGAAGGAGAGAAAATTTTGGGATTTTAGGGATTTGGGAGAAATTGGGGAAAAAGATGATTAAATTTGGGGATTTTGAATAAAGTGGGAATTTATGGTTTATATAAAATTAAAATTGGATAGGTTCCAAGAAGGACAATTAGCTTAAGTGGTTTAGAAGTTGAGTTGAAAAGGAATAGGCTTTGGTTCAAAACTCAAAGGTTATAATTAAACTTTAGGCTTGATTTTTAGAATGCACAAGAAAGAATTTTTGCAAGAATTTTGCTATTTCCAAATTCAAAGATTACTTGGAAAATTTAGCAAGTTCACAATGAATTGTTGTAAGAACAACCAAGTATAGGGATTGTAGAATTGGTCTAAGCACAAGACTTTCCAAAGATAGATGGCTACTTCATAACAAGACTTAGATGCCAACTAAAGAAGTCACTTAGCAAGAAGAGAGTTTACACTAAGCTCCAAGAGAATTACTATCAAGAAAAGCATGCCAAGGATTACCAATCAAAAGACAACTACGAAACACAAGATAACACTCAAGGCAACAAAGAACACGATACTCGCGGGAAAACAAGGATAGACTCGAAGACAAGGGTTACCTGCCAACTCTTTTTCCACCAAACCCTCCGACTCCGCCTGTGAACGCGCCATCACGAAGGCTCTTCCAGGTGGCATTGCTCCAACTGCTCCACGGTCCGAACCAGCTCCCGATGCTCCTCCGGCTCCCGGGGATGGCGGCAACGCTCTCTGGCCGGCTAGCTGGGGACACTCCGCGACTTTGTGACCACGATCCCCGCATCGGAAACACCTGAGCACATAACCGTGGCATCTTTGACCCACATGTATCTTCCCACAACGCTGACAAAGGGATGCCTTAGCTTGGTTCCCGTGCTCCGTCCTGTTAGGTCCTTGAGAAGAAGATGACACATTCTTGGCCGGGAAACTCGGTCTTGACTTCTTAAAGGTAGAAGAACTTCCGCCCTCAGATCTCTTCCTAGCTTGCTCATACGATCCACTCTGAAGCTATTGCACGCGATACAGATCAGCGGCACACAAGTAAGCGTCCTTAAGAGAACTTGGCCTACTCACAGTCAAAGCTTTTCACACCTCATAGTTCAGACCGGCCACGAATTTCTCGACTTTAGCGAGTTTTGTAGGCACAAGCATCCTCACAAAATGTGCCAACTCCAAGAACCTCTTGTGGTACTTAACCACAGACATGGACCCTTGCTGCAGGTGGAGGAACTCTTCATACATGGCCGCGCGCACATGTGCTGGGTAGAACCTTTCACACAATCTATCCTTGAGCGCTGTCCAGTCGAACTCTGGTTCTTCAAGAAGAGCCAGGCCTTCATGGACCTACCACAAGTCCGCTTCTTGGCAAAAGTAGAACGTTGCCAGTTCTACTCTCCTTTCTTCGGGGCAGCCCACCACGGTGAAGATCTTTTCAAACACCCGTAGCCACTCTTCTAAGACTACAGGGTCTTCCTCGCCGGCAAAGGATGGCGGCCGATGACCCGACACTAAACGTCCTACATCACGGTGCCCAGCAGGGGGAGGCGGCGGCACAGCGTGATTGTTATTCAACAGAGCTTCACTGAGCGTCTGCATGGTCTGAGTCAGCTGATGAAGGTTCTGAGCGAGCTGCTCGTTGGTCGGGGTCTCCAGGGTGCGTGCGCGAGGACGAGGAGGCATCGCAACTTCTACAATAACAACACGATTACGAAAAGAAAAGCAACAAACAAAAAACAGAAAGCAACACACAGCTCACCGCGCAACCTAGAGTCCTAAGCCTAACACTTAGCTTCTTAAGGTCGCTTAGAGGTGTCAAAACACACTTAACCACTTAGAAAGTCTAGACTTAACTCTTCCTAGGCTCAAACCTAGGCTCTGATACCAACTGTAACACCCCCCAAACACGACCTATATAAAAAGGCCTTAACACCTGTAGATCATACAACAAAAACTAGCACAGCGGAAGATAAAACGATAACTGGATAAAAGAAATCCAAACGGGGTGTTATGCCACGTCTACCAAAAACGGTAAACGGTACGGCGGTCAATCTGCAAAGTGTATACATCTATCCCAAAATACATCAGTCTAAAACTACAACGGCACACAGGCCACAAAACAAAGGTAAAGATACTAGACTACCGGCCACTAAACATCGCGCTCGTCTAGACATCACCTGAAAGACACAAAGATAAACATTGGGACGACGCCCGATCAGCGATAATGCTGGTAACCAACCAATACCTGTTAAGTATCATACATAGGTAGGATATATATACAAAAATCATTTCGAAACGGAATACATATATATATATATATATATATATATATATATATATATATATATATATATATATATATATATATATGTGTGTGTGTGTGTGTGTGTGTAAAACCAAGAGAAAACACCAACTCAAAACTCATCAACAAACAACACGGGAAAACATCCCAAGACCACAATGGATAATAACAACACAAGGATAAAGACACGACAAACGGCAACACATGCCTTTGTGACTACACACGTCACAAGAGAAAACACACAACCACGGCTACACAAGCCCTCGTGACATCACACATCACGAGTTGAAATGCCTTCCTTATGCCCTGTTCCAACCGTATGGCTACCCCCACCCTTATATCTAGTTCCAACCTTTACCTCCAGGACCCCTGTACTTCAAGTCCAACCTTATTCCCCCGGGAATCGTCATTCCCCCTCCAACAGATCTCCAACAAAACCACCGATTTCATAGTACACGAGGTACCGTACACATGCCCGGATAACACATGTTATCCCCCAATCACGTGAACCTTGCACAAAGACCACAGCTCCATAATCACGTCGCGGCCACCATGAGGACTGCTACAATACCTTGGTGACTAGTGTCCCATACTACTAATCGTGCAATCCAGGTAAAGCCACACACGCATCACACCTCAACAAGAGTCAATCAACGGATCGCAACGAAGGTATGAAACATACTCAATCAAGGAATGGGTCACAGCCCAACAACATCAACGATGAATAACACAAGTTATCATCAACCAAACGGAAGGTACAAATAACACACACGCTAGCATTTAGACGACAAGCTAGCATGCTTATCATTGGAGAAACTCAAGATAGTTCCAAGGAACACACATGACACTTCACGGTCTAACGAAACACAATGTTGAACACTTAGCACGATTCAAGACACCAAAGTCCTACATGGATTCCTACCATATAGTTCTAGACATACGAAACATCAAGAAGACACTCAAATAGTTCCACAAAAGAACATTGGGAAGTCAAAAGACCAAATACCGAGTCAAAAGAATCACGGGGAACAAATCCCATCACATCACCACCTATGTACCCGCGGGTGGACCCACGGGTAGTGCCCCACTAGTGGTTCCGCCCGAGGGAACATCTTCCCACAAGGCACATACCCGCGGGTCGGCCGGCGGCTGGTGCCCCGCCCGCCGTTCCGCCCGTGGGTACACACTTGTACCACAACAAATCCCTTCGGGGATTTTCTTCTCCAAACACAAATTCAAGTCCAAAACATGCCAAATCTCACCAAATACAACAAAATGACTTGAATCATGGAAAATTCCAAGCAATGGCACAAAGGAACCCTAAACACAAGCTCTAGATATGCATTTTCACAAGACAAATGCATAAAGACTCACATTTCATATCAAAACACAAGTAGAATCCAAGAAATCACATATAGGTAAGCAAAATAGGTTTTAGTAGAGCATGGGTTACCTCTTGTAGACCAAAAGACTTCACTTTAAACCTCAACAAGCTCCTTACAAGGCTTACTTTCCAAACCCACTTCAAGATCAAACCAAAATGTCATTAAGATCCTACCTTTAAGAAAAATACATCTAAGATGGAACCAAAAACACAAGATGGACTTAGATCTTACCCTCCTAGATGCCCAAATAGGTGAAAGGTTGAATCTTGGAAGCAAATCTTGGAATCTTGACAAGGGTCTCAACTTAGCTTGGAGAATAAGCTACACTTCTTTCTAGAGAGAAGGTAGAGCTAATTTCTAGGAAATGTACGGAATGAAATGAAGAAGTCTTCTAGGTTAGGTTACAATACTAACTCTTGGTGAAAAGTCAAGAATACCCTTACTAACCTTTAGAAAGTGTAAGGAACAAGGGAACTCCCCTCAAAGCTCAAGGTACAACACAACTTTGAAGTTGACTAGTCAAATACTAGTCCTTGAGTATTAAAAATCAGGATTTTAGGAATTAATTCTTCAAATGAAATAGGATTAATTACTCAATTAATCCATGCATTGAATGTGGACTTTTGGTTGTCACAGGTGATGACAGTGCTGAAGGAGAGAAGGGACTGCTATGCTTGTTCAGCGAGGAAGACAAATCAAGCGAAATGTGTCTTATGGCACAAGATGAAGAGGTAAACTCTCAATCATCCTCTTTTCTGTCGTTGGAAACAAACTCATCACATGATCAAAACTCCAATGAATTTGTTAGTGATATGATGAGGAGATTTGCTATCATAAATAGCACATACTCTGAGTTGAAGGAGGAGAACTCTCGATTATTGATCAGCCACAATGAGCTAAGGCGAGTTCGAATAGAGAACATAAAGCTAGCCATTGTAAAGGATCAACTCGAAAAGCAAGTTCTATCTCTCAAATAGCATTGTACAGAAAGAGAGAAGCGGGAGAAACATTTGCGTGAGGTTCTTGATTCATTTAATAATTCATCCAATCTAATGGACAGAATGGTAAATGGTTCAAAGCCGCCTGAGGAAAGAATCGGAATTGGTTGTGACCTCGGCTCCTCTTCACATGCCACCTTAAACCAACCTACAAATGTTTACACCCGTGAAAGTTTTACATCTGCTTTTGTTCAAGGTCCCACTCAAATGTCTGAGCCAATGACCAAGGTTAACAATGGTGAAACACCACAATTGACAAGACAACCTAAGGGAACGACTGTACAACGAATTGTGGAACCAAGAAATGAAAATCCCTTGAAAGGCAATCCTAGGCACAAAAATGCCAAAAGGAATGGACCAATCAGAAATAGATTTAATCTAGTTCAAAAGAAAGGTCAGCCTACAAGGAATAATCAATTAAGGTCAAAACCGAAAGTTAATCAGAGGTAAAATCATGCACGAAAAATCCCTCACAAGGAAATGCATATTTCAAACATGCCGAGAGGTCATTCAGAAGACCGAGGACAGGCAATGGATGGAGTGGACCAACCGAGGAAGATTGGTTTGATTATCCTGAATCCATGTCGAAAGCGCAATTTGACAAAATACAGTTGCATAAACAAACCAATTATTTCAAGCAGTTTCATAATCCACCTGCAGATTATTTTCAAAAACGATATAAGAATAAAACCTTTTCAAAAATCTTTTATGATTATCGTGTTTTTAACGGATACAAGGGACCGAGAATGAGTAGAGGTTACTCTAGGTTTGCTTGGATTCCAAAGTTGACCTCTAACCCCGAAGGACCCGCAACCCAAGGGGTACCTAAAAATGCATAATCTTTCTTGCAGGAAAAACAAGTCATATGGTATGTGGATAGTGGATGCTCAAGACATATGACTGGTGACAAGACAATTTTGAGCAACTTTAAGGAAATTGATGGCCCAAAAGTGATATTTGGTGGAGAAACAAGTGGAAAGACGTGTGGAACAGGAGATGTGATTAGAAATGGCATAACAATTCAAAATGTTTCATACGTAGAAGGATTGAAATTCAACTTGCTAAGCACAAGTCAATTTTGCGATAAAGGATACAACGTCGAATTTTCCAAAGAAAAATGCAATATCGTCAGCACGAAAGATGGCGAAATTGTTCTCTCGGTGAAACGAAAGAAAAATATGTATGTTATCACTTGGAATTCCTCTAATACTAACGTTTGTCTTGTGGCTAAAAGCAATGCAGATCTATGTTGGGAATGGCACAACAAGCTAAGTCATCTGAACATTAAGACCATCAACAAGCTTGCAAAGAAAAATCTAGTAGAGGGTCTACCAAAAGCAACGTACATCAAAGACAAAATTTGTGAGACATGTCAAAAGGGAAAACAAATTAAATCAACCTTCAAGACCAAAGAATCAGATATAAACTCTCGACCATTGCGTTTGCTACACATGGATTTATTCGGACCAGTTGACCCCGCAAGCCTCAGTGGACGAAAGTATACGCTAGTCGTGGTGGATGATCACACAAAGTATACATGGGCTTTATTCCTGAAGAAGAAAAACAAAACAGAAATTGTTTTACACAATCTCTTAAGACAGCTTCAAACAGAGAAGGAAGTAAGCATTATAAGGATCAGATCAGGGAACTGATTTCGTGAACAAAGTCATCAAGGATTTCTGCGGACAAAATGGCATATTTCATCAACTTTCGGCAGCAAGAACCCCACAGCAAAATGGTATTGCCGAAAGAAGAAACGGAACTTTGAAAGAAGCAGCACGAACAATGATTGCACATTCCGGTTTGCCTAAGCGTTTTTGGGCCGAGGCTATAAATACAGCTTGCTACACACAAAATCGATCCCTAATCAACAAAGCTCACAACCTCACTCCATATGAATTATGGAAAGGTAAGAAACTTGTCATCAGTTATTTTCAAATCTTTGGTAGCAGGTGCTTTATTCACAACAACGGGAAAACTCATCTAAGAGCATTCTACGAAAGACTTGATGAAGGACTATTTATAGGATATTCCTCGGTTAGCAAAGCATACAGGGTTCTCAATAAAAGAACAATGGTCATTGAAGAATCAATACATGTCAAATTTGATGAAAAATCCGAGAAATTTCCTATAGAGATAAATAAGGCATCTGGTCAAAGTTCATCTCCTCAAGAGAATGTAAACATCGATGACGAAGACTCGGATTTTGAGGACCATCTACTATCTTACACGAGACTTCAACCAAAGTCTACAAATTTCGAATGTAGAGCCCAAACTGTTGAAGAAACACAAGGCAGAAACATGAATGCTCAACCTACCTCAGAACCAATGATATACATCGATCTACCTTACATTCCTAAAATGGAAAGTCAACAGCAACAACCACCTTTTGAACCAGATCTAAGATGGCTATGAGACCATCCCCCTGATCATGTTATTGGAAATATTCAAGAAGGAGTAAGAACAAGAGCTTCCTTACATGAAAATATGATGGCTTGTTTCCTATCGCAAATGGAACCAAAATCTATAGAAGAAGCTCTAAGTGATCCAGACTGGGTGATAGCCATGCAAGAAGAGCTTCATCAATTTGAACGAAACAATGTATGGGAACTTGTTTCTAGACCTACACATCAAAACGTCATTGGAACCAAATGGGTATTTAGAAACAAAATGAGTGAAGACGGTGTCATTGTTAGGAACAAAGCTCGTCTTGTTGCTAAAGGCTACTGTCAAGAATAAGGTATTGATTTTGATGAGACCTTCGCCCTCGTGGCTAGGCTTGAAGCTATAGAATGTTTTTAGCCTATGCAGCATATAAAGACTTCAAAGTCTACCAAATGGATGTCAAAAGTGCATTCCTAAATTGACTCCTCGAAGAAGAAGTATATGTTGAGCAACCACCTGGTTTTGCTATTGATTGTGGACAAGAAAAAGTCTATCATCTCAAAAAGGCCCTATATGGATTAAAACAAACTCCACGAGCTTGGTATGATACACTCTCATATTTTCTTATCAATTGTGGTTTCACGAAAGGAGCTGTTGATAAAACGCTCTTTCGTATCAAAGATGATGATCATATCTTACTAGTTCAAATCTATGTTGATGATATCATATTTGGAAGTACAAATCCAGATTTATGTGAAAAATTCTCGAACCTCATGCAAGGCAAATTCGAAATGACCATGATGGGAGAATTGAGCTACTTTCTCGGCTTGCAAGTTAAACAATGTCCGGAAGGGATATTTATCAATCAAGCTAAATACACAAAGGATTTAATTCGCAAATTTGGAATTGATGGAAAGTCTTCAGTCAAAATACCTATGAGCACATCCTTGAGAATGGATGTTGATAACGAAGGAAAAGATGTTGATCAAAAGAACTTTCGTGGAATCATCGGGTCACTTCTCTACCTTACTGCCAGCAGACCCGATATCTCTTTGGCCGTCGGTGTATGTGCATGATTTCAATCCAAACCGAAAGAGAGTCATCTAAGTGCTGCTAAGAAGATTTTAAGATACCTAAAGGGAACCCAAAGTGTAGGACTTTGGTACCCGAAAGGTAATTCTTTTGATCTTGTTGGCTATTCAGATGCAGATTTTGCTGGATGTAGAATTGATCGAAAGAGTACCTCAGGAACCTGCCAGTTCCTAGGGGGAAGACTTGTGTCTTGGTTTAGTAAAAAGCAAAATTACATTGCAACTAGCATTGCTGAAGCCGAATACATTGCGACTGGAAGCTGCTGTGCACAGATGTTATAGATGATTCACCAGTTGAAAGATTATGGAGTAACAGCACAAGAAGTGCAAATAAAGTGTGACAATAAAAGTGCAATTGCAATCACGCACAATCCTGTTTTGCACTCTCGCACAAAGCATATTGATATCAAGTATGACTTTATTCGTGATCATGTCGAAAAGAAGAACATATCTCTTGAATATGTTAATACTAATGATCAATTGGCAGATATCCTCATAAAACCACTATGTGAGAATAGATTTGCCACACTTCGCCATGAAATTTGAATGATTGAATTGACATGACTTGTTGGCTTGTTAATAAGGTTGTGAACCAGAGATTCCTGAAATGATTCCATAAAGCACATCTCGGGAAACCAAAAAGGAAGCAAGATTATCCAATATGTCAGGCAAGAGCACATTCTCTCGGGCTATATAAAAGGACAAATGAGTGGTTCAATGAGCTCACACTAACTCCTTATTCTAACTAGTCCTGTTCAAGTGATCTGTGGTTACAGGTATGAGCACAGAAAACGAAGCAAAACCGACAATCACAGACAAGGAACAAGATGAAACCGAAATCTTTCATGATCCTCTCGAAGGCAAGGGTGTCCTGAACAAATTTCTAGCAAGCTCGCAATATTTGCAAAGTCTCCTTCGAGATCCAACGGAACACAAATCACATGAATCATTTCACTCTGTTGGCAATACCATAGGATATGCTGATGTGGACAGTGTGCTAGAAAGGAGTGATAGTTTCGACTACTCACCATCAAGTACTCCTCTGAAAATGCCCTCTCCACTCAAGTCTACAGCTAGCAGCAAGAAGAAAAAAACCTAAAGGATCATATTAGGTCACGATGTTAAGCTGTGGTCATGTTACAATTGCCATAAATAAATTTCGTGTTTCTATGGTTTGGGATAATTATTGATATCTATCGTATATGAAAAAAGTGTGTCAAGAATTTTCTGAATGATTCCCTAACACGAAATCCGGCACCGTCATCTAAAATCTTTTAAACACACCTACACGCAACCTTTGCACCTATAAATCAGTACTCCCTTCAACGAAATCTACTCACACATTTTAGTGTCTTAGTGAGTAACATTTGCAGGTATGAATCAGGATAAAGGCAAAGGAAAGATGGACGAAGCCAAAAACAAGCCATTCGGCGTGATCACCATCTTCTGGAGGCAAGCAAACTCACAAATGCCACAATCATAAAGCTGGAGGAGGATGGTGAAAGGGTCAATGTAACATACTTCCATGCCAAGCTCGGCTAACGTGAAAGACAAAGAGATTCTAGATAACATTGTCAATGAATCTCAGGCCAAGAGAGCATTCCATCTGGAACAAGCCAAACAATTGGCACACGAAAGGATAATGGTTATGAAAAGTGCACATAAGCACTCATCCCATCCACCCACCTTTCGTTGGTATCACTTTCTTAAAGCTCCGCAAAAGAGTGAAAAATCTTATGAAGATTTCACTCATGTTCACTCTCAGTTACCAACCAACTCGACTGAGCCCACCCTCTCTTTAGAGGAACTGGACGAATATGCGAAAAAGGCCAACTTGACTGATGTGACTAATGAGTCGACTCGTCTGGAGCTTCACATGCCTTATCGTTTTCTTTAAATATTGGTTGTTATATCTGTAAGGCTTGGGTACCTCTCCCTGATCCAGTTTAATGAAATGTTATGTCTTTAATGCCGTTACTAATTGCTATCTTGACCATGTTTCTAAAATGCCAGAACATTTCTTTTCTGGTCAAAGGTGAATTTATTGCAAATGTACCATTTCTCAAAGTTTCAATCTTGAAATTGAGAGTTGTGCGGAATTTCATGATAATAAATGCATAGGCTCACATCCGTTTCAAAAATCACGGAAATCAATGTGCCAAGCTCTTAAACATTTGGTTGAAATCAATGAACACACATTGATTATATCTATCTCATCTATGGCTATAAAAGGAGGCCATGTGTTCAATCTTAAACAAGCTTTTCAAAAATGGCTCCTAAAGCACCAATCACTAGGGATGCAACAAGAAGGATCAAAGAAAGAGCTCGTCTTGTTAGAGAAGAACAAGGCGATCTCTATCCGGGCAATAGCCTGCGTGCTCCCCTAGATGTTTCCTCATATTCAGATCTTGAACACTATGATGGTTTCATAACATATGAACCCGATGATACTGCCAGACCTTTTGATCCTAATGAGGAACCTCCTCTGATAGTTAAAAAGGGCTTTCTGCCTTTGGATATTTGGAACAATCCTGAGATGGACAAGGATCTCCGAGCTTTCAATCGAACTTATGATTGCAAAACCGAGCTTGTAGGATACATTGAAGGCGAATCTGATGAGGAAATGGACCTCTCTGTTGGATCATCCCGTCCGGATATATCTGCAACAAAGAAGGTCTCTAAGAAGTCCAAGGGCGAAACCAGCAAGAAAAGGAAAGGAAAGGAGAAGAAATGACTATTTCTTTATCATAATTTATCTATGTTCTAAAATCATGTTTCGGTTTCTTATTATGTATGGTTAATGGCCCTTTTGTTCTCAAATCAGTCGTTATGAATAATACTAATCGTTGGTTATGTTTCTAAGGTTCACGAAAGATGAACATTTCTCAATGGAATATATTCTTAGCGCCTTTTTATGCGTTACTTAGTCAAAGCCGAAATAAGTGGCTCGACAAATAACGCAAAATCTATTGAATGGTCATTCAATGCTCACTATATTCAATGAGGAGAATCATTCATTTTGCGCTATAAAAGGGATGGACTTATGCACTTCAAAAATCACACAATCTCCATATCCCTCAATCAGAAAGAACATGGCATCTCACCGACCTTTCACTCGATCCATGACCACGCTGGGAAATGAAGCAGCTCGAAAGTTGAGAGCTGAACAAGGAGACCTCTATCCAGGAAACAGCAAGGATGCTCCTCCAGATCTCTCATCTGATGATGATCAGCCAGAAGAAGTTGTTGCCCCTCTTGTCTCTGAAAACGAAGAAAATCCAATCACTGATCTCAATGAAGCTCCTTCCCCCATGGAAGGAGAACGAGCCTTTCCCACTGCAGAAGACAGGAAAAATCCTTTGGCTGATCATGACTATCTCATGTACCCAAGCTCGAACATCAGTGAATCTGAATCTGATGATGAAGTCCACACACCACAAACTCTCCATCTGGCTCCAAGACTGCCAAAACTGCAAAAAGGTTTCGCAAAGAGCTGGGAAAAATGATGTCAATGAAAGCCATGGCAAGCAAGGATGCCAAGGGAAGGGGAAAGAAATGAATCCTTCTGTCTGATTATCCTAAATGAACTCCTATCTGATGTTCCTCTATGCCCACTTGAAATAAACATCTTTTATTCAGCTATAACGAAACTTTATTTGTTTCTCTATCTCAACACGAATGATAACACAAGTGACAAAACGAGAGAAGTAGATCTTTATTTGATTTACTTTATCTTTCAAAGTATGCGATGTCTTATCCATCTTCTCTCGTCAGGAATCTTTCTCATCATTGGAACTTGATAATATTTCGTGCTTAGTCTTTCACAATGACATTGTGTCATACCTCGGTATGAACATCCATACTGACTATAAATAAGCACACCATATGCTCTATGTTCATTCAAGAGTTTCTCAAAATGGATAAAGGAAAGAAAAAGATTTCCTCCACTGTATCGTTACCGAAAAAGGACTTGAAAGTTCTCAACGTGCAGAAAGTTCGTAGGAAGTTTCGGGTGCTAAAAAGCCCATCTCATCTCCTCTCCAGAATGTATCACCTCCACTTAGTTCGTCATCAGCTACGATGAGCTCTTTCAAAAATGATCCATCTTACCTAATGTGGAAGAACTTCTGTGAATAACAGATCCAAGAGCTTGAGGAACAACTGAGAAAGAGGGTAAAAGGAGCCTAAAAATGATACATCGAGAAAAGAAAATTTTATCTCGTGTAAACCGAGAGATGTGTGTTTCATTCGTGTTCATCCATGTAATAACTCATCTCTCTGTATCATGTGTGATTTTTGTTTTAATGTACCAATCTCGGTTTCTTAAAAATCTATCTAACCCGAGAATTAAGAAATCTGATTATCCCATGACTTTATAACCAAACTACACGTCTTGGAGGTTACTTGGGATTGGGAATTCATGCTCTAACCATTCGATTACATTGATGATGGGAATCGTGTGGCCACAAAACTCGATCCACTAACCCATGCATCTATGTCAGTTGATGAGACTAGCATTTAATGAAGGTGTTTTATACTCCAGTGCTTTTCTCTCTCCTATTTAATGCGGAATGATCAAAATTGATCTGATACTAGACTTATCAGATGCATTCACCGTATCAGATTGCCTGATTGGTCGAACAAGAAAAGACCAACCCATTCATCTTCAAGGAAATGGCCGGGTCAAACGTTCGATCTTCTTGGCCCATTGGATAACGGCTATAGGAATTATGCATATAAAACCTAGATCATCATCTCCTCTTCCACTTTTCAAAAACAAAGCTTCCTCAATACTCTAAGTTTTGAAACCCTCTCAGAAATCTTCCAAGTTTCAAAACCTCTCAATCTTTGAAACCCAGTTCCGTTACATCCTTATTACTTGAAGTCATGGCAAAGACAGCCAAAATAACCTCATCAGATGCTGAACAAGAAGCACCTCCCACAATGGTGATACCTAGCTTTCCGAGATCTAATATCAACTTCATCGAATCCAGAGTGTCATTCATCGTCGGTGGAAGCATGTGGGATGCTCACGGATTTCTAAAATATGTTTTGGACCGTTCCTTTGGAGAGAAAGTGATCAATCTTCTCAAGGATAGCGGTTTATATAATTTTGTTACCCACTTGTACACTTATTGGATCCCTGTTGATGTTGCGCAGTTTTATCTGAATGCGAGTGTTTCTGCCGATGGATCGGAAATCACTTCCGAAGTAAATCGCACCGCCGTGTCATTGACCGTTGATGACTTGAAGAAAGCCTTCTCCTTCCCTGACCGTGACGAAACCTACCAGCCTGACTTCTCTCGTTATTATTACGAGCAAAATGCTTTCTACAAAAAGATCGAGAACAAGCACTGTAACACCCCAAAATTTGACTTCCAAAACATTCATTAAATGGCATTACAATTCAAAACTTAGTATAAATAGAATTATTAAAAATAAATTTTCTTAAAAATTGTACTTCAATTCAAGTCTCAAATAATTCGTAATTCAAATCCTAACACTTAGAGGGTGCTACCGCCACATCTGATCTATCAAGACTAGATGCAAGGCTAATCACAAAACAGTCTAATACTCCAATCACTAACTATTACATTTATTCCTTTCTTCTTCAATTCTAACGCGCTCTTTCACTTCAAGCTTTCATCAATTCCTGTTAAATATTTTTGAAACACATAACAAACAGAAAGGATTAGCAAAACATGCTAAGTAAGGGTTACTTTGCCCGGAAATAAAATTTAAAATAAAAATAAGGTACATTACTTTCAAAAATAGCCTTTCTTTCAAAATCACTTACAAATCCTTCTTCATTTCAATAACAACCAATAGCCACATCAAAATGTACCCTTAAATATTTAATTCATTTTTAACATACAAATAATCATTTTGGAAGAACATCACCACAATAATAATTAGCCACGAGGCTTACTTAAAAACCTATATGTGCTTTTAAAATATTTGATTTCTCTTTTCAAGTAAATAAAAGTTTTTACGAAAAATCACCAATCACATAAATGTGCACGAAATCGCATATCCGGCAACATAAATGGGCATAAGATCCCATAGCCGATATAAATGGGCACAAGATCCCATAGCCAATATAAATGGGCATAAAATCCCATAGCCAATATAAATGGGCATAAAATCCCATAGCCAATATAAATGGGCATAAAATCCCATAGCCAATATAAATGGGCATCAAATCCCATAGTAAAAATAAATGGGTAAAAAAAATCTCATAGCCAATATAAATGGGTATAAAATCCCATAGCCAATATAAATGGGCATCAAATCCCATAGCCAAAATAAATGGGTATAAAATCCCATAGCCAATATAAATGGGTATAAAATCTCATAGCCAATATAAATGGGTATAAAATCCCATAGCCAATATAAATGGGCATCAAATCCCATAGCCAAAATAAATGGGTATAAAATCCCATAGCCAATATAAATGGGTATAAAATCCCATAGCCAATATAAATGGGTATAAAATCCCATAGCCAATATAAATGGGCATAAAGTCCCATAGCCAATATAAATGTAACACCCCGTGTTACGACCCCTAAAACCAATTAATCCTTTAATCAATTACCCAAAAGAAAGAATTAAATTACAGAAATTAATTAGGAAAAAGCCCACCAGGATTATGTGGTCCAATGGTATCCGGGTTGGACTTCCATTTGGAAGATTATAAGTTCGAGCCTCAGTGGAGGCGTTATTGGTTCTTTGTGTTTCAGTAGGTTGAGAAAGTATATGAGCAGATACTACAATGTAATAGAGCCAGTAACTTTCAAAAAAAAAAAATTAGGAAAAAGCCCACCATAGTCCGTGGGCCCCCATCTCTAAACCCAACCCCTTGTCTTAAAAGGATTAGATCCTAAAATAAGACCTTTAGATGTATAAATAGGGAACCTAGAGGGCACCTAGAATCCCCCACGAGAATAACGCCCCATCACCCCAAAAGAGCTTCAAGAATCCCCTGAAATTAAGAAAGCAAGAAAGCTTAAAGAAAGACCCTTCATAGCCAAGGAAGTAATTAAGGCTAAGAGGTAAGCCATGTCTCAACAAAACCTATTTTCATAGCTATGATTTCCCCCGTAGGATTTCCCCATATTATTGTGTATTGATGATTTGTGTTATTATTATTGATGATTGATGGGATAATTCCATGGGTGATCTTGATGATTATATGTCGTTCTTGATAATTGGATGGCATTCTTGATGCTTATGTGTTATTTGTACCGAATCTTGTAATTAGAAGACGAATCGTATTCTTGTTGGTATAAAAGTTATTAGAACACTAGGTTGTATCGTATGATATTATTCTTGGTGTATCGGGTGGGGAAATCGCATGTTTTGGTGTCGATTATGTTTAGAAAAGCATGATAGGTTATGTGCCGTACGTTTCTCGTATTTGATCCGTTAATTGTCTACGTGTTGATCGTTAATTGCGTTGTAAAGTGTCTAAGCATGGTTTCGGGTTCCACAATGGTTCCCGGGGCATTTTGTGTGTAAAGAGTCAGTGGGGGGTAGGTGGGGGGTAGGGGACCCGCCACCTACCCGCGGCCAGAAGGGACGTCTCCGGCAGTGGGCAGCTGCCCGCCGGCGACCCGCTGACCGGAACAGTGCTTACCGGCGGGTGGCCCCCCACCCACCGGCTACCCGCTGGAAATCTCCCCCATTCGGGACCCCGGCTTCCCCGTTTGATGTTCCCCCGATCCCCGTGGTGTCCCAACGGACTCCGTCTATCGTGCCTATGTCTAGTTGATGTTTCGGGTACCGTTCGTAGGTTGTATGAGTCTTATATATTGCATGCTAGTTGAATTGGTATCCCGTTGACCTAGGTGAAAGAAGTATGAACCCCTTAGGATTATTCTTAGTATGTGAAGGATCATGCATAGGTTTCGTTATACGTTTTCTCCCCCTTCCCAATGTGATAATGTGGGTTGCATGTGCTTGCTATGTGTTATGTGTGCATGATACCCCAATCCGATCGCTTCCTGAGCTGCGGTTCAGAAGCTGGCTGCGGTCAGATTTACACTCTTGGGCTGCGGTCCACCGTTTGGTTGCGATCAAACGTTTCTACATGAGCTGCGGTTCATACTTTCCTGGCTGCGGTCAGATGACATACTCTTGGGCTGCGGTCCACTGTTTGGTTGCGATCAAACTATGATGAGCTGCGGTTCATCGGTCAGTTGCGATCGACCCCTCCGTGGTGCGATACGGGGCAGGGTGCTGCGGGACCGTGTCAGAGCTACATGCGCTGACCCTCATGTATGGGCATGCGATTGGTCCTGTGGCGCCAACAAAGTGTGCTATGTGACGAGATATGGATGAGTTGTGATTATAAGTATCTTGGGGGATGTGACTATGGGATTTATGCTGGGGATTGTTTATGTTGGGTTATGATTATTAATTGTGCTCAGCTTTATCTGTCTTGCCTGTTGTGGATTGTATACGCTTGTTAGAACTGTTGCTTGTGTCTAGCCTTATCTGTCGAGTCACTCTCGGTTTTAAAAGCTAGAGTTCGTAGGATATATCTTCATGCTCAAAATGGTTTTCGTATATCTATATATATCTCTATATGTATTGTATTTCAACGCGTTGGAGTGGGTTACCAGCATCTCTCGCTGAACAGATATATTTGGCTTTCAGGCACAGAAGAATAAGTCACTGAAGCGCGCTAGAAATTGGAGTGTAGAAGTAGATAGTTTCCCTTTCGGCCTGCGTGTCATGCTTATGCATTTACATTATCAAGGATATTAGTTTGTTAGCCTGTGCACCTGAGTTCTCTAGCTCAGGTGTGGCATAGCACCCCGTACTCTTGTATTACGTTTTGGGATTTAATGAGATTCCGCCTTTATTTTATAAGTTTTAAATGTCTTGAAATTTCGGGGTGTTACAGTTGGTATCAGAGCCTAAGTTGACCCTAGGATAAGACTCTTAAGATCAGACCTTAGGGCATTAAGCTTAAAACTCTAGGTACTTAGGAACATAGGATTTAGGAATCTTTGGACGCGTGGTGAGATTGTGAAACCTACACATAACCTCTCCTCACTTTATCCCTCTCTAGCTTAAAGAAACTCCCCCTTCACTTATTGCATCAAGGTAAGGACGCAAAATAACATCGACCTATGAACACCAGGATGGCACCGAAAAGAAGACAGGTAGGAACACCGAAACTCCCCACTCAGGAATTCCTGACTCAGAATCTGCAACGCCTGGCCCAAATTGCCCAGGCACTAAGTACTACCGTTCCCCAGCCTTTACCAACAAACGAGAACTTGGAGATCCACCACCAAGTCTCGACACACCAACCACCCACCCTCTCGGGAAACGAAGACCCCACGACCCTCGAGGAGTGGATTGGGACTTTCGACAAGATATTCAGGGCAACTAAATGCCCCGAAGGACACCAAGTAAGAATGGCCTCCTTCTACTTCAGACATGAGGCCGACACCTGGTGGGCTCACGAAGGACCCACCTGCGAACAAGACCCCGGATTCAACTGGGAAACCCTAAAAACGCAGCTACGAGAACAATTCTATCCCAACCATCTAAGAGCCACCATATACGAAGAATTCCTCCACCTAAGACAAGGTGCAACCTCGATCACGGAATACTACCAACAATTCCACCGACTGGCTCGCCTCATCCCCGAGCTAGTACCCACCGAGAAGACCAGGGTCGAAAGGTTCATAACAGGCCTTGACCCCGAATATCAAAAAGCCCTGGCCACACAAGAGCCAAGAAACCTCGGGGAGGCCTATGCCAAGGCGTCCCAACTACAACAAGTGCCAAACCAACCCCGGGAAACACGCCTGGGGTACAAAAGGAAATCTGAAGGAAATCACATAAATCCCACCCGCGGCCCTAAAAACCCCAGGGCCACCTCACCACGCCAAGTCACAACGACAACCATTCAAGGGAGAATCCTTACTCTAAGCAAAGCCAAAATTGGGGATAGCAACATAGTCTCCGGAACCTTCCAAGTACACGCCGCCCCCGCCACGGTATTGTTTAACTCAGGGGCTACCAACTCGTTTATAGCAACCGAGTTTGCCACTCAGCTCGGCCTCAACGCCAGCACCAAGGTCCGACTCCAGGTCAAGGTGGCCTCAGGCGAAATCCTAGAATGCGACCGCATGTACGAAAATATAATGATCACCATACAAGGGGTGGAATTTCCCAGCAACTTAATCCGATTCAAACTGGATGGGGTACATGTGATCTTGGGCATGGATTGGCTAGGGAAATACCAAGCACAAATCCTATGCGTTGAACAAAAAGTGGTCCTACGGGGGCCAAGCGGTAAGAGGGTGTCATACCGTGGGACCCACCGGGAGGCCGGGATCAAAGTGGTGAACATGATAAAAATGAAGAAATACCTAAACAAGGGAAGCGAGGCCTTCCTATGTTCGATCGAGGACCTCAGCACCGAAACCCCCGAACCACAAACCATTCCAGTGGTAAACGAATTCACCGACGTCTTCCCGGACGAAATCCCCGGGACACCCCCAGCCAGAGAAGTCGAGTTCACCATAGATCTCGTACCAAGCGCTGCCCCGATTTCTAAACCACCCTACCGGTTAGCACTAAAAGAAATGAGGGAACTGAAGACGCAACTGCAGGAATTGCTAGACAAGGGCTACATCCGTCCTAGCACCTCCCCATGGGGAGCGCCCGTGTTGTTTGTTAAAAAGAAGGATGGGAGCATGCGCCTATGCATCGACTACAGGGAACTTAACCAAGTCACAATAAAGAATAAGTATCCCCTTCCCCGAATCGACGACTTGTTCGACCAACTTAAAGGGGCTGGGGTATTCTCGAAGATTGATCTAAGATCCGGGTATCACCAAATACAAGTGGCCAAACCGGACATTCAGAAAACAGCCTTCCGGACACGTTACGGCCACTATGAATTCACCGTAATGCCCTTTGGACTCACCAACGCGCCCGCCATATTCATGGACCTCATGAACCGAGTATTATGACCCCACTTGGATGACTTCGTCATTGTATTCATTGACGACATCCTAGTCTATTCCCGAAACAAGGAAGAACATGCAAGACACCTCCGCATAACCCTGCAAACTCTAAGAGAGCACCAACTATACGCCAAGTTCTCTAAATGTGAATTCTGAAAAGACAGTGTGGCCTTCCTGGGTCACGTGATAGCCAAGGAAGGAATTAAGGTGGACCCCGCCAAAATCCGTGCCGTTAAGGAATGGACCACACCGAGCTCACTCTCAGAAGTCCGAAGCTTCCTAGGCTTGGCCGGCTACTACAGGAGGTTTGTACCCGACTTCACCAAGATAGCCCAACCCCTCAACAAACTCATGAAAAAGGAAACTCCCTTCCGATGGGATAACGAATGCATCTCAGGCTTTCGAGAATTGAAGGATAAGTTAACCACGGCACCCTTACTCGCCATTCCCTCTGGGGAGGAAGGATTCGAGGTCTTCAGTGACGCATCCAAGAAGGGGTTGGGGTGCGTGCTAATGCAAAAGGGCCGAGTAATAGCCTACGCATCCAGGCAGCTCAAAACCCACGAAGAGAACTACCCCACCCACGACCTCGAACTAGCCGCTATCATGTTCGCACTAAAAATTTGGAGGCATTACTTATATGGGGTGCAATGCAAGATCTACACGGACCATTAGAGCCTAAAGTACATCTTCACCCAGAAAGACCTAAACATGAGACAACGGAGGTGGTTAGAACTCATAAAGGACTACGACCTGGACATCCAATACCACGAGGGGAAAGCTAACGTTGTGGCGGATGCCCTAAGCAGAAAGGCTAACCACTCCCTCAACACCACCTGGGTCCTACCGGACCAACTGTACAGGGACTTCCAAAGACTGAATTTGGAAATAATGAAGCAAGATCAAACCCACCCCGACGCCCACTTGTTCAACACACAAGTCATACCTACACTCTTCGAGGAAATCAAAATAGGGCAACAGCAGGATCCGAAACTAGATAAGATCCACCTCGACCTAACCCAGGGAAAGGAAGGACCCTTCAAAATACACGAAGACGGCAGTCTCCGTTACCAAGGTAGGTGGTGCGTGCCCTCAACGCACCCCCACTTGAAACAACAAATCTTCAAGGAAGGACACAACTCCCCATACTCAGTTCACCCAGGGGGTGACAAGCTATACCAAGATGTGAAAAGGTCATTTTGGTGGCCCAACATGAAAAAGGAAATCGCGGATTTCGTGGCCAAGTGTCTGAATTGCCAAAGGGTGAAGGCCGAACGATGCAAACCCGAGGGACTCGTACAACCCCTCGAGATACCACAAGGAAAGTGGGATTCCATATCCATGGACTTCGTCGGAGGACTACCCCCAACAAAGACCGGCAAGGATAAGATTTGGGTCATAGTGGACCGACTAACCAAAACGGCACGATTCATCGCCATGAAGGAAACGTGGAGAATGACACAACTAGCCCAAGCCTACTTGAGCCAAGTAGTGAAGTATCACGGAGTCCCCCGAAACATCGTATCCGATAGAGACTCCAGGTTCCTCTCACAATTCTGGAAATCACTGCAATTAGCCTTGGGGACACAACTAAAGCTAAGCACTGCTTTCCACCCCAACACGGACGGCCAAACCGAGAGGACCATTCAGACTCTCGAAGACATGCTAAGGGCCTGCGTGTTAGACTTTCAAGGGACATGGGAGGAACACCTAGACCTTATTGAATTCTCATACAACAACAGCTACCACGCGAGCATTCGTATGGCACCCTACGAAGCTCTATACGGACAAAAATGTAGAACCCCCTTATGTTGGGAAGACATGGTCGACCCAATAACACTAGGGCCCCAACACCTACATGATACCATCACCAAGGTCAAGCACATCCGGGAAAGGATGAAGGCTGCCCAAGACCGCCAGAAGTCCTATGCCGACCTAAAAAGGAAACAAGCCGAGTTCAACACCGGGGACAAGGTCTGGTTGAGAATCTCGCCCACACGAGGGGTGATGAGATTCGGAAGGAAAGGAAAGCTCAGCCCTCGATTTATCGGCCCCTATGAAATCATAGAAAAAGTCGGGAACCTAGCCTATCGCCTCGCTCTACCCGTGGAACTAGCACGAGTACACAACGTATTCCACATATCCCAGCTAAAGAAATACGTACACGACCCAAGCCACGTGCTTCAACCCGAGGTCGTGAACCTCGACGAGTCACTAGCATACGAAGAAAGACCCGTGAGGATCCTGGACACCAAGACAAGAAACACCCGTCGCCGAGCCATAGAAATGGTGAAAGTCCTTTGGACCAACCATGGGACCGAGGAAGCAACGTGGGAGCTCAAAGACACAATGAGGGAACGCTACCCCGAACTTTTCACACCAGGTAACTAAGAAAAGGTCACTCGGCAAGGACCAAGCTTCGGGGACGAAGCTTTCCGTTAAGGGGGGGAGAGTGTAACACCCCGTGTTACGACCCTTAAAACCAATTAATCCTTTAATCAATTACCCAAAAGAAATAATTAAATTACAGAAATTAATTAGGAAAAAGCCCACCATATTCCGTGGGCCCCCATCTCTAAACCCAACCCCTAGTCCTAAAAGGATTAGATCCTAAAATAAGACCCTTAGATGTATAAATAGGGAACCTAGAGGGCACCTAGAACCCCCCACGAGAATAACACCCCACCACCCCAAAAGAGCTCCAAGAATCCCCTTAGAAGAAATCAAGAAAGCAAGAAAGCTTAAAGAAAGACCCTTCATAGCCAAGGAAGTAATTAAGGCTAAGAGGTAACCCATGTCTCAACAAAACCTATTTTCATAGCTATGATTTCCCCCGTAGGATTTCCCCATATTATTGTGTATTGATGATTTGTGTTATTATTATTGATGATTGATGGGATAATTTCATGGGTGATCTTGATGATGAGAGGTTCTTGATAATTATGGTGTTCTTGATAATTATGTGGAGTTCTTGATGATTATATGTCGTTCTTGATAATTGGATGGCATTCTTGATGCTTATGTGTTATTTGTACCGAATCTTGTAATTAGAAGACGAATCGTATTCTTGTTGGTATAAAAGTGATTAGAACCCTAGGTTGTATCGTATGATATTATTCTTGGTGTATCGGGTGGGGAAATCGCATGTTTTGGTGTCGATTATGTTTAGAAAAGCATGATAGGTTATGTGCCATACGTTTCTCGTATTTGATCCGTTAATTGTCTACGTGTTGATCGTTAATTGCGTTGTAAAGTGTCTAAGCATGGTTTCGGGTTCCACAATGGTTCCCGGGGCATTTTGTGTGTAAAGAGTCAGTGGGGGTAGGTGGGGGGTAGGGGACCCGCCACCTACCCGCGGCCAGAAGGGACGTCTCCGGCAGTGGGCAGCTGCCCGCCGGCGACCCGCTGACCGGAACAGTGCTTACCGGCGGGTGGCCCCCCACCCACCGGCTACCCGCTGGAAATCTCCCCCATTCGGGACCCCGGCTTCCCCGTTTGATGTTCCCCCGATCCCCGTGGTGTCCCAACGGACTCCGTCTATCGTGCCTATGTCTAGTTGATGTTTCGGGTACCGTTCGTAGGTTGTATGAGTCTTATATATTGCATGCTAGTTGAATTGGTATCCCGTTGACCTAGGTGAAAGAAGTATGAACCCCTTAGGATTATTCTTAGTATGTGAAGGATCACGCATAGGTTTCGTTATACGTTTTCTCCCCCTTCCCAATGTGATAATGTGGGTTGCATGTGCTTGCTATGTGTTATGTGTGCATGATACCCCAATCCGGTTGCGATCGGATTGGTTATTCCTGAGCTGCGGTTCAGAAGCTAGCTGCGGTCAGATTTACACTCTTGGGCTGCGGTCCACCGTTTGGTTGCGATCAAACGTTTCTACATGAGCTGCGGTTCATACTTTCCTGGCTGCGGTCAGATGACATACTCTTGGGCTGCGGTCCACTATTTGGTTGCGATCAAACTATGATGAGCTGCGGTTCATCGGTCGCTTGCGATCGACCCCTCCGTGTTGCGATACGGGGCAGGGTGCTGCGGGGCCGTGTCAGAGCTATATGCGCTGACCCTCATGTATGGGCATGCGATTGGTCCTGTGGCGCCAACAAAGTGTGCTATGTGACGAGATATGGATGAGTTGTGATTATAAGTATCTTGGGGGATGTGACTATGGGATTTATGCTGGAGATTGTTTATGTTGGGTTATGATTATTAATTGTGCTCAGCTTTATCTGTCTTGCCTGTTGTGGATTGTATACGCTTGTTATAACTGTTGCTTGTGTCTAGCCTTATCTGTCGAGTCACTCCCGGTTTTAAAAGCTAGAGTTCGTAGGATATATCTTCATGCTCAAAATGGTTATCGTATATCTATATATATCTGTATATGTATTGTATTTCAACCCGTTGGAGTGGGTTACCAGCATCTCTCGCTGAACAGATATATTTGGCTTTCAGGCACAGAAGAATAAGTCACTGGAGCGCGCTAGAAATTGGAGCGTAGAAGTAGATAGTTTCCCTTTTGGCCTGCGTTCCATGCTTATGCATTTACATTATCAAGGATATTAGTTAGTTAGCCTGTGCACCTGAGTTCTCTAGCTCAGGTGTGGCATTGCACCCCGTACTCTTGTATTACGTTTTGGGATTTAATGAGATTCCGCCTTTATTTTATAAGTTTTAAATGTCTTGAAATTTCGGGGTGTTACAATAAATGGGCATCAAATCCCATAGCCAAAATAAATGGGTATAAAATCCCATAGCCAATATAAATGGGTGTAAAATCCCATATCCGATATAAATGGGTGTAAAATCCCATAGCCAATTACACAACATTATACCGCCACGATAGGTTTCCAACAACAACAACATAGATGTTTTACATCACAATTTTAACAATTAAACTCAACGTTGCACTTTTACTAACTATTTAAATTCTTTTAATCATATATAAAATACACACCCACGGTAATAATAAAAGCATACTATACTATTATTATATGTTAATAAAATAATAAATTTTCTTTATAAAAGTACATACTGCATTTCAAATAAACTAAAATATATAATAATAATAATAATAATAATAATTCTTTTTTTATACAATTATCATACAAAATATATATGTGTATAAGTACATAATATCTATCATAGATAAAATTCATATAACCAAACCAACCAACAAAAATTACATTCTTATGCATTTTCAACGAATTCATAGCATCAAAATTTCCAGTTATCAAGAATCATTTGGTTCCATGACTTTCAACCAATCAAAAATTCACACTTTTCTTTTAAAATGAAAATAGTGGGCAAAGTATAATAAAAACAACCACTTACTTGAGAGTTCATCTCATCCAATATTCTTCTTAATCTTTCAAGGATTCAAAGGCTCATCTTTAGGCTTGAAGGGACTTCTTAAGTCTTGAAGGAAATAAAGGAGAGAAGATTTTTTTTTTTTTTCTTTTAAGGAATGCCGAATGATAAAGAGGAAAGAAGAGAAAATCTTTTTTTTTTTTCTTGTGAGAATCGGCTATTTGAAAGGAAGGAAGAAGGAGAAGAATTCTTATCTAAATCACTAGTAATTCAATATTAAATGGATGAATAATTTAAGGTTGTAACTCCTCATCACTCATTTGTTATCCCCAACCTATAATTCATAACTCTCAATCAATATAAAATATTTAGTTTATATTATATAAAAAATAATTATACACCATATATTATATCACATACTAGATATATAATTATTACACTCATAAATATATATATACATACATACATATATATATATATATATATATTACAAAATTCTACTAATAATAATTATATTATATATATCTATACACATACGTACTTAGTTAATTTACTTAGCAAATTTATGTACATATACTATACGCACATAATTATATATGTACTAAACATGTAATAAAATACATTTTATATTTAAATGTATATAAAATCATACGGTCCAAAAATAATTATTTTGTAGTTCAAATTAATACATAACTACTTATAACAAAAATATTATTTTTATTTATAACGAAAAATGTAATAGAGATGAGATTCTCTAATGGCTCAATCAAAATGGCTCGATCAGAAAGAAGTAATAATTTTGAAAAGTAAGATTTTCTAATTTTAGAAAGGCTAGAAAAGCCGGGTATCACAATCTACCCCCCTTAAGGAATGCTTCGTCCCCGAAGTACTCCCAAGCTTAAGAAGTAAAGTCAACTAGAACTTAAGTTTCACAACTTTAGGCTACAACGCCTAAGGGTAAGGTGTTAAAACCTACCCCCCTTGAAGAAAAGTTACGTCCCCGTAACTTTAATCCAACAAGTAACCAATACATCTTAAGGGTATTCCCACCCTACAACTTACGAACATAAGAAAGCACAAATAGGAAACAAGGTGCACATAGTCTTTCAATTTTATCACTTTAACAAATAATTGATTGAAATATGCAATCACATACTTGAAAGATGTACACCCTCGAGGTGCAATAGCCACAGTTCATATAAAATACTTCATGAAATCTTCAAAGCAGTACACTTGTTTAAAACTTGTACTTAAACGCACTATTCCACCAAGAAAACATATTCTAGAATAATGACTTGCTTTCACATAATTACAACAAAATAGAAATAATGAAACTCATATCTCACCACAATTTCATAAGTCTCATCATTTGGATTCACTCTGTCACTTGGAAAATCTTAAAATCTTAATGCTTTGACCTTAGGCTTGAATACCATTTTGTAAATAAATTAGTCAAACTTATTTCCTTAATTTACAATTATAGATACCCATCAATCTTCGGAGTCCAACCCGAATCCACACAATTCCAATCTTTATATTCAAAAGTTCCAAAAGGGATTGGATTTTTCCAACAATTGATCCCAATAGGCTCGAACAACAGTCAAACTTCCATAATTCAAAGTTAAATACTTTATTAGTCCAACAAATTTGCTTAAATCATTTAGCAAAATAAATACTCTAATACTAATAATTCCACCTTCTCAAATGTATTATCCATTACATTCAATCTCCTGAAATTAAACACGTACTCGAGTCAAACTTCTAACCCAGTATCAAGTCCAAAATCTACTATAATCACGACTCTTAGCTATCTTCAAGCAAGTTCTTCTTGGGCTACGTAGGAAGAAATTTCAAAAATCATCTATCCTTCATCATCAATACTTAAGTTAGCCAACCATAAAATCATCAAGTAAATCAATTATCAAATAATCCAACTTTTACCATTAAGGATTCCAATATTCAAAATAAAATATCAAGTTTGAATATTCCCCTCAAAACATAGATTATCAAACTTATACCAAATATTCAACAACACATCATTACCTTGATTTTCAAAATTTTAATTCAACTCCATGAGCTATATTCTCAAATTCAATAACTTAGGCTCTTATATCCAAAATTTCATAACCAATTCCAAATACTTCCTCAAATACAATCCCCTAATTGAATAAGAAATCAAATCACCAATTCCAATTATTTTCTCATAATCTTAAATTCTCAGAATAAAATAAATAATATTTTTAATAGCACCACCAAGTACACTCTTCTCATTTTCAATGAATAAATGATCAAATCCAAAATAAGCCGCTAAACCCAAATATTTCCTTCAAATATAGAATCTCATCTCATAATAATAATAACCAAATAATATATTAATATCATCAACTTTAAATATCTTCCTCATAATTAATCGGAAATCAAATCCTTCCATAATATAATTAAACTCAATATATTCCTCTAGTCACAAACTCCAGAATAAAAAATTAAGCTCTAATAAGGTCACCAAGTCTAAATATTTTTATCATAATGAATACGAAATTATGTTCTTAATAAAATTACTAAACCAAGAAATTTCCTCATATATAGGACATCAAGATTACATAGTCCCACCACTTCCATATAATTATACTCCCACCAAAATATAGAATACTTCCAAATAATTATATTCTTCCAAAGTATAAAGTACTGCTTCAAAATATCTCAATAAATATAAAACATTACCTCCAAATATTCTTCTTTTCATTAAAATATATAACACCACCTGCAAGTATTAGCAATCAAAACAAAACATGCAACCATTTTACAAACCCACACATTCTCACTGCGAATTTCTAAAATCTTAAATTCCTAGTCAATTATATTTTCTTATATCCTCAAAATTTCATAACCTAGGCTTTCAAAGTTCCATAACCTAGGCTCCCAAAGGTTCGAACTGCTCTGATACCAATTTGTAACACCCCAAAATTTGACTTCCAAAACTTTCATTAAATGGCATTACAATTCAAAACTTAGTATAAATAGAATTATTAAAAATAAATTTTCTTAAAAATTGTACTTCAATTCAAGTCTCAAATAATTCGTAATTCAAATCCTAACACTTAGAGGGTGCTACCGCCACATCTAATCTATCAAGACTAGATGCAAGGCTAATCACAAAACAGTCTAATACTCCAATCACTAACTATTACATTTATTCCTTTCTTCTTCAATTCTAACGCGCTCTTTCACTTCAAGCTTTCATCAATTCCTGTTAAATATTTTTGAAACACATAACAAACAGTAAGGATTAGCAAAACATGCTAAGCAAGGGTTACTTTGCCCGGAAATAAAATTTAAAATAAAAATAAGGTACATTACTTTCAGAAATAGCCTTTCTTTCAAAATCACTTACAAATCCTTCTTCATTTCATCAACAACCAATAGCCACATCAAAATGTACCCTTAAATATTTAATTCATTTTTAACATACAAATAATCATTTTGGAAGAACATCACCACAATAATAATTAGCCACGAGGCTTACTTAAAAACCGATATGTGCTTTTAAAATATTTGATTTCTCTTTTCAAGTAAATAAAAGTTTTTACGAAAAATCACCAATCACATAAATGTGCACGAAATCGCATATCCGGTAACATAAATGGGCATAAGATCCCATAGCCGATATAAATGGGCACAAGACCCCATAGCCAATATAAATGGGCATAAAATCCCATAGCCAATATAAATGGGCATAAAATCCCATAGCCAATATAAATGGGCATAAAATCCCATAGCCAATATAAATGGGCATCAAATCCCATAGTAAAAATAAATGGGTAAAAAAATCCCATAGCCAATATAAATGGGCATAAAATCCCATAGCCAATATAAATGGGCATAAAATCCCATAGCCAATATAAATGGGCATCAAATCCCATAGTAAAAATAAATGGGTAAAAAAATCCCATAGCCAATATAAATGGGTATAAAATCCCAGAGCCAATATAAATGGGCATCAAATCCCATAGCCAAAATAAATGGGTATAAAATCCCATAGCCAATATAAATGGGTATAAAATCCCATAGCCAATATAAATGGGTATAAAATCTCATAGCCAATATAAATGGGCATCAAATCCCATAGCCAAAATAAATGGGTATAAAATCCCATAGCCAATATAAATGGGTATAAAATCCCATAGCCGATATAAATGGGTATAAAATCTCATAGCCAATATAAATGGGCATCAAATCCCATAGCCAGAATAAATGGGTATAAAATCCCATAGCCAATATAAATGGGCATAAAGTCCCATAGCCAATATAAATGGGCATCAAATCCCATAGCCAAAATAAATGGGTATAAAATCTCATAGCCGATATAAATGGGTGTAAAATCCCATAGCCGATATAAATGGGTGTAAAATCCCATAGCCAATTACACAACATTATACCGCCACGATAGGTTTCCAAAAATTTTCCTTCCCTTCAATACCTACAACAACATAGATGTTTTACATCACAATTTAAACAATTAAACTCAACATTGCACTTTTACTAACTATTTAAATTCTTTTATTCATATATAAAATACACACACGGTAATAATAGAAGCATACTATACTATTATTATATGTTAATAAAATAATAAATTTTCTTTATAAAAGTACATACTGCATTTCAAATAAACTAAAATATATAATAATAATAATAATAATTCTTTTTTTATACAATTATCATACAAAATATATATGTGTATAAGTACATAATATCTATCATAGATAAAATTCATATAACCAAACAACCAACAAAAATTACATTCTTATGCATTTTCAACGAATTCATAGCATCAAAATTTCCAGTTATCAAGAATCATTTGGTTCCATGACTTTCAACCAATCAAAAATTCACACTTTTCTTTTAAAATGAAAATAATGGGCAAAGTATAATAAAAACAACCACTTACTTGAGAGTTCATCGCTTCCAATATTCTTCTTAATCTTTCAAGGATTCAAAGGCTCATCTTTAGGCTTGAAGGGACTTCTTAAGTCTTGAAGGAAATAAAGGAGAGAAGATTTTTTTTTTTTCTTTTAAGGAATGCCGAATGATAAAGAGGAAAGAAGAGAAAATCTTTTTTTTTTTTTTTCTTGTGAGAATCGGCTATTTGAAGGGAAGGAAGAAGGAGAAGAATTCTTATCTAAATCACTAGTAATTCAATATTAAATGGATGAATAATTTAAAGTTGTAACTCCCCATCACTCATTTGTTATCCCCAATCTATAATTCATAACTCCCAATCAATATAAAATATTTTGTTTATATTATATAAAAAATAATTATACACCATATATTATATCACATACTAGATATATAATTATTACACTCATAAATATATATATATATATATATATATATATATATATATTACAAAATATCTACTAATAATAATTATATTATATATATCCATACACATACGTACTTAGTTAATTTACTTAGCAAATTTATGTACATATACTATACGCACATAATTATATATGTACTAAACATGTAATAAAATACATTTTATATTCAAATGTATATAAAATCATACGGTCCAAAAATAATTATTTTGTAGTTCAAATTAATACATAACTACTTATAACAAAAATATTATTTTTATTTATAACGACAAATGTAATAGAGATGAGATTCCTATGGCTCAATCAAAATGGCTCGATCAGAAAGAAGTAATAATTTTGAAAAGTAAGATTTTCCAATTTTAGAATGGCTAGAAAAGCCGGGTATCACAAGCACGGGCCAACCGAGATTACCTGGCCCTTGAAGAAGAAGTGGCTGAAGATGGACTATGAATTCACGGTGGATATTTTCAACAAAGTTGTTGAGCACAAAACCTCGGGAACTGATGATGTCACGATAGACAAGTTCAAAATGTTTCATGCTTTCCTCGGGGGTTACAAGGTGGACTGGTCACAAGTCATTTTCACTCATCTTCGCCACACCATCATACATGGGCGTTCCTCACCAGGAGATAATACCAAAAAGTCAAGTGGCCATTCTTTACCAGGAGACATTACTAAAAAGATGGGCTTCGGCTTCCTGGTCAGCCATCTTCTTGCCATGAAGAAAATTCCTTTACGAGCAGGAGTCTCGCCGGGACGAAAGGTGTGCCACATGAAGTCAAAACCTACTGGCTATGACAAACAAAAAGCTCTGGAACTTGACATACCTTTGGATTTAGTAAAGAAATCACGAAAGTCCAAATGATCAAAAGGAAGCGATGATGAAATGCCAAAGGCCAGGCGATCACGAAAGGACAAGACCTCTTCCATACCTGAAACATAGGAGAAATCCACGACTCAACCTGAAGCTCTACCGAAAGCTGCTGACACTGCTCAGCCCATCATTGAGACGAAAGCACCATCACCTCCACCCGTTGAACCAGAAATTATCACGAAAGATGTAACACCCCCTAAAAACATGTTATTTTAAGCCTTAAACATGCAGATATCTAAACCAAACAACAAACACAGCGGAAGACTAAAAGATGGATATATATAAATAAACTGGAATACGGGGTGCTATGCCACGCTCACCAAATGGGTGAACGCACAGGCAACATCTGCAATGTTCAAATCTAAACCAATATATCGTCAAACTAAGTCTAAGCTGGCTCACAGACCACAAAACATAAAGGATGAGCTATACTAGCTGGCACTAGACCGCGCACTCGTCTAAACATCACCTGAAAGAACACAATAAACATGGGACGACGCCTGGTCAGCGAATAATGCTGGTAACCCACCAATACATGTGAAATAACATACATAGGTAAGATATAAGTTTGTAAAGCCATTTTCGAAACGGGATACATATGTATATAAGTACAAAACCAAGAGTAATAGTCAACACAAGACTCAACACTCTCAACAAGAACACAGGAACACATCCCAAGACCACAAAGAACAACACGACTCACAAGAAGTCTCAAGGTATGATTTAGCATCACACAATAGATCAACACCCGACATGCATAACGCAAAGGAATAAGGGCACACCCAACGGCAACACATGCCAAGGCAACACATGCCTTTGTAACACATGCCGATCACACACACGGCAACACATGCCACCCAAGAAACACGTGAACCTTACACAAAGGTCACAAACTCCATAATCACGTCATGGCCACCACGAGGACCACTGCAATACCTTGGTGACTAGTGTCCCATTCCACTAATCGTGCAATTCGGGTAAAGCCACACACACATCACACCTCAACAGGAATTAATCAACAGATCACAACGAAGATATGAAACCATACTCAATCAAGGAATGGAACACAGTCCAACAACAACGATGAATAACACAAGTTATCATCAACCAATCGGAAGGTACAAATAACACACATACTAGCATTTAAACACCGAACTAGAATGCTTATCAAACGGGTAAACCAAACGTAGTTCCGAAGAACACACAAGACTCATCACGGTTCAACGAAACACAATGTTGAACACTTAGCACGATTCAAGACACCAAAACATACACGGATCCCTACCATATAGTTCTAGACATACGAAACATCAAGAAGACACTCAAATAGTTCCACAAAAGAACATCGGGAAGTCAAAAGACCAAATACCGAGTCAAAAGAATCATGGGGAACAAATCCCCGCCAAACACCACATTGTTCCCCGCGGGTGGAACCACGGGTAGGCCCCTACCCGCGGTTCCGCCTGTGGGTACATTACCCACCGGCCATTGTACCCCACGTGTAACACCCCGTGTTATGGCCCCTAAACCAATTAATTATTTAATCATTTACCCAGAAGAAAGAATTAAATTTCATTAATTAATCAGGAAGGATCCACCATAAGCCCATGAACCCCTATCCCTAAAACCAATCCCTTAGTCCTATAGGAAATAGAATTAGAAAACCCATACCACTTAGATCCTAGGTAGGACTCTTAGATATATAAATAGGGGCATAGGAGGCACCTAGAACCCACACCACAATAAACTTTCACCACACAAGAAGTTCCAAGAATTCCCTTAGGAGAAATCAAGAAAGAAGAAATCTTAAAGAAATACCCTTCATAGCCAAGGAATTTAATTAAGGCTAAGAGGTAACCCATGTATCAACAAAACCTATTTTCTTTGCTATAATCTCCTTCTTTGGCTCCTTCTATATGCTTGTGTCTTGATGAATTCCTCTATGATATTTGTGATATAATCTTGATGATTGATGGGATCATTTTATGTGCGATCTTGATGATCTTGATAATCATGATGTTGAAAAGAGGTTCTTGATATTTATGTGATGATTCTTGACAAATCTTGATATTTCTTGATGTTAAAGATAAAATATGATTTTTGAAGATTTGGGTGGGATTAGAGCCCTAGGTTGGATTGGGAATTTGTATTGCGATGTTCTTGATATATATTTGGGTGGGAATTCGCATGTTCGGGTGTTAATTATGTTTAGAAGTCATAATAGGATGAGTTCTACGGGATTCTTGCTTTTGATCCATTAATTGCCTACGTGGTGTCGTTATTTGCGTTTGAAAGTGTCTAAGCATGGTTTCGGATTCCACAATGGATCCCGGGACGTATTTTTGATAAAAGAGTCAGTGGGGGATAGGTGGGGGTAGGGGAACCGACCACCTACCCGCTACCCAAAGATCACCGCTAGGCAGCGGGCAACCACCGGGCAGACGCCTGCCCGCTAGCAACCCCTGCCCGGAAGATGATTTCCGGCGGGCAGCCGACGGGTGACCCCCACCCACCGGCTACCCACTGGTCCGTACCCACCTCGGGTCCTCGGCATCCCCGTTTGATGTTCCCTACTCCCCGTGGTGTCCCAACGGACCCCGTTTGTCGTGCTTGAGTCTAGTTTGATGTTTCGAGTACCGTTCGTAGGATAGAAGAGTCTTAGGGATTGCATGCTAGTTCAATCGGTAACTCGTTGACCTAGGTGGAAGTTGTATGAACCCCTTAGGACTATTCTTAGTTTGTGAATGATCACACGTAAGCTTATTTATGCGTCCCCCCCTTCCCAATGTGCTATTATGTGCTACAATGTGTTATGTGATGCATGATTTGGTTGAGATTGGATTGATTGTTCCTGAGCTGCGGTTCAGAAGTTGGCTGAAGGCCAAATTGATTATCTATGGGCTGCTGTTCATTTTCCTAGCTGCGGTCAGTGTCTCACTTCTTGGGCTACAGCCCACATGGGCCTCGTGTGCAGATGGTCCACCGACTGGACGCGCCGGCGGTGTGTAGGGCCACCAGCCTGAGGAAGGCCATAGCCCACCGATTGAGGGATCGGCGGTGTGTAGGGCTATGGTCGGTTGTGATCCACTGACTGAGGGCCAACAGTGTGTAGGGTCGTAGTCTCCGAGGATCATCGCCCATCGACTAAGATCCTCAGCGGTGTGTAGGGTTTTCGCCCACCGACTAAGGTTCTCAGTGGTGTGTCGGGCTTGATTCACTATGTTGGTCCCAAAAGAGGTAAGGTGAAAGTCTAGAGGGGGGGAGGGGGTGTATAGACTTTCAAACTTTCTCGCACAGCACTACAATTGCTAAGCCAGAGAGATAAACCAAAACTCTTAACTAGATTGTTAGAGTATGTGCACAGCGGAAATAAATAAAGATAAAGTGTGTGTGAGATTGTGTGAGGATATATCTCGTGTAGAGCAATTAAGTAAAGAGCAGTAAGTAAAGAATGCAGTAAAGAACACAAGACAATTATAGTGGTTTGCGAGGTGGTGTAATCCTCCTACTCCACTTGCTCTTATCTCCAAGAGCAATTCACTATATCCACCACTTCTTGGTTCCAAGATACAATGAATTTTCGTGATCTAGTGCTTTGATCACAAAGCCCGCACTAATCACGCCCGGTGACACCACACTGCTGCTTCGGGTTTCACGTCGCCGCGCTACTATCCCAGGATTTCACGACTCCGCGTTACTTTCCCCCCGTCTTCCATACTCCGGTAGAAACGTATCCCGTGATCTAGTGCTTTGATCACAAAGCCCGCACTAATCACGCCCAGTGCCTCCGACACTGCTGCTTCGGATCTCACAGCTCCGTGTGACAATCCAGGATTTCACAGCTCCGTGCTACTTTCCTCCCTTCTCTTGTTTTGCTCCAAAACAAGTGTTGTCTTGTTTCCAACTTCTGAGACTCTGTAGTTGATCTTCAATGATGCGCAGGTCTCTTTGATGAAGATTAACACTCTTGAAAGATTTCTCTTAAATGCTCTGAGTGTTTTCTCTCTTTGGATGTATCAAGTAAAGCACTTGATTTTTATGCTCTGTTTAGCTCTGCTTTTTGAACTCTCAGAATATTTCTCTTTGAAGCTCTCTGAGTTCTTTTTCTCACACTTGAAGATTTTAGCTCTTTGAATTTTTAGCTCTTTGCTCTTTGCTCGTGTGTTCCCCTGCTTCTTCAAGTCTTCATATCTTCATCATTTTATAGCTGGTAATGAGGATCTACCCGTTGGATAGAGACGATCTCATTTTTGAATTCTGTATCTTTTTGTTAGAGATCTTATCTTATCTTCTGGCAAAGATGTCAGAAAGAGATAAGCTAGCCGTTTGATGGATCTTCATCTCCATGTAAATGAGCTCCCAAAATTCATCTGATATTCCTCTGGTTTTACGTTGAGTGAGAATATCTGGGTCTCAGTTTTGGTGTAGAATGGCTTCTCTGATCAGCTCTAAAGTGGTCCTTATATTCTTTGGGATAAAAATATTATTTAATTTAATCCCATACTAGTTAAACTAGTATTTTTTCCTTGTGAGAATATTTTCACGGTAAGTTCTTCTTCATCTTCTTCATTCTCACGTCTGGATGTTCTCAGACTTCAAATTGGCTTTGAACCTCCACCCAATTTGAATTTCTCCTTTGTAATTGACACCCAATTTCAATTGGCTTGTAATTGGCACCCAAATTGAATTTCTCCTTTGTAATTGGCTCCCAATTGACTTTGACTTGCAATTGGCTCTCATACTTCTCCTGGTGCTTCAATTACTTCTCAATTTGAATTGTATTGACCTTGACTTCGAAATTGGCTCCCAGACTTCTCCTGGTATTGAATTTCGATCATCTCAATCCAATTGCTCCTCAATGTCTTCTTTTAATTGGTCCTCAATTTGAATTGCATCCCATACTACAACTTGAATTGGCTCCCAATTTCAATTCTACATTGGCTCCCAACTTGAATTGATTCCATGTGAATTTGTTCCCAATTTCAATCAATTTCAATTTCTCTGAAACTAGCTCCCAATTTCAATTGCTTCGAAACTAGCTCCCAATTTCAATTTCTTCGAACTAGCTCCCAATTTCAATTGCTATGAAATCGGCTCCCAAGTGCAATTGTTTCTCAATTGCCACCCAAGTGAAATTGCTTCCCAATTTCCACTTGTAATTGGCGCCCATAGCCAAACTGGCGCCCAACTCCATCAAATTAATTGAATTTGGCTTCTCAAATTTTACCTTGTAAAATTGTTGATGGTGAGATTCAAGCTTGAGCCATTTCACGTAATATATCAAGCATCATCCAATCTTCCAATCGTAATTTTCTTCAACGAAAATTCTCCTGGGAACTCCTTTTTGAGTAGCATTGACGTGAATATTATATCACTCATCTGCTTCTTCAATTTGTCATTTTCTCTAGACAAATTCTTGATTTTAGGCTTGATATCTTCTTCTTCCATTTTTCATGCATCTTCCTCTGTTTTTCTCTTTTGCAATTTAAATAATTTCCCGATCATGGTCTAAGACTCTACTAGACCTATAAAACAAAATTGGGGGATCTACAAATACATATTTGGCATATCAAAACCATTACACTTTTTTTTTATGTAAACCACAATGTGGTCCGGGTCTTTCTCTATCCGTTTAACGGTCTAGGTCCACCCGGCTCGCTCCGAGGGGCACTGAAGCTGGCCCAGAGGGAATCGTCACTTGTGGGAATCGAACCCGGGTTATCCCGAAATTCTCCCCCACAAAGAGAGCTCATTTGCCACTTCAGCTACCCTGTTGGGTTAAAACCATTACACTTTATTCCTAACAATTTCCCCCCTTTTGATAATGCCAAAACCTATACTCAGTCATTGGCTTTAAGTCTTTGAAAAATAATCTTTTTGCTCAATTGTATTTGACAAAGCCAAGATGAGTTTAACAAATGGTTTTCTAGACACAATCAAAAGAAACTTGTGAATTAATTTTTAGACAAACTCCTAAACGCATCTTGAATTATTTTTATTTTTCGATCATCATCAATTTTTAATTTTGACGTGCATTTGACATATTTCTTATCATTTAATTCACAAAAGTCTAATTACATTGAACAAATAAAATTAAAGACTCAAAATAGACCATGGGAAATTATTATTGATATATTTCGAATATATAGAGAAAAACGCAACAGAGGTTCGAAAATAGAGAATTTTTTAGATTACCTTTTGGGTTTCTTCACTCCCATGTCTTTCTTCAAAATATCCTTGACATGTTCCCTGAGCTTGAAGAAATCATCTTTGAATTTCGCATTCTGGAATCTCTTTGTAACTTGGCCAGCCATGTAATATCCAAAAGCTTCCTTGATATTGATGCCCAGAAGAACTCCAGCTTCCCAACATACAACACATTTATCAAAGCTTCTTTCTTCTCCAAGATTCATGCCCATATTTCCAGTGAAATCTCTTAGTTCATACCACATCTCGGTTCTTCTCCGTTTTCCTTCTTCTTCTTTATTTTTGTCCGAGATCCATTGGGCTTGATCGGCTGCAGGTCATTTCTTGATCATGCTTGGAAAATTTTCTTTGGTTCATACTATTATCTGAGTGGCGGTACCTTTAGAGCATTCAAACCAGCCACGAGATTCAGTAACCTTCGACGTACTCGTACCAAGACTAGGATTCGCGAACTGAGCAAAACCAATCTGAGATGGTCCTTGTGAGGATTGTCCGCGGCTTCGGCCTCTACCTTGAGTTGGTATTACAGGCTGTTGTTGACTTCCAAGAATAAATTCTTGTTGTTGCAAAGCCAAGTGACTGAGAATTTCTTCCCCCCTTTTGGTGTTATCAACCAAAAATGCAAGGGTCTTAAAATCTCGGTCTTGGTTTGCCTTCACAGTTTCAAGACTGTTGTGTGTTTCAATGGAAACAGCTTGTACATTTTCCAGCTTGTTTGTTGCAACTGTAAGTTCAACTCCAAGTTTGTTGATTCGGCTTTCTTGGTCTTGAATTGCCTTGATTTGTCGCAAGTGACGTTCGTTGTGAATCTTTTCAGCAGCTTCACGTTACTTCTTCATTAGCTGGATCACTTCAAGTAATCCTTTTGTCACTTCTCCTTTCAAGACTCTTTCTGCTTTGTCAATCTATGTCTTCAAAGAATTTTGATGCTCCATTAATTCCTTCAGATTGACTCGGGTATCCATGTGTTGTTGTTCTAGCATTTGGTTTTGTTTAACCAATTTTTCTCCAATTGTTTGACAAACAACATCACTGGATTCGGCCACTTTGGCAAATAGGGATGAAAATATGCCATCTTCTCGATCATCCATCTGCACAAAGTTTTGAGGAGATCCGAATGGACTTCTATTCGAATCTGTGAGAACAATTGTGTCAATTAGTTGCATTCCTTCTTCTTCAGGTGATTCGGCTTCTTGATTGAGATCACCAATTTCTCCTTCTAAGACTTCTGTTCTCGTGTAGTTGTCTGCAAATACATCTTCATTTTCTAGAACAGGGTCCATGATGTGCATAGTGGACTCAATATTGTGTACTGGCAGTACACTGGATAAATCCTCCCTGTTCTCAGTAGCAACTTCTACTGCAACTTCCACTGGTAAATCTCTTTTTAAATCTTTTGACACGTCTCCTCTTAATTCTTTTCTTCTTTTATCCCTTTTGTAGCCATATGATTTTGTTTTTAATTTTTTTTTAATTTCTTTTATAATTAATTTTCCTTTTTTTTTATTTTATCTTCTTGGCTACGAAATTTTGTTCTTTTTAAAGGAGTTAGAGATTTTTCAATTTTTTTGTAGGAGAGATAGAGAGACAAAGAGAACCAGTAGCAAAAACATCCCTTTTTCATTATTTATCTCCTTCTTAGGGAGAGAGAGATAACATTTTTCAGATCACATCACATATTCAGGCTTCATTGGTAGAGAGACCAGCGTCGTGATTAGTCTCAAGATTAGCATGCAGTGGAGATGGAGAGCTTGATTTCAAAGCATAGACTAATCCCGGTTCCATTGGAGGTTGAGCAGATCGCTTAAAGCTGCGGGTTTGAGGTCGAGATGACAGTGGTGATGGCGTTGAGCGTCGTAGCTGCACTGCTGAGACCTTTGGACTTCTTTGAACTTGATCCTTGGTTGGTGGTTGTCCTTCCTCTTCTTCAGAGAATAGGATGAGAGGATCGCTAGGTGTGTCTCCAACTTCATGTCCTCCATTTGCAGCACGTCGAGCTCTCAGCATCGCTTGTCTTGCTTGCTCGGCCACTCTCCTAGAAGATCTTCTCTTTTCTTGATTCTTCGGAGTCATTGAAGCCTGCAAAAACTAGATACAAACAAAAGAAATCTCCACACAGACTTGTTTGCCTCTGACCCAAATTTAAAGGCTTAGGAAAGTGCTAGAATTGAGTGGGCTAAGGGGTTGAAAGGTTTTCTCTGGATATAGCCGACGTTTGGTTTCAAAAGGTTTGATGAATTCTTGCATGACTCTTCATTGGTCGAGAGAGCGGTGGATGTGATGGGTAGCAGTTTCTAGGAGTTTTAATGAGGGATTAGGGTGACGATTTGAGAGAGAATGAATCGGTTAGGGAAGGGTGTTGATCTAGGAGAGGATTATGGGTGGAGGTTTTAGGTTGGGTGGAGGTTTAGAAATGGTAGGAGTTTATGGGTGGAGGTTTGATACCCAATTAAATTCTGATTGTCCTCCTTTATCTCCTGATTTCCTTATCAAAATCGTGTACCACAAACATAATAACACTCAAACATCTCGTTAGTAGCAAAAATTACTCCACAAATAATTAATCACACATACCAAAATATATAAACACATACACACGGCATTTCCTAATTAAAACAAACAAATTTTGGAAAATAACACAATTTACATACATATTCCAAATTTATAAATAGAAACATCTTTATATAAAAGATGCAAAAAACAGATTCTAAAAAATTTTAGAAACTAACAAAAAGCATTTTAACAAATTATATAAACATATATGCATATGCACGAAACACATATAAAATGCAGTAAACACATTAAATCACATTATGCACATATATTATTAAATAAACACGGTAAATCACTTATTAGAGAAAATTGTTCATGCAAACAAATTAATTAATTCTAAAAACATGAACACATACTCATAAACTAATTTACACATTAAAACATGCAATTTTAAACAAATTATCAAATAAATCACGAATTGCATACTTTATCAAATTAATTTGCATGGCATATGATCTCACGTTAAATAACACATGCAAATACACAAATAAATTTCTAACACATATTGCAATTTTATCGCATCAAAATTTCGAATAAAAACATACATATAAACACATAAAACAATTTATCCACGTAAAACAATTTATTTTGAGCACAAGTATCAATTTAAATTGAGAGATTAAGTCCAGGGATACTTAGCTCATTTCGATCATTCCCAACTCGTGCCTTAAGGTTGAAAATCTCGTTTCGCATAAAGGCTTCGTGAGAATATCAGCAACTTGGTTTTCCGTAGGGATATATTCGATCTTCAGATTTTTCTTTTCAACGTGATCCCTTATGAAATGGTGTCGAATGTAGATATGTTTGGTTCTTAAGTGAAGCACCGGATTGTGAGTGATAGCGATTGCACTAGTATTATCACAGTAAATACTAACGTCATCACAATTAACTCCATAATCCTTCAATTGTTACTTCATCCACAAAATTTGCGCACAACAACTTCCTGCAGCAATATATTCGGCCTTGGCGGTACTAGTTGCGATGGAATTTTGCTTTTTGCTGAACCAAAAACAAACCTTCCCCCCAAGAACTGGCATGTCCCGGAAGTGCTTTTTCTGTCTATTTTGCAACCTGCAAAATCCGCATCTCTATATTTTGTTTGATCGACATCCTTTCCATCTTCATCTTTGTCTAGCTTTTTTGATGTGCTCATTGGAATTTTGATCGATGATTTTCCATCAAGGCCAAACTTCTTTATCAAGTAGCGAGTGTACTTTGCTTGATTGATGAATATTCCTTCTTTCAGTTGTTTGACTTGTAAGCCCAAGAAGTAATTCGATTCACCCATCATGCTCATTTCGAATTTGTTCTGCATAAGCTTCGAAAATTTCTCACACAAAGAATTGTTAGTGCTTCCAAAAATAATATCATCAACATAGATTTGCACTAATAAAATATGATCACCATCTTGAATTCTAAATAGAGTTTTGTCAACAAGGCCTTTGGTGAATCCACAACTTATCAAGAACATTGACAAAGTATCATACCAAGCTCTAGGTGCTTGTTTTAACCCATACAATGCCTTTTTAAGTTTGTAGACTTTATCACCTTCGCCTTTTACCTCAAAACCTGGGGGTTGTTCGACATAAACTTCTTCTTCGAGTAGACCATTGAAGAATGCGCTTTTCACGTCCATTTGATAAACAGTGAAATCTTTGAGTGCGGCGTAGTCTAGGAAAATTCTGATTGCTTCAAGTCGGGCCACCGGTGCAAAGGTTTCATCAAAATCTATTCCTTCTTCTTGCGAGTATCCTTTTGCAACGAGCCTTGATTTATTCCTAACAATCACGCCTTCTTCGTTTGCTTTGTTCCGGAAGACCCATTTGGTTCCAACAACATTGTGATTCGCCGGTCTTGGAACAAGTTCCCAAACATCATTTCTTTTGAATTGATTGAGCTCTTCTTGCATAGCATTTATCGAATCCGGATCATTAAGAGCTTCGTCCACTTCTTTTGGTTCAATCTGAGATAGATAACACGTGAACAATGCTTCGATGGTAGATGATCTTTTTTTCACGCCTTCATGAATATTCCCAATAATTAATTCTAGAGGGTGATTTTTGAGCCATCTTAAATCTGGTTGAAATGGGTGCATGGTACTGGGTGGATCCATTTGTTGTGAACTGGCAGTGTTGGTTCGAATTTCCTCAATTAATTCTTCTGGAATTTGATTACCAACTTCACATGCAATTTGATCACCAACTTCACATGCAATTTGATCACCAACTTCACATGCAATTTGATCACCAACTTCACATGCAATTTGATCACCAACTGGATCACCAACCCGTACTGCATCCTCATTTTCACGTGCGGCTTCACCTCCAAAATTATTATTTAAAGAATTTCCAACTTCTTCTAGATGAGGGATGGGATTTCTAGAGAATTAATTTCCAACTCATCCATTCCCTGCAAAACATCATCTTCACACGTATCATTAGTATCACAAAAATCAATATGACATTTGTTACCATTTTGTTCGAATTCTTCGTCCAGTGCATCATTTTTTATCTGTGATTTTTCATCAAATCCCACGTGTATGGATTCTTCAACCACCATTGATATTTTATTCAAAACTCTGAACGCTTTGCTGGTAGCTGAATATCCTTGAAAAATTCCTTCATCTGCACACTCATCAAAAGCTTTTAGATGCAATTTAATCATTAATATGAATAAAGCATTTGCATCCAAAAATATAAAAATAACCAATATTTGGTTTTCTCCCTTTATAAAGCTCATATGGCGTCTTCTTGTACTGCTTATGGACCATGCTTCGATTTTGTGTGTAGCAAGCAGTGTTGATAGCTTCCGCCCAATATCGTTTCGGGAGACCGGCAGCACTAATCATCACTCGTGCGGCTTCTTTGAGCGTCCGATTTCTTCTTTCGGCAACACCGTTTTGTTGCGGTGTTCTTGCGGCAGATAATTGATGAGAAATTCCATGTGAATTGCAAAAAGCTTGTATAACTCCATTCACAAACTCGGTTCCGCGATCCGTTCGTATTTTTGATATTTGCAATTCTTTCTCATTTTGTAGTTGCTTCAACAGCTTCGGTAGAACTTGCTCAACTTCATTTTTCTTCTTGATGAACACGGTCCAAGTGTACCTGGAAAAATCATCAACAACAACGAGAGTATATTTCTTACAACTTACACTTATTGGATCAACCGGTCCAAATAAGTCCATATGTAGTAACCTTAACGGTCTTGACGTTGACACGTGTGTCTTTGATTTGAATGATGATTTGATTTGCTTTCCGCGTTGGCATGCATCACACACTTGGTCCTTCTTGAAGATAATATCTGGCAAGCCTTCAACTAGATTCTTCTTTGGAAGTTGATTGATAGTCTTGAAGTTTAAGTGATTGAGCTTTCTGTGCCATTCCCAATTAGCTTCATTCGAATTTCTGGCCATTAAGCACACTGAATCTTTGCTTGTACTCCAATCAACAATATACATATTCTTTCGCCCTTTTCCAGATAGAATAATCTCATTTGTGAGCTCATTTTTTATTATGAAATTATCTTTAGAAAATTCTACAAGATAGCCTTTATCACAAAATTGACTAGTGCTCAACAAATTAAATTTCAATCCTTCAACGAAAGAAACATCTTCAATCTTCAAACCATTTTTCTTGATCGTGCCAACTCCTTTTGTAATTCCATAATTTTGATTTCCACCGAATATAACTTTTGGTCCATCGATTTCTTTGAAATTCACTAGATATGATTTATTTCTAGTCATGTGGCGTGAGCAATCACTATCGATGTACCAAACATCCTGCAAAAAAGATTAATTAACTTTAGGTACCCATACTTGCTTGGGTCCTTTGTTGTTAATGATTTTTGGTAACCAAACCCACCTAGATCTTATTGAATTAAGATTGGGTGATTTGTAACCATTTGAAACATGATAATCATAACTCACTTTTGAAAATATTTTTGGCGCCGGATTTTGAAAAACATTTTTATATTTTGGCACCTGGGAAGAGGATTGTTGGTTTGGTCTATAAAAAGCATTACATCTATTACACAACCAATCCTTTTGAGTGGGATGAAATCTCCCAACTTTATTTCTAGAAAAGCTTCCCTCTTTTCTATGAAATCTTTTTGCACTTGACTCTTTGGCATATCTTTGCTTGTAGAATTTTTGTTGCTTTGCCGTGTTGTAGATTTGTTTCGGCCTTTCAACATTCAACTTTGCGTTTGTTTGATAGCCAAGTCCTTGTCTCGTCGTGCTATTCTGACTTTTAACAAATTTTACCACTTGAACTTTATTATTTAAAGTAGTAGTAGAATTAGTCAGATTTTGAGGGGTTTGAGAACATGTGGAGTCATAACCAATTCCGGTTCTATCTCCTGATGGCTTTTGCATGCTCACCATCTTATCCATTATTTTGGACGAGTTAGTGAACGTAGCAATGGTTGCCCGAAGGTTATGTTCTCTAACCTCTCTTGCTTTACACTCTTCTTGAAGATGAATATTTTCATTCTTCAACTTACTCACTTCAAGTAAAGCATCTTGCAATTTTTTATTCATATCTTCTTTTTCAAGAATTTGAATATTATTGTGCTCCTTGAGTTGAGGATGAGTGAGCATAATCTCTTAACAATCTCGCATTAGACTATCAATAGATTCTCAAGAAAAAGAGGAATTAATAGAATTGAAAGAATTAGATGTTACCTCTTCTTCCTCTACTTCAAGAGCCATAAGACAATCTTCACTTGTACTCAACTCAATTAGCTTGCATACTAGCGCCGTATCATCATCCGGACTCGAACTTTCATCGCTTGATGATGATTCCTCTGAATCATCATTTTCGTTTGGTTCGTTGCTAAAGAGAGCTTTCCTTTTGTCGCGCTTGAACCTTTTGCTTTCGGATTTGTTCGGCGTCGATTCAACAATTTTGCCTTGATACTTGCTAATGATCGGATATGGACAATTTATTTTAAAATGTCCGTGTTTGCGGAAATTGTAGCATAAATCCTTATTTTCTTCGACTTTTTCTTCTTGTGTTATGCGAGAGATGAATTTTCCACGAGCAGAATTTTTGTTGTCTCCTTTTCGCATAAACCTTTTGAATCTTTTCACAAAAAGAGCAAATTGTTCGTCAGTCATAAAATCAACATTATTTTCTACTGACCTGGTGGTTGACGGTTGTTCGGCCATTAGAGCAGAATTTCGAGCTTCATGAACATCATCATCTTTGGCCTTCATTTCGAACTCATATGCTTTTAGATCACTAAATAATTTGTCTGTTGACAACATTCTTAGATCTTAGTGATCGCGCATAGCCGTAACCTTCATATCCCATGCAGATGGTAAGCCTCGTAGGATTTTGAGATTAATTTCTTTTTGGCTAATATTTTTGCCAAGATCACTAATCTCTCAAAGAACTTTGATCATTCGAGCTTCCATGTCTGCAACACTTTCATTTGAGAGCATTTTGAAATCGTCAAACTTCTTCATGGCGATTGTGAGCTTATTGTCTTTTTCTTGTTCATCTCCTTCGCCAATCTTGATGAGAGTTTCCCATATTTCTTTAGCTGTAGCACACTTTCGGATCTTCGGAAATATTGTATCATCCACGGCTTTGAATAGAATATCCTTGGCAATATTTTCAAGATTATTCCGCATTCTATCATCCGATGTCCATTCCGGTTTAGGCTTTTGTACGTACTGTGGAGCATCCGGGGATAGGACAAATGTCGTATTGACTTTTAATATTTCGATAGGGCCAGTGGAAATAACTTCCCACATTTCATTGTAGTAAGGCCGATAAGTGTACCTGCATACGAACTTTCCAATCATCAAATTTATCAAGTGAGAATAATAGATTTTGAGCTAAATCATTCTTCATCATCATCACGAGAGATATGAAAGATTAATTCAGTCACACACTTTGTAGAATGGATCAGCCTAGTAGTCAAAAAACAGTTAACCCAATTTAGGGACAAATTTTGACACGGATAGGCACCCGCTTTGACACCAATTGTTGGTCCCAAAAGAGGTAAGGTGAAAGTCTAGAGGGGGGGGGGGATAGACTTTCAAACTTTTTCACACATCACAACAATTGCTAAGCCAGAGAGATAAACCAAAACTCTTAACTAGATTGTTAGAGTATGGTGCACAGTGGAAATAAATAAAGATAAAGTGTGTGTGAGATTGTGTGAGGATATATCTCGTGTAGAGCAATTAAGTAAAGAGCAGTAAGTAAAGAAAGCAGTAAAGAACACAAGACAATTATAGTGGTTCGTGATGTGGTGTAATCCTCCTACTCCACTTGCTCTTATCTCCAAGAGCAATTCACTATATCCACCACTTCTTGGTTCCAAAATACAATGAATTTCTGTGACCTAGTGCTTTGATCACAAAGCCCACACTTATCACGCCCAGTGACACCACACTGCTGCTTCGGGTTTCACGTCGCCACGCTACTATCCCAGGATTTCACGATTCCGCGTTACTTTCCCCCCGTCTTCCACACTCCAGTAGATACGTATCCCGTGATCTAGTGCTTTGATCACAAAGCTCGCACTAATCACGCCCAGTGCCTCAGACATTGCTGCTTCGGATCTCACAGCTCCGTGTGACAATCCAGGATTTCACAGCTCCGTGCTACTTTCCTCCCTTCTCTTGTTTTGCTCCAAAACAAGTGTTGTCTTGCTTCCAACTTCTGAGACTCTGTAGTTGATCTTCAATGATGCGCAGGTCTCTTTGATGAAGATTAACACTCTTGAATGCTCTGAGTGTTTTCTCTCTTTGGATGTATCAAGTAAAGCACTTGATTTTTATGCTCTGTTTAGCTCTGCTTTTTGAACTCTCAGAATATTTCTCTTTGAAGCTCTCTGAGTTTTTTTTCTCACACTTGAAGATTTTAGCTCTTTGCTCTTTGCTCGTGTGTTCCCCTGCTTCTTCAAGTCTTCGTATCTTCATCATTTTATAGCTGGTAATGAGGATCTGCCCGTTGGATAGAGACGATCTCATTTTTGAATTCTGTATCTTTTTGTCAGAGATCTTATCTTATCTTCTGGCAAAGATGTCAGAAAGAGATAAGCTAGCCGTTTGATGGATCTTCATCTCCATGTAAATGAGCTCCCAAAATTCATCTGATATTCCTCTGGTTTTACGTTGAGTGAGAATATATGGGTCTCAGTTTTGGTGTAGAATGGCTTCTCTGATCAGCTCTGAAGTGGTCCTTGTATTCTTTGGGATAAAAATATTCTTTAATTTAATCCCATACTATTTAGACTAGTATTTTTTCCTTGTGAGAATATTTTCACTGTAAGTTCTTCTTCATCTTCTTCATTCTCAAGTCTGGGTGTTCTAAGACTTCAAATTGGCTTTGAACTTCCACCCAATTTGAATTTCTTCTTTGTAATTGAAACCCAATTTCAATTGGCTTGTAATTGGCACCCAAATTGAATTTCTCCTTTGTAATTGGCTCCCAATTGACTTTGACTTGCAATTCGCTCCCATACTTCTCCTGGTGCTTCAATTACTTCTCAATTTGAATTGTATTGACCTTGACTTCGAAATTGGCTCCCAAACTTCTCCTGGTATTGAATTTCATCTCAATTCAATTGTTCCTCAATGTCTTCTTTTAATTGGTCCCCAATTTGAATTGCATCCCATACTACAACTTGAATTGGCTCCCAATTTCAATTCTACATTTGGCTTCCAACTTGAATTGATTCCATGTGAAGCTTGCTCCCAATTTCAATCAATTTCAATTTCTCTGAAACTAGCTCCCAATTTCAATTGCTTCGAAACTAGCTCCCAATTTCAATTTCTTCGAGCTACCTCCCGCTGCTCCTCCGACTCTTAGGGGTGGCGGCAACGCCCTCTGATTGGCTTGCTGGGGACACTCCGCGACTTTGTGACCACGATCTCCGCAACCGAAACACCGAAGCACTTGGCCATGATAATCTTGGCCCGCATGCACCTTCCCACATCTACGACAAACAACCGTCTTAGCTTGATTCCCTTGCTCCATCCGGTTAGGTCCTTGGGTTGAAGATGACACGTTCTTGGCTTGAAAACTCTGTCGTGGCTTCTTAAAGGTGGAAGAACCTCCGCTCTCGGTCCTCTTCCTTGCTAGCTCATAAGATCCTCTCTGAAGCTGTTGAACACGATACAGATCGGCGGCACTCACATAAGCATCCTTAAGAAAACGCAGCCTGCTCACAGTCAAAGTTTTTCGCGCCTCATAATTCAAACCGGCCACGAATTTTTCGACCTTAGTGAGCTCCATAGGCACGAGCATCCGAGCAAAACGCGCCAACTCCAAGAACTTCTTGTGGTATTCGACCACAAACAGAGATCCTTGCTGCAGATGGAGAAACTCTTCATACATGGCGACTCGCACATGTGCCGGGTAAAACCTCTCGCGCATCCTATCCTTAAGCGCGGACAAGTCGAACTCAGGCTCTTCAATGTAGGCCGGACCCTCATGAATCCACCACAGATCAGCCTCATGGCAAAAGTAGAACGTTGCCAGTTCTACCCTTCTCTCTTCAGGACAACCCACAACTGCGAAGATCTTGTCCAACACCCTCATCCATTCTTCCAAAACCACCGGGTCTTCCTCACCCGTGAAGGTTGGCGGCCTGTGACCCGACACCAAGCGACCTATATCCCGGTGCCCAGCAGGTTGAGGAGGTGGCATAGGGTGGTTGTTGTTCAGCAAGGCTTCACTAAGCGTGTGTATCGTCTGCGTTAGCTGGTAGAGATTATGAGCGAGCTGCTCGTTCGTTAGGGTCTCCGGGGTGCGCGCTCGGGGACGAGGAGGCATCACAAACTGGAATACGGGGTGCTATCTAAACATGCAGATATCTAAACCAAACAACAAACACAGCGGAAGACCAAAAGATGGATATATATAAATAAACTGGAATACGGGGTGCTATGCCACGCTCACCAAATGGGTGAACGCACAGGCAACATCTGCAATGTTCAAATCTAAACCAATATCTCGTCAAACTAAGTCTAAGCTGGCTCAAATGCCACAAAACATAAAGGATGAGCTATACTAGCTGGCACTAGACTGCGCACTCGTCTAAACATCACCTGAAAGAACACAATAAACATGGGACGACGCCCGGTCAGCGAATAATGCTTGTAACCCACCAATACATGTGAAATAACATACATAGGTAATATATAAGTTTGTAAAGCCATTTTCGAAACGGGATACATATGTATATAAGTACAATACCAAGAGTAATAGTCAACACAAGACTCAACACTCTCAACAAGAACACGGGAACACATCCCAAGACCACAAAGAACAACACGACTTACAAGAAGTCTCAAGTTTTGATCTATCATCACACAATAGATCAACACCCGACATGCATAACGCAAAGGAATAAGGACACACCCAACGGCAACACATGCCAAGGCAACACATGCCTTTGTGACTACACACGTCACAACAGAGGAACTCACAACAACGTCTACACAAGCCCTCGTGACATCACCCATCATGAGTTGATATGCCTTATGCCTGGTTCCAACCTTATGGCTACCCCCAACTTTATTTCTTCTTCCAACCATTACCTCCAGGACCCCTGTACAACCAAGTCCAACGTTTTCCCTCCTGGGACCGTTGTCCCTGTAACACCCCAATTTTCACTACTAAATTTTCTTTACAATAACTCGTTTTCTAAATTCAAAATTCATTAATACTATAGCGGAAGCATTAACTAACCAAAAGAAAATGGGTGTTACCGCCACACTTAGGCAACCAACAACCTAAATGCTAAGACTAAATTTACAACATCAACTAATATATCAAAATCAACTTAATACATAAAACTGAAATCACTATACAACAATATTTTCCTCAAGAATATCAAATCTTCCATGCTGTCTATTCTTAAATAGACTAAACTCGCTCTCAACTTGAATCCTTATTCATGTTCACCTGTAATAATCATTTCACACAAAAATAGAATATAGACAAAATTAGCATAAGCTATGTAAGTTCCATTTCACCCCGTAAAATAATAGGCTTGGATTTTATATATATTTCCAAAATAAAACACTTATATATTCTTATACTTTTGCAAGCCATTTGTATATATAAATATATGTATACTTTTGCATAATTAACATAGTAGAGACTTCCCAAAATAATTATTTTTTTTAAAACATTCCACGTCATTTTTCCAAAATGTATCATATTTATCAAGGAGGAGTAGATACCAAGTGAAGAGTCTTTAAGCTCTCAACATAACCACCAAAAGGCATCTCATAAGCCGATCATCAAAATAATTTAGAATTCCAATGTGAGTTCTACCGGCTCACTCCGGTTTCCATATCTGAAATAAATTCCAAACTTGTGAGTTCTTCCGGCTCACTCTGGTATAATAAAAATATTTTTGTGAGTTCTCCCGGCTCACTCCGATAGAATGACCAAATTTCCTATCAGTTGGTTGTGAGTTTTCCGGCTCACACCAGCACCAAATATCACGCTCCCCCAAGATTAAAATATGTATATATATATATATATACATATATATATACATACATATATATATACATATATATATATATACATACATATATATATACATATATACATATATATATACATATATACATATATATACATATATATATATATATATACATATATACATATATATATACATATATACATATATATACATATATATACATATATATACATATATATACATATATATATATATATATATATATATATGTATATATGTATATATATATATATATATATATGTATGTATATATATATATATATATATATATATACTTTCATGAAAAAAATATTTCTTTTTCAAACTTTAATAATATGAACGTTGAATAATAATAAGAATTTCATCACATATATAAATGGTGTAGCTTGTCCAAAATATCAACTTATGCAAATTGATCACATTTGATCATTATTTTAATATATAAATTAAAAAAAATTCCAAGCCAAGCATTTACACAACACACGGGTTTGACACGTCGAAACCCATTCTCAATACTTCGAGAATCACCACTCACAACATTACAATGCACTTGTGACCACATGAACATTATAATAACTCACATCATAGATATCATACTCATATTCACACAACATATAATATATACGGGAAAGGTAATTTTGATGAACATGAAATCTTACCAAAATGATGATACTAGCAACTCTATACACTTCACAATCTCCATCTCCTATCCTTCTTTCTTTCTTCTTTCTTTTCTTCCCTAATCTTTCTTCGTTCGATTCATCCCCTACCCATTCTTATAATACTTGTCTTCCTTATAATCTTATCTTATAATAATAGATAATATAAATCTGCTAATCATCAATTAATCATCATTATAATAAAGAATATATAACAATCTTTCTACTAATTATAGAAACAGCTAATCAATTATTATTCCAATCTTTTTTTTTTTTAAAGTTGCGGACAACTCTTAATCCTATTCTAATCAAAACAAAATAACAATTTTGCAGCTTATAAGAATTGAACCAAAAACCACAAACTAAACAAACAAGTCTCAAACCACTACACCAATTCATCTATTAATTCACCACTAATCAAATTATATGTATATATAAAAGAATATAAGGCTTTCCTTAGGCATAATAGATAAATATAACAATTTAATTTTTATAAGAATAATTTTCAAAAATTCTTTTGGCAACATACAAAAATATTTTAAGAGTGAATTAAATAATATTTTTCTCAAAATTATATTCTTGTTTAAAATTACCGGGTGTCACACTCTACCCCCTTAAAAGATGTTTCGTCCCCGAAACATAAAGCTAGTCTTCAACTTAGATTTTCTACATCTCCAAAATTACATAACCTAGATTTATCCCAAAGGTTCGTACCGCTCTGATACCAATTTGTAACACCCCAATTTTTCAAAATCAAAATTCGAGAAAATTTAATTTTTTTTATTTAATTAGAAAACATTGTTTCATTTGCGGAAGCCAACTAAAACATGGAAAAAGAGATGCTACCACCACGTTTAGATAACAACATTTTATCCAAACGCATAGGCTAAACCAACTCTACTAAAACAACCCATAATATATTTTAATACGAGGCACTAAAATACAATTGTCTAAAAATTAACTTCTCAATTTTTTCTAGAATGATATAAAACTTCAAATCTCAAACTAGACAGGTGAATCGCTCTCATGCTCCAAATGCTCATGCAACATCACCTGCAAAAGAACTAAGGAGGGGACAAATTCAGCATACAACAGCTCGTAAGACTTACTCCACCCTGTAAAACATTTGCACATAGCACATAACATATAGGAGCATGTAATTCGCACATAAACCCCTTAAAATATTTTCATTCTCAACAATACCGATCATTTAACCATTTAGACATATAATTTGAGGAAATCAAACGTCCAAGTATTTATGTGTATATCAAGATATCCATAAAACTTTGTAAGTGACTAAGGCATAGCCTAATCATTATCCAAAATCATTCAACCATTGTTCATTCCTCAAAATTCATCATACAAAAATTACCCCGACATTTCCATATAACCATCTCTTCAAAACATTTCATACATCATCACTACTCAAAATTCCATTAGCTCATACGATAACCACCTGAATAATTTCCACATAACCAATTAAGAAAAATTACCAAAACTCACAATTTAATAATCCAAAGAGAGTTTCCAATCTCTCAATATAACCACCAAATAGAGAGTATCCAAAACTCTCGAAATAACAACGAATGGTAAATTTTTCAAATAATTGGTTAAACTTTTCACATGTCCAACAATAGTTAATATATACAGTGTCAATGAGGAATGGATCCAAATGGAAAATTTCAAGCTTCCAAACCAAATCATAACAAAACCAAATCCAAAATATATAAACCGGACGAATCTGCAAACCAGTGGCCAATCCAATTAGAGAGATCTTAGCTCTCATAATAGTAATTGTAACAAAAAAGGAGAGTTCAAAACTCCAAGTATCACCATCCTCCGAGACAAAATATATATGTAACTATAACTTTAAAAATTCACATCTTACATCAAAAGTCTTTGAACCCAAGTAATACTTTCAACCTTACACTTGTATCTGCAACCATTATATCAATTAGCATGCCATGAACCAAATATAAAATAAACCATCAACACTAATTATCCAAAACATACTAATACACCATATATCATACTCAATATTTCACGATTACACAATATACAAATATTTCTGTACTCAAACAATATTTTGCACCATACTACTATTCTCACTACAGAATATACTAATATGCATATATATACTTACAGTGCACAAATTAAACATACATACATATATATAAAACACACTAATCCTACATTCATATATGCATACTACGTACACACGATTATATACATTAATCTTTTATATGCCATGGTTATATAAAACACACAAGGTACAAATAATTTTCCACTTTAAAATTTCACAAATAATACAAATTCATGTTTCACATAGAAGATATCAAAAACAACAAAACAAGTTTTTAAGGAAAAGGGTCACATAAACACTTAGGAAATGTCAATTTTTGATTTGGGGTAAAAGAATTTTGAGTGAACATAAATCTTATCCAAGAAGATGATACTAGCAACTCTATAAACTTCACAATCTCCATCTCCTATCCTTCTTTCTTTCTTCTTTCTTTCTTCTTTCTTTTCTTCCCTAATCTTTCTTCGTTCGATTCATCCCCTACCAATTCTTATAATACTTGTCTTCCTTATAATCTTATCTTATAATAATAGATAATATAAATCTGCTAATCATCAATTAATCATCATTATAATAAAGAATATATAACTGCTAATCACATCAATCATCATTCCTAATCTATGTCTACCTTATATTTTTATAATTGCTAATCACCCATAATCTTTCTACTAATTATAGTAACAGCTAATCAATTATTATTCCAATCTTTTTTTTTAAAGTTGCGGACAACTCTTAATCCTATTCTAATCAAAACAAAATAACAATTTTGCAGCTTATAAGAATTGAACCCAAAACCACAAACTAAACAAACAAGTCTCAAACCACTACACCAATTCATCTCTTAATTCACCACTTATCAAATTATATGTATATATAAAGAATATAAGGCTTTCCTTAGGCATAATAGATAAATATAACATTTAATTTTTATAAGAATAATTTTCAAAAATTCTTTTGGCAACATATAAAAATATTTTAAGGGTGAATTAAATAATATTTTTCTCAAAATTATATTCTTGTTTAAAATTACCGGATGTCACAGTCCCCCACCAACGACCACCAACGAGACCACCAATTTCATAGTACACGTGGGTACCGATCACACACACGGCAACACATGCCACCCAAGAAACACGTGAACCTTACACAAAGGTCACAAACTCCATAATCATGTCATGGCCACCACGAGGACCACTGCAATACCTTGGTGACTAGTGTCCCATTCCACTAATCGTGCAATCCAGGTAAAGCCACACACACATCACACCTCAACAAGAATCAATCAACGGATCACAACGAAGATATGAAACCATACTCAATAAAGGAATGGAACACAGTCCAACAACAATGATGAATAACACAAGTTATCATCAACCAATCGGAAGATACAAACAACACACATGCTAGCATTTAAACACCGAACTAGCATGCTTATCAAATGGGTAAACCTAACGTAGTTCTGAAGAACACACAAGACTCATCACGGTTCAACGAAACACAACGTTGAACACTTAGCACAATTCAAGACACCAAAACTTACATGGATCCCTACCATATAGTTCTAGACATACGAAACATCAAGAAGACACTCAAATAGTTCCACAAAAGAACATCGGGAAGTGAAAAGACCAACTACCGAGTCAAAAGAATCACGGGGAACAAATCACCGCCAAACACCACATTGTTCCCCGCGGGTGGACCCACGGGTAGGCCCCTACCCGCGGTTCCGCCCGCAGGTACATTACCCACTGGCCATTGTACCCCACGGGTGGGCAGCGGGTTGGACCTCTACCAGTCGTTCCGCCCGCGGGTACGTATACCTGCACAAATAATCCCTTCGGGGATTTTCAACTCCAAGCTCAAATTCAAGTCCAAAACATGCCAAATCTCACCCAATACAACAAAATGACTTGAATAATAGGAATAGCCAAGAAATGGCACAAATGAACCCTAAACACAAGCTCTAGATATGCATTTTCACAAGACAATGCATACACACTCACATTTCATACCAGAAACATAAGTAGAATCCAAGAAATCACATATAGGTAAGCAAAATAGATTTTGAAGAGCATGGGTTACCTTTTGAAGACTAAAGACCTTCACTTTACACCTCAACAAGCTCCTAACAAAGCTCATCTTCCAAACCCACTTCAAGAACACACCAAAAGATCATAAAGACCCTATCTTTAAGAAAAGACACCTTATAAAATACTAAAAACACAAGATGGACTTAGATCTTACCCTCCTAGATGCCCAAATGTATGAAAGGTTGAATCTTGGGGACAACTCTTGAAGTTTTGGCAAGGCTTCAACTTGGCTTGGAAGAAAAGCTATCTACCATTTTAGAGAGAAGTTGGAGCTAGAATTTAGAAAGTGTAAGGAAAGAAATGAGGGTGGTCTACTAGGTTAGGTTACAATATTAACACCAAGTGAAAGGTCAAGAATACCCTTACTAACATAAGAAGTGTAAGGAAACAGGGAACTCCTCATAAAGCTTAAGGTACAACTTTGACTTTGGGGTTGACTAGTCAATTACTAGTCCCCGACTATTGAATTTTCAGGATTTTTAGGAATTAATTGAAATAGGATTAATTACTCAATTAATCCATTAATCCCTTAATTGAATTTCAGGGTGTCACAAAAGATATCTCTCAGAAGACCCCACAAATATCCTCAACCGAACCTGTCATAATAGATGATTCCTCCGTAGAAGAAGAAGCTCCGCACTCCACTCCTGTGAAAGCATCGAAAAGCCACTTTCGGCCGACCATTGCCAAAGCAAACGAGATTATGGTGAAACTGGCTCCCCCTCCTAAATCAATATTACCATCCACACTGAAGAAAAAACTTGCATCTTCTCAGGGGGGAAGAAATGAAGAAAAAGGAATCGAAGAAGAGAAAGAAGATATCAAAGAGCACCAAAAGAACGAAGAAATCACCCTTGCCACAAGAACCCATCCAGGCAGAGCAACTCAACACGAGTTTGACACAAGAACCTGCCACGATGGAAAAGGAAGCTCAAGGAGCCCTCGTTCTACACGATCAATTAAGTCTCCCACAAGAACCTGGTATAACAGAAGAGACGAGATAAGTGATCGCTAATCCACATTCAACTCTTGAAGAGCCACCCCTCTCACAAGAACCTACCCAAACAGAGCAGATGGCTATCATTCTGACACAAGAACCTGTGAGGGTAGAAGAGGAAGAAGCCGCACAACAGATTTCGGGTCACTTAAGTCTCCCACAAGAACCTAGCAAACCAGCTGAGACGAGAGAAGTGACTCCTCCAATTGAATCCCATCCGAATGTAGCTCAACCCGAACCTGAAGTCTTGCCCGAAACAGCAATACCCGAAAGCTCTCAAGTAATTGTAACAGTACTAGAAGCTGCACCAATTCCCCCATCAAAGGATCAATTGCTTTGGGAATCTATTGAGAATGACTTCAATAGGGTCATGCAATGGCAAAAATGGCGCAACTCTCCATTACATATGTTTCTTGAAACATTTGAGGTAATGAAGGATGAGGAAGAGTTTTCCTTAGAGTGGATCGGCACTAAAGACGTCTATGAAGCATTGCGTCTTGAAACCATCAGACGTGTGTACTCCTACAAAGTGACCCATCGCACTCTCGGGAAAGAAAAGGCACCCATCTTCATTGAGCTCAATAAGCCGCCATTGGATCTAGCTTTCGTTGAAGAGATGAAAGAACTTCGATATGCCTTACTCCTATCGAAAATCAAGACCAAATTAGAACGAACTCATCAGAATGATCTGGCATGCAATGTCAGCGGATTAAAAGATGACGAAGGAAGGGAAATTGATCCCGAAGATGAAAGAATCCCGGAAGAAGAGGATGCTGACAAGAACTCCAATTCGGGTGAACATGTTGAAGAAGATAAGAATGCTGATGAAGATCCTGAGAACCAAGAAGATGATGAAGCTGATGATGACAAATCAGATGATGAGCAGGATGACTTTCATGGAGATGATGGCGATGATGATGATGACGAAGGAAAGGACGATAATCATATAGATGATACAGATGATGATGAAGATGATGATGGCAACTGAGACTATGATAGTGAATCTCTTATCATAGGCAACACCGAGGATTTACCCGAACGTCCACCGGCTCCTCGCCAATCTCCACCGAAAGAAGACTCTACCTATCAGCTACCTCTCGCCATACTACCTCCCCTCCAAGAAAAAGCTCGTGATGGAAACATGGATGCATCACCGAGTGATGACAGCAGGGAAGCATCACCTCAAGTGCCTGATCGTGAACCTGGCATGGGCTATCTTAGTCCAGAGCATATCATGCAACAAGTTTTAAATGCTCTTTTCAATGTTGAGGTTATTCACATGTAATATCTTGATCAACGACAAAAAAGACAGCAAAAACATAGTTGAACTGTCTGCCAAAGTAGATCACATGATGCAAACCATGCAAACAATGTCTCGTCCGCAACCTGGACCCTCCGTCCCAATCACTCAAAGCAATCTTGAGCCCGAGCTTCGTCAACAAAGAACCATCCTTGACAAAATTGCAAAAGAACAACATGCTCTCAAACACGCTCAGTTCGGTCTCAAAGAACGAGTGGATCTTGCTTGTACGAAGATAGATCTCGGGCATGAAAACATGTATCAAATGGCCGAATATCAACTCACCATGCTTGAGTATGTTAAGGATGTCCTTCTTGCAGTTCAAAGTTTGTCCAAGTTTTCCAACACCCCGTGCGATGATGCCAAAAAGGGGGAAAAGTCAAGAAAGGATGATGATAACAAAGACGAAGATAGGAACAGATCACCACAACGTGGAAATGAACCAAGGCGAATCAATGACTCTTCCAAAAGACATGATGAAAGAAGAAATCCTTCTCTAAGGAACACGAGATCAACACCTCCAGGATCCAGATCTCGGCAACAACAATCTTCCAGATCCAGACAACAACATTCGGTGAAACCCCGACAATCTTTCGGTTCCAATTCCGAATTCTCGTTCTTTGGAAAGTCAAATAGAGAGAAAAGGAACCTTCGTCAAAGGCTGTTGCGTAATGAAAATGTTACTATGGATGCCGTAGGAAACTTCCACACATTTCGACCATACGAAGAAGGAATTGGAAAAAGGTTTGAAGGGTACAACATACCCATATGGATGAAGAAGAAAGACAATTACTTTCGGCAAGTGCATCAAACCCAAAGAAATGAAGCAATCAAAAAGGCAAATCGTGATCTATGGAATAAGCAAGAGGAAGCAAGACTTGCCAGAGAAAAGGAGCTAGCCGAAAGAGAACAAATCAAAGAAGCAATAAAGGATGTCACTAATGTCAAAAAGGATGCTGAGCCAGGAGTCAAATACAATGCTGCCTTCAAAATTCACAAAGAGTCTGGAAGAAACTACACCGAAGGAATGCATTCATTCGAACTCATTGCCTGGTGGAATCTCGGCATAATTAAAGGGGAAAACATTCTTGAAGCATACAACAACTACTTGAGTAGCAACATCAAAGGAGAGTATGAACAAATTGTCAAAGAAAGCTCAATCCAGAAGTACAGAGAACACATCAACCGAGACATCGACAAGAAAAGGATGCTCAAGAATCAGAAGGAGAAAGATGACAAGGAAAGAGAAGAAACTCAGGTTCAGAAGGCGAAACTTTTAGATATGTAAAGGTTTATTTTCCTCACTACCAGTGACATTATTTGTAAGTTTTCCTAATCTCTATAAAAGTCACTTTTGTCCTAATCTTGTGTGTCGTTATCTAAGTTACCAGATTTAAATATTTGTATTATGTCACATTCACTTAGAAATCTCTTGTAAACTCTTCTAGGTGGCCATTATGAAATGAAAAAATCCTTTATGGGATAGTTATCGGCCCCATAAGGAGAGTATAGGTTTTGGCATCATCAAAAAGGGGAAAATTGTTAGAAACATGTGTATTAGGATTTTGATGATACCAATGTAACTTAGAAGTAGAGCCCTAACTTTTTGTCATTTTTTTTTCGTTACCTTCGTTTTAGACGAAAGGTACCTTAACTCAACATGTAATTTGTGTTAAGCCAGACAAACACACGAAACCGAGTTAAGAGCAATTTTCTAGTTAGGTCTTTCCTCACGAAAGAAGAATAGCTCGATGAAGCAAAGTCTCGTCCCTCATGAAAGACTAAAGATGATCATCTAGAACAGAAAGCTAAAGCCGAAAGAAGCCTTCTGTCAAAGAGACATTTATGACTGTCAAGACAACTCATCTTCTCTCAACTCAAGAAGAATGTGTCAATCTATCTCATCTGAAGATCACCCTAGGAAGAGAGAGATCTCCTAGGAATGAGAGCACACTTATCAAGATGCATTAAATTCCAAAGTACTACTTTTCAGTACTAGAAGACAAAATAAGCAAAAGTGTTTGTCTCCAACGGCTATGCAGTACAGTCGCATTTAATAAAGCAATAAATGCACAAGGCTCTCCGGTTATTAACCACTGGATAATAGATTTGAAATGCCATGTGACACCCCGAAATCTAAATTCAATTAAGGGACTAATTGAGTAATTAATCCTACTTCAATTGGTGATTTAATTCCTAAAAATCCTGAAAATTCAATAGTCGCGGAATAGTAATTGACTAGTCAACCCCAAAGTCAAAGTTGTACCTTAAGCTTTATAAGGAGTTCCTTTGTTCCCTCACACTTCCTTATGTTAGTAAGGGTATTCTTGACCTTTCACTTGGTGTTAGTATTGTAAGCTAACCTAGTAGACCACCCTCATTTCTTTCCTTACACTTTCTAAATTCTAGCTGCACCTTCTCTCTAAAAAGGTAGATAGTTTTTTTTCCAAGCCAAGTTGAAGCCTTGCCAAAACTTCAAGAGTTGCCTCCAAGATTCAACCTTTCATACATTTGGGCATCTAGGAGGGTAAGATCTAAGTTCGTCTTGTGTTTTTAATATTTTCTAAGGTGTCTTTTCTTAAAGATATGATCTTTATGATCTTTTGGTGTGTTCTTGAAGTGGGTTTGGAAGGTGAGCTTTGTTAGGTGTTTGTTGAGGTGTAAAGTGAAGGTTTTTAGTCTTCAAGAGGTAACCCATGCTCTACAAAATCTATTTTGCTTACCTATATGTGATTTCTTGGATTCTACTTATGTTTTTGCTATGAAATGTGAGTGTTTAGGGTTCATTTGTGCCATTGCTTGGCTATTCCTATGATTCAAGTCATTTTGTTGTATTGGGTGAGATTTGGCATGTTTTGGACTTGAATTTGAGCTTGGAGTTGAAAATCCTTGAAGGGATTATTTTGGGCACAGGTGTGTACCCGCGGGCGGAACGGCGGGTAGGGGTCCAACCCGCCGCCCGCCCGCGGGGTACATAATTTGGAGAGCCTGTACCTGCGGGCGAAGCCACGGGTAGGGGTCTACCCGTGGGCCTACTCGCGGGGTACATGGCATGGTTGTTGTGGGATTTGTTCCCCGTGATTCTTTTGACTCGGTATTCGGTCTTTTGACTTCCCGATGTTCTTTTGTGAAACTATTTGAGTGTCTTCTTGATGTTTCGTATGTTTAGAACTATATGGTAGGGATCTATGTAGGTTTTAGTGTCTTGAACTGTGCTAAGTGTTCAACATTGTGTTTCGTTGAACCGTGATGAGTCTTCTGTGTTCTTCGGAACTACGTTTGGTTTACCCATTTGATAAGCATGCTAGTTCGGTATTTAAATGCTAGCGTGTGTGTTGTTTGTACCTTCCGATTGGTTGATGATAACTTGTATTATTCATTGTTGTTGTTAGACTGTGATCCATTCCTTGATTGAGTATGGTTTCAAATCTTCGTTGTGATCCGCTGATTGATTCCTGTTGAGGTGTGATGTGTGTGTGGCTTTACCTGGATTGCACGATTAGTGGAATGGGAGACTAGTCACCATGGTATTGCAGTAGTCCTCGTGGTGGCCATGACGTGATTATGGAGTTTGTGGCCTTTGTGTAAGGTTCACGTGTTTCTTGGGTGGCATGTGTTGCCGTGTGTGTGATCGGTACCCTCGTGTACTATGAATCGGTGGTCTCGTTGGTGGTCGTTGGTTGGGGACGACGGTCCCAGGAGGGAAAAGGTTAGACTTGGTTGTACAGGGGTCCTGGAGGTAATGGTTGGAAGAAGAAATAAGGTTGCGGGTAGCCATAAGGTTGGAACCGGGCATAAGGAAGGCATATCAACTAGTGATGGGTGATGTCACGAGGGCTTGTGTAGCCGTTGTTGCGAGTTCTTCTCATGTGACGTGTGTAGTCACAAAGGCATGTGACTCCTTGGCATGTGTTGTCGTTGGGTGTGTCCTATTCCTTTGAGTTATGCATGTCGGGTGTTGGTCTATTGTGTGATGATAGATCATACCTTGACTCTTCTTGTGAGTCGTTGTTGTTCTTTGTGGTCTTTGGATGTGTTCCCGTGTTCTTGCTGAGAGTGTTTGAGTCTTGTGTTGACTATTACTCTTGGTTTTGGACTTATATATATGTATTCCGTTTCGAAAATGGCTTTACAAACTTATATCTTATCTATGTATGTTATTTCACATGTATTGGTGGGTTTGTACAAGCATTATTCGCTGACCAGGCGTCGTCCCATGTTTATTTTGTTCTTTCAGGTGATGTTTAGACGAGTGCGCAGTCTAGTGCCAGCTAGTATAGCTCCTCCATTATGTTTTGTGGCTTGTGAGCCAGCTTAGACTTAGTACGTTGAGACATTTGGTTTAGATTTGAACATTGCAGATGTTTGCCCGAGCGGCGCTCACCCTTTTGTGAGCGTGGCATAGCACCCTGTATCCCAGTTTATTTATATATATCTATCTTTTAGTCTTCCGTTGTGTTTGTTGTTTGGTTTAGATATCTGCATGTTTAAGGCTTTAAATAGCATGTTTTAGGGGGTGTTACATGTCATCTCCCTCCAACGGATGGATTTCTTCTCACCTATAAATACTCATCTTCCTCACAGTAGAAGGTGCTGGTTTTCTGAACGATCAATCTCTCACTCTCAAAAGCGCATTGTATTAAAAAACACTCTCAAAGCTTTTGAAATCCAGTGATTCAAGGTGTGAATCTTTGTAGAAGCAAATCTGATATCTTTCACAACCTTGAAGAAGTCTTGCAACCTTGTACTCGCTGATCATCCATCCAGCCACCAGCCAGACAAGACTTCACTGTGTTGGAGAAAACTCAAAGATCAATCTTTTCCAACCCTCAACTCTGAAGTAGAAGTTGATAGAGGCGGAGTAAACTCTAGGAGTTGAAAAACCTTCAAGTAGCTGTCCGACTTACTGATCAAGGAAGCTATCTTGGTGTAATTTGTACTAGGAATAATAGTGCAAACCTTTCACGAGTTGTGAAAGAAGAGTGGAGTAGGCACAGTTGGCCGAACCACTATAAAAATCTCTTGTCCTTGTCTCTTTACTTTTCAGCGTTTACTTTCGTGCATTGCATTCCACTCGCCCTAACCGAAAGTTCTCCACAAGATCAAATAGTGCAAAGAAACCTAAAACTTATATTACATATCCACTGCGTAATAACCCCGAAAGGAGCTATTTTCGCGAGAAAATGAATTGATTCTACTCACCCCCACCCCCCCCCTCTAGACTCTCCTTTCGACCCTACTGGGACCTACACAACCTAACTGGCACCTAGGTTCAATGGGACAACTAAATTATGGAACCAAGCATGTAACTGTGGGGGTCTCGGACTCCCTACCATTCCTCATTAGAACAGTGACTCCCGCACGAGGTTAGCACGCAGATGATTTAATGATTCGAATGTCGGTTGACATGTGTAAGTATGCAGGATACTCAGAAAAGAATCACCTATGTGAGAGAGAAGTGGGGTCACTTCAAAGGAGAATTGATGGGCTCAATTCTTTAGAAACACTTGCAGAACCAGGAAGGTGACCCATTACCAAAACGGGCACACTCATGAGAACAGAACAATGGTTGGGAGGTTCCCATGTGGGATATGTCATCACCTACACAAACGGTAGTTGGTTCAAAGACATCAAGTTCTACCATACAGCCAGAAGAGTAAACATATCTTCACAAGGCAAGGTTCAAAGGGTAACACCTACCTATGCTATGCAGGGATCGACCGTTGAGCACGTTCATGTCGGTTTTTCCTCGTCCCGAAAATCAATTTTCATTCATGCGGGGGATTGTTGAAATTTTTAGCATAAAATGGCAATTTTGAGTGGCTATTTTTTGGTACAAATATATGTGAGGTCCACTTTCGATTTGAGTCGGGTCAAAATGGATTCGGGTTCTTCGTAGTGAGACGAAGAATTTGATATAATGTACGCTGAAAATGAGTAATAGGTGAATGAGAAATTGATTCTCAACGTGAACCTATGAGAGAAGTCAAAATGTGAATTGTGTTAATTTGTTAACACTGGACCGAAGTTATAATTAAGCACTTAGTGCCTAATGTGGAAAATGTTAGGAATAAAGTGTAATGGTTTTAATATGTCAAATTTGTATTTGTAGAACCCTTAATTTTATTTGTATAGGTCTAGTAGAGTCTTAGACCATGATCGGGAAATTATTTAATTAGCAAAAGAGAAAAACAGAGGAAGATGCATGAAAATAGAAGAAGAATATATCAAACCTAAAATCAAGAATTTGTCTGGTGAAAATGACAAATTGAAGAAGAAGATGAATGATATGAATTTCACGTCGATGCTACTAAAAAGGAATTCCCATAAGGATTTTCATTGAAGAAAATTAAGATTAGAAGATTGCATGAATTTGACTTGAAGATCAAGCATCTATGTAAAGAAAGAAGTACATCAAAGAAGATTGGAGATATAACCAAATGATCATATGGACGAGTTGGAAGATGCTTTATTTATAATATGAAATGGCTCAAGTTTGAATCTTACCATCTATAATTTTACAAGGTAAAATTTGAGAAGCCAAAATTAATTAAGCCTCATGGTATTGGGCGCTAGTTTGGCTTTGAGTGAGATTGAAATGAATTGGGAGCCGATTTCAGAACAATTGAAATTAGGAGCTAGTTTCACATGGGAATCAATTCAAGTGGGAGCCAATCTTGTGGGACGCAATTTCATAATTGGGGACCGATTCAAATGAGACGTTGGGAAGTTGTAGTATGGGATGCAATTTCATAATTGGGAACCGATTCAAATGAGACGTTGGGAAGTTATAGTATGGGATGAAATTTCATAATTGGGGACCGATTCAAAGGAGACATTGGGAAGAAATTTGAGTTGAGATATAATTTGAAACCAGAAGAAGTCTGGGAGCCAATTTCGAAGTCAAAGTTAGACAAATTCAAATTGAATCTTGTGGGGTGCAATTTCATAATTGGGGACCGATTCAAATGAGACGTTGGGAAGTTGTAGTATGGGATGCAATTTCATAAATGGGAACCTATTCAAATGAGACGTTGGGAAGTTATAGTATGGGATGCAATTTCATAATTGGGGACCGATTCAAAGGAGACATTGGGAAGCAATTTGAATTGAGATATAATTTGAAACCAGAAGAAGTCTGGGAGCCAATTTCGAAGTCAAAGTTAGACAAATTCAAATTGAGAAGTAATTGAAGCACCAGGAGAAGATTAGGTACCAATTACAAGTCAAAGTCAATTGGGTTCCAATTACAAAGGAGAAATTCAAATTGGGTGCCAATTACAAGTCAATTGCAATTGGGTGTCAATTACAAAGGAGAAATTCAAATTGGGAGGAAGTTCAAAGCCAGTTTGAAACATGAGAACACCCAGATGAAGAAGATGAAGAAGACTTATAGTGAAGAAATTCTCAGAAGGAAAAATATTAGTCTAACAAGTATGGGATTAAATTGAAGAATATTTCTGAAGCATTTAAATCCCAAGAACCACTACAGAGCTGATCAGAGAAGTCGTTCTACATAAAACTGAAACCCAGATATTTCCCAGAAACGTGAGAACACCAAAGGAAAATCAGATAAAGTTTGGGAACTCATTTACATGAGGTTGAAGCTCTACAAACGGCTAGATTATCTTTCTGACACTTTGCCAAAAGATAAGATAAGATCTCTGACAAAAGATACAAGAATTCAAAAATGAGATCGTCTCTTTCCAACAGGCATATTCTCATTACCAGCTATATAAGGATGAAGATATGAAGACTTGAAGATGGGGAACTCACAAACAAAGAGCAGAGAGCAAAAGAGCTATATTTGAAAATCTTCAAGAGAGAAAAGAAAAAGAACTCAGAGAGTTTAAACAGAAATATTCAGAGAGTTCAAAAAACAGAGCTAAACAGAGCATACATATCAAGTGCTATACTTGATACATTCAAAGAGAGAAAACACTCAGAGATATAGAGCTTTCACGAGAAATCATTCAAGAGTGTTTTAATCTTCATCAACAAGAGACTTGCATCATATTGAAGATCATCTATAGAGTCTCAGAAGTTGGAAGCAAGAAGATAACTTGTCTTTCAACAAGTGATATTCCTACAGGAGTGTAGGAAGGGAGGAAAGTAACACGGAGTTGTGAAATCCTGGATTGTCACACGGAGTTGTGAGATCCGAAGCAGTAGTGTCGGAGACACTGGGCGTGATTAGTGCGGGCTTTGTAATCAACGCACTAGATCACGGAAGAGAGTTTCTACCGGAGCGTAGAAGACAGGGGGAAAGTAACGTGGAGTCGTGAAATCCTGGAAAAGTAGCGCAGCGACGTGAAACCCGAAGCAGCATTGTTGGTGGCACTGGGCGTGATTAGTGCGGGCTTGGTGATCAAAGCATAGATAACGGAATTCATTGTATCTAGGAACTAAGAAGTGGTGGATATAATGAATTTCTCTTGGAGATAAGAGCAAGTGGAATAGGAGGATTACACCACCTCCGAACCACTATAATTGTCTTGTGTTCTTTACTACTTTCTTTACTTACTGCTTCCTTGCTTGCTTCTCACGAGATATACTTGACACAATTTCTACACACACTTGCTTTATTTATTTGCGTTGCGTACCATACTCTAACAATCTAGTTAAGAGTTTTGGTTTCTCTGTGCCTTACCAATAGTTGTGCTGTGCGAAAAAGTTTAAAAGTCTATTCACTCCCCCCCCCCCCCTCTAGACTTTTACCTTACCTCTTTTGGGGCCAACAATTGGTATCAGATCACGTTGCCTATTTAGGTCATCCTATTTCTGACTGCTAGGCAGATCCATTCTACAAAGTGTGTGATTGGATTAATCTTTCATATCTCGCGTGATGATGAAGAAGAAAGATTTAGCTCAAAATCTATTATTCTCACTTGATAAATTTGATGATTGTAAAGTTCATATGCAGGTACACTTATCGGCTTTACACGATGAAATGTGAGAAGTTATTTCCACTGGCCTTATCAAAATATTGAAAGTTAATTCGGCATTTATCCTATCTCCGGATGTTCCACAGTACGTACAAAAGCCAAAACTGGAATGGACATCGATTGATAGAACACAGAATACTCTTGACAATATTGCCAATGATATTTTGTTCAAAGCCGTGAATGATACAATATTTCCAAAGATCCGAAAGTGTTCTACTGCTAAAGAAATATGGGGAACTCTCATCAAGATTGGCGAAGGAGATGAACAAGAGAAAGACAATAAGCTCACAATCGCCATGAAGAATTTTGAAGATTTCAAAATGCTCTCAAATGAATGTGTTGCAGATATAGAAGCTCGAATGATCAAAGATCTTGGAGAGATTATTGATCTTGGCAAAAACATTAGGCAAAAAGAAATTAATCTCAAAATCCTACGAGACTTACCATTTGCATGGGATATGAAGTTTACGGCTATGCGTGATCACCGAGATCTAAGAATGTTGTCAACAGAAAAATTATTTAGTGATCTAAAAGCATATGAGTTCGAAATAAAGGCCAAAGATGATGATGTTCATGAAGCTCGAAATTCTGCTCTAATGGTCGAACAACCGTCAACCTCGAGGTCAGTAGATAATATTGATTTTATGACTGACGAACAGTTTGCTCTTTTTGTTAAAAGATTCAAAAGGTTTATGCGAAAAGGAGACAACAAAAATTCTGCACATGGAAAATTCGTCTCTCGCACGTCACAAGAAGAAAAGGTCAAACGAAATAAAGACCTATGCTACAATTGCCGTAAACCAGAACATTTTAAAATAAATTGTCCATATCTGATTGTTAGCAAGTATCAAGGCAAGAATGTTGAATCTACGCGAAACAAATCCGAAAGAAAAAGGTTCAAGCGCGATAAAAGAAAAGCTCTTTTCAGCAACGAACCAAACGAAAATGATGAATTGGAGGAATCATCATCAAGCGATGAAAGCTCGTGTTCGGACAATGATACGACTCTAGTATGCAAATCAATTGAGTTGAGTTCAAGCGAAGATTGCTTTATGGCTCTCGGAGCAGAGGAAGAAGAGGTAACATCTAATTATTTCAATTCTGTTAATTCCTCTTTTTCTCGTGAATCTATTGGCAGCCTAATGTGAGATTGTCAAGAGATTCTGTTAACTCATCCTCAACTCCAGGAGCGCAATAATGTTCTAATTCTTGAAAAATAAGAGATGAACAAAAGATTACAAGATGCTTTACTTGAAGTGAGTAAGTTGAAGAGTGAAAATATTCACATTCAAGAAGAGTGTAAAGCAAGAGAGGTTAGAGAACATAACCTTCGGGCTACCATTGCTACGTTCACTAACTCGTCCAAAATAATGGATAAGATGGTGAGCATGCAAAAGCCATCAGGAGATAGAACCAGAATCGGTTATGACTCCACATGTTCTCAAACCCCTCCAAATCTGACTAATTTTGCTACTACTTTAAATAATAAAGTTCAAGTGGTAAAATTTGTTAAGAGTCAGAATAGCACGATGAGATAAGGACTTGGCTATCATGAGAAAGCAAAGTTGAATGTTGAAAGGCCGAAACAATTCTATACTACGGCAACGCAACAAAAATTCTTCAAGCAAAGATATGCCAAAGAGTCAAGTGCAAAAAGATTTAATAGAAAAGAGTGAAGCTTTTCTAGAAATAGAGTTGAGAGATTTTATCCCACTCAAAAGGATTGGTTGTATGATAGATTTAATACATTTTATAAACCAAAGCAACATTCCTCTTCCCAGGTGCCAAAATATAAAAACGTTTTTTCAAAAACCGGCGCCAAAAATATTTTCTAGAGTGAGTTATGATTATCGTGTCTCAAATGGTTACAAACTGCCTTATCTTAATTCAATAGGATCTAGGTGGGTTTGGTTACCAAAAATCACTAACAGTAAAGGACCCAAGCAAGTATGGGTACCTAAACTTAATTAATCTTTTTTGCAGGATGTTTGGTACATCGATAGTGGTTGCTCACGCCACATGACTAGAAATAAATCATATCTAGTGAATTTCAATGAAATCGATGGACCAAAAGTTATATTCGGAGGAAATCAAAATTATGGAATTACAAAAGGAGTTGGCACGATCAAGAAAAATGGCTTAAGGATTGAAGATGTTTCATTCGTAGAAGGCTTGAAATTCAATTTGTTGAGCACTAGTCAATTTTGTGATAAAGGCTATCTTGTGGAATTTCCAAAGATAATTTCCTAATAAAAAAATGAGCTCAGAAATGAAATAGTACTCACTGGAAAAAGGCGAAAGGATATGTATGTTGTTGATTGGAGTACAAGCAAAGATTTAGTGTGCTTAATAGCGAGAAATTCGAATGAAGCAAATTGGGAATGGCACATAAAGCTCAACCACTTAAACTTCAAGACTATCAATCAAATTGCGAAGAAGAATCTAGTAGAAGGCTTACCGGATATTATCTTCAAGAAGGACCAAGTGTGTGATGCATGCCAACGCGGAAAACAAATCAAATCATCATTCAAGTAAAAAACACACGAGTCGTCATCAATACTGCTAAGCTTACTACACATGGACTTATTTGGACCGGTTGATCCAATAAGTGTAAGTGGTAAGAAATATACACTCGTTATTGTTGAAGATTTTTCCAGGTACACTTAGACCGTGTTTCTCAAGAAAAAAATGAAGTTGAGCAAGTTCTACCGAAGCTGTTGAAGCAACTCCAAAATGAGAAAGAATTGCAAATATCAAAAATTCGAACGGATCGTGGAACCGAGTTCGTGAATGACGTTATACAAGCTTTTTGCAATTCACCAGGAATTTCTCATCAATTATCTTCCGCAAGAACAACACGACAAAACGGTGTTGCCGAAAGAAGAAACCGGACGCTCAAAGAAGTCGCACGAGTGATGATCAGTGCAGCTGGTCTCCCGAAACGATATTGGGTGGAAGCGATCAACACTGCTTGTTACACGCAAAATCGAAGCATGATCCATAAGCAATACAAGAAGACGCCATATGAGCTTTATAAAGGGAGAAAACAAAATATTGCTTATTTTCATATTTTTGGATGCAAATGCTTTATTCATATTAATGATAAATTGCATCTAAAAGCTTTTGATGAGCGTGCAGATGAAGGAATTTTTCTAGGATATTCGACTACCAGCAAGGCGTTCAAAGTTTTGAATAAAAGAACAATTGCATCTAAAATGACGAGTCAATGACACACTGGGCGAAAAATTGAAAATAATGGTAACAAGTGTCATATTTGTAACACCCCGTGTTACGGCCTCTAACCCAAACTAATTATTTAATTACTTACCCTAAAAAGAGAATTAAATTCCATTAATTAATTAGGAAGGGCCCACCATAGACCATGGACCCTTATCCCTAAACCAATCCCTTAGTCTTATAAGAAATAAAATTAGCAAACCCATACCATTCAGACCCTAATTAGGAATCTTAGATATATAAATAGGGACATAGGAGGCACCTAGAAGTCACACCACAATAGATATCACCACACAAGAATTCCCATATCACCAACGTAGGAGAAATCAAGAAAAGGAGATCTTAGAGAAAGAACCTTAATAGCCAAGGAATCTAATTAAGGCTAAGAGGTAACCCATGTCTCAACAAAACCTATTTTCCTTGCTATAATCTTCTTCTTTGGCTCTTTCTCTATGCTTGTGTCTTGATAAATCTTTTATGATAATTATGAAATGATCTTGATGATTGATGAGATGATCTTATGTGTTGATCTTGATAATCTTGATGATTATAAGAGGATCTTGATAATTGTGTGATGTTCTTGATAAATCTTGATGTTTTTTATTTTAAAGATGAAACTATGATTTTGATAATTTGAATATGATTAGAGCCCTATGTTAAATTGGGAATTTCGTATTGTCATATTCTTGATATAGTTGGGTGGGATTTCGCATGTTTGGGTGTTAATTATGTTTCGAAGTCATGTTAGGATATGTTCAATATGATTCTTGGTTTTGATCCATTATTTGACTACGTGGTGTCATCGTTTATGTTTAAAAGTGTCTAAACATGGTTTCAGGTTCCACGAAAGATCTTGGGGCCAATATATTGAAAAAGAGTCAGAGGGGGGGGGGGGTAGGGGAACCCGCTGCCCCTAAAAGGACGTTACCGACAGTAGGCAGCCGGCGGGCAGTCTGCCCGCTGGTTTTTCCCACTTCGGGATGGTGGTTTCCCCGTTTGATGTTTCCCCAACCCTCGTGGTGTCCCAATGGACTCCGTTTATCATGCCTAAGTCTAGTTTGATGTTTCGGGTACCGTTCGTAGGATAAAAGAGTCTTGTATATTGCATGCTCGTTGAATTGGTACCCCATTGGCCTAGGTAAAAGAAGTATGAACCCCTTAGGATCATTCCTAGTATGTGGATGACCACGCATAGGTTTCATTATACGGTTTCTCCCCTTTCCCAGTGTGTTAATGTGGGTTGCATGTGCTTACTATGTGTTATGTGTGCATGATACCCCACTTTGGCTGCGCTCAAATTGGTTATACATGAGCTGCGGTTCATAAGCTGGCTGCGGTTAGAAATACACTTTTGGGCTGCGGTCCACCGTTTGGTTGCGATCAAATGTTTACGTGAGCTGCGGGTTCATAATCCTGGCTGCGGTCAGTGATACACTTTTGGGCTGCGGTCAAACGTTTTGATGAGCTGCGGTTCATCGGTTGGCTGCGGTCAACCCCTTCATGCTGCGGTATGAGGCAGGGTGCTGCGGGGCCATGTTAGCGCTATATGCGCTGACCCTCATGTATGGGCATGCGATTGGTTCTGTGGCGCCAGCAAAGTGTGCTTATGTGATAAGATATTGACTGAAGGATGATATGAGTGGTGTGATGTTAGCCTGTGACCTTAGGATATATGCTAGTGTCTTTATATGCTTGATTATAACTGCTGAATGTGCTTATCCTTAGTTGTCGAGTCTATTCCTGGTTTTAAAGCTAGTCTCCTAAGTACATATCTTCCTGCTTCAAAATGGTTTTCCTATATCTGTATATATATATATATATATATATATATATATATATATATATATATATATATATATATACCTATATTGTATTTTAACGCATTGGAGTGGGTTACCGGCATCATTCGCTGAACATATATATTTGGCTTTCAGGCACAGATGATTAGCTACCGGAGCGCGCTAGAAGACCACGACTTAGATAGTTAGTTTTTCTTTCGGCCTGCGTGCCTTGATGATGTATTGACGTTACTTTGAGGATATCTAGTTAGTATAGCCTGTGCACATGAGTTCTCCAGCTCAGGTGTCGCATAGCACCCCAAACATTTATGATTAGTATGCTCTGTGTTGGAATTGAATTAATAGAATTACTTTCCTATTATAAGATCAAAAAGTTTTGAAATTTAGGGGTGTTACAATATTGATTTTTGTGATACTAATGATACGTGTGAAGATGATATTTTGCAGGGAATGGATGAGTTGGAAATTAATTCTCTAGAAAATCTCATCCATCATCCGGAAGAAGTTGGAAATTCATTTAATAATAATTTTGGAGGTGAAGCTACATGTGAGAATGAAGATGCAGTACGGGTTGAAGTAGGAGATCCAGTTAGTAATTAAGTTACAGGCGAAGTTGGTGATCAATCTCAAGAAGAATTAAATGTGGAAATTCGAACCAACTCTGCCAGTACACAACAAATGGATCCACCCAGTACCATGCACCCATTTGAACCAGATTTGAGATGGCTCAAAAATCATCCTCCAGAATTAATTGTTGGGAATGTACGTGAAGGCGTGAAAAAGAGATCATCTATCATGGAAGCATTGTTCACGTGCTATCTATCTCAAATTGAACTAAAAGAAGTGGACGAAGCTCTTAATGATCCAAGCTAGATAGATGCTATGCAAGAAGAGCTCGATCAATTCAAAAGAAATGATGTTTAGGAACTTGTTCCAAGACCGGCGAACCACAATGTTGTAAGAACCAAATGGGTCTTCCGGAACAAAGCAAACGAAGAAGGCGTGATTGTTAGGAATAAAACAAGGCTCGTTGAAAAAGGATACTCTCAAGAAGAAGGAATAGATTTTGATGAAACTTTTGCACCGGTAGCCAGACTCAAAGCTATAAGGATTTTCCTAGACTACGACGCCGCACACAAAGAATTCACTGTTAATCAAATGGACGTGAAAAGTACATTCTTGAATGGACTACTCGAAGAAGAAGTTTATGTTGAAAAACCCCCAGGTTTTGAGGCAAAAGGCGAAGGTGATAATAAAGTCAACAAACTTAAAAATGCATTGTATGGGTTGAAACAAGCACCTAGAGCTTGGTATGATACTTTTTCAATGTTCTTGATAAGCTGTGGATTCACCAAAGGCCTTGTTGACTATACTCTATTTAGAATTCAAGATGGTGATCATATTTTATTAGTGCAAATCTATGTTGATTATATTATTTTTGGAAGCACTAACAATTCTTTGTGTGAGAAATTTTCAAAGCTTATGCAGAAAAAGTTTGAAATGAGCATGATGGGTGAATTGAATTACTTCTTGGGCTTACAAGTCAAACAATTGAGGAAAGCAATATTCATCAATCAAGCAAAGTACACCCGCGACTTGATAAAAAAGTTTGACCTTGATGAAAAATCATCGATCAAAATTCCAATGAGCACATCATTGAGGTTAGACAAATGAAGATGGAAAGGATGTCGATCAAACAAAATATAGAGGAATGATTGGTTCTCTTCTATATCTTACTGCAAGCAGGCCTGACATTTCTTATGTTGTGGGAGTGTGTGTAAGATTCCAAGCAAATCCAAAAGAAAGTCACCTCACTGAAACAAAGAAGATCATACGATAATTGAAATGCGCAATCAATGTTGGATTGTGGTATCCAAAAGGTATAGATTTTACTCTAACGGGTTTTTCAGATGCGGATTTTGCAAGTTGCAAAATAGACAATAGACCAAAAAAATCACTTCCGGGACATGCCAGTTCTTGGGGGGGGGGGGGGGGCTTGATTCTTGGTTCAGCAAAAAAGCAAAATTCCATCGCAACTAGTACCGCCGAGGCCAAATATATTGCTGCAGGAAGTTGTTGTGCGCAAATTTTGTGGATGAAGCGACAATTGAAGGGTTACCGAGTTAATTGTGACGACGTTAGTATTTATTGTGATAATACTAGTGCAATCACGATCACTCACTATCCGGTGCTTCACTCAAGAACTAAACATATCGACATTCGACATCATTTCATAAGGGATCACGTTGAAAAGAAAAATCTAAAGATCAAATATATCCCTACGGAGAATCAAGTTGCTGATATTCTCACGAAGCCTTTATGCGAAACGAGATTTTCTACCTTAAGGCATGAATTTGGAGTGATCGAAATGAGCTAAATATCACTGGACTTAATCTCTCAATTTAAATTGATACTTGTGCTCAAAATAAATTTGTTTACGTGATTATATGCATATATTTATTCGAAATTTTGTGTGATAAAATTGCAGTATGTGTTAGAAATTTATTTTTGTATTTGCATGTGTTGTTTAACGTGAAATCATATGCCATGCAAATTAATTTGATAAAATGTGCAATCTGTGATTATTTGATAAAATTTGTTGATTTATAATTGCATATTTGGACTGCAACTATTTGTTCATGATTGTATAAGTTGATTAATTTAGTTGCATGTTCAATCTGATTCAATGTTCTTATAGCATAATATATATGTGTTGCGTGCATATGTAATTTATGTGATATAATTTCCTATAAAAATGTTTTAGAAACCTGAGTTGAAAGTTAAATTTTGTTAGTTTCTAAAATGTTTTAGAATCCGATTTATGTGCAAAATTATGTAAAGAGGTTTCTAAATGTTTATTTGGAAAATTTGTGATGATTTTGTTAATTTCCTAAATGTGCTTAATTGATTGGAAATTACCGTGTGGAAATAAATATACATGGTTGTGTGGTTGATAATTTATGGATGATTATTGCTACTAACAAAATTTTTTGAGTGTATTATATTTGTGGTACACGTTTTTTAGAAGGAAATCAGAAGATAGGGAGGAGATCAGAGTTTAATTAGGAATCAAACCTCCACCCGTAAACTCCTACCCAATCTAAACCTCCCCCCATAATCCTCTCCTAAATCAAAATCCCCCTAACTGATTCCTCTCTCTCAAATCGTCACCCACATCTCCCCTTGTAACACCCCAGATTTTCAAGACATTTAAAACTTATAATAAAGGTAGAATCTTATTAAATCCCAAGATATAAATACAAGCGTTCGGGGTGCTATGCCACACCTGGGCTAGAGAACCCAAGTGCACAGGCTAACTAACTAATATCCTCAAAGCGTAAATACGTAAACGTGGCACGCAGGCCAAAAGGGAAACTGTCTACTTCTAAGTTCTAGCGCACTCCAGTGACTTAATCTTCTGTGCCTGAAAGCCAAATATATCTGTTCAGCGAGAGATGCTGGTAACCCACTCCAACGCGTTGAAATACAATACATATAGAGATATATATAGATATACGAAAACCATTTTGAGCATGAGAATATATCCTACGAACACTAGCTTTAAAACCGGGAATGACTCGACAGATAAGGTCAGACACAAGCAACAGTTATAACGAGCATATGCAGTTCACAACAGATAAGGCAGGTAAGGCAGAGCATAAACAATGATCATAACCCAACATGAACAATCCCCAATATAAATCCCATAGTCACATCCCCCAAGACACTCATAATCACAACTCGTCCATATCACAACACATAACGCACGTTGTTGGCGCCACAGGACCACTCGCATGCCCATACATGCGGGTCAGCGCATATAGCTCTGACACGGCCCCACAGCACCATGCCCCGTATCGCAACACGGGGAGGCCGATCGCAACCGACCGATGAACCGCAGCTCATCATAATGTTTGATCGCAACCAAACAGTGGACCGCAGCCCAAGAGAGTATGTCATCTGACTGTAGCCAGGAATTCCCATCTGACTACAGCCAGCCTCTGAATCGCAGCTCAGGAAAGATGTCACCTGATTGCAGCCAGGAATTCCCATCTGACTACAACCAGCTTCTGGACCGCAGCCCAGGATACCGTCATCCGACTACAGCCAGGAATTCCCATCTGACCATAGCCGGCTTCTGAACCGCAGCTCAGGATAACCAATCCGATCGCAACCGAATTGGGGTAACACGCACACATAACACATAGCAAGCACATGCAACCCACATTACACATTGGGAAGGGGGATAAAGCGTATAACAACCTTATGCGTGATCCATCACGTACTAAGAATAGTCCTAAGGGGGTCATACTTCTTCCACCTAGGTCAACGGGATACCAATTCAACTAGCATGCAATATAATAGACTCATAAACCTACGAACGGTACCCGAAATATCAAACTAGACATAGGCACGACAAACGGGGTCCGTTGGGACACCACGGGGATCGGGGAAACATCAAACGGGGAAGCCGGGGTCCCGAGGGGGGGAAAATTCCAGCGGGTAGCCGGTGGGTGGGGGTCCACCCGCCGGCTGCCCGCCGGCCAGCACTGTTCCGGGCAGCGGGTGCCCGGCGGGCAGCTGCCCGCCCGCCGGCTGCCCGCTGCCGGAACTGCCCGGAGTTGCCACGGGTAGTTGGCGGGTCCCCTACCCCCACCTACCCCCCACTGACTCTTTTCATCACTTTTCGCCCCGAGAACCGTTGTGGAACCCGAAACCATACTTAGACACTTTACAACGCAATTAACGACAACACGTAGACAATTAACGGATCAATTACGAGAAACGAACGACACATAACCTATCATGCTTTTCTAAATATAATCAACACCCAAACATGCGATTTCCCCACCCGATAATCCAAGAATAAGATCATACGATACAACCTAGGGTTCTAATTACTTTTATATCAACAAGAATACGATTCATCTTCTAATTGCAAGATTCGGTAAGAATAACACACAAACATCAAGGATGCCAATTAATCATCAAGAACAACACATAATCATCAAGGACCCCGAATTAATCATCAAGAATATCATCATTATCAAGAAACTCCCAATTATCAAGATTATCAAGATTCCCCATGGAATCATCAAATCAACATCAATAATAACCATCATAATTTCGCCATTCACAATAATATGGGGGAAACCCTAAGGGGAAATCATAGCTATGAAAATAGGTTTTGTTGAGACATGGGTTACCTCTTAGCCTTAATTAATTCCTTGGCTATGAAGGATCTTTCTTTAAGCTTTCTTGCTTTCTTGATTTCTTCTAAGAGAATTCTTGGAGCTCTCCTGGGGTGATGGGGCGTCTAGGCGTGTGGGCCGTTCTAGGTGTCTCCTAAGTCCCTTATTTATATATTTAGGAGTCCTAATTAGGAACTAATATTATAGGCTTGCTAATTCTATTCCTTTTGGAACTAAGGATTGGGTTTAGGGATAAGGGTCCATGGTCCATAGTGGACCGTATTAATTAATTAAAGGGAATCCTAATCGTAGTCTGAATAGTAAAAGGCCTACTTCCTTTATTCATAATAGATAACTAGGTCTAGGATTCCTAATTAAAATCTGAATAGTAAAGGGTTTACTTTCTTTATTCCTAATAGGCTTAGGACTCTAATTTAGGCAAGGGTCCATGGTTCATGGTGGACCTTTATTAATTAATTAAAGGAAACCTAACCGAATTAAATCATATTTAATTATTATTAACGGGATTAATTTAATAATTAATCCGGGATTGAAGGCCGTAACACGGGGTGTTACACCCCTGTCAGCAAAATCCACCTCTCAATCGACCCCCTCAAACAAATCTCAAGGAGATCAGAACTCAAATCATTTCTTAATCTCTAAGTGTGTCTTCAAATCTCCACCCTCTACACCTTACGTGCATAGAGTACTCCTAAAGATGTGTGAGCATTAAATGCTCCTGTCTGCTAATGATGATATATTCTCTTTCCTCGTGACATCCTTTATCATATGACACATATACCCTAAACTTACCTATTCGACACACCTCAACCAAAGGGTACAATTGAGAAGTCTCGTCTATCTCTCTTAAAAAAAAAAACCCCTTTGAATCAACCTCCTCATATAAACCCCCCATTTATCTCTCAGATAAGTCTTTCAGACCTTCAGAATATCAGAGAACTCTCTCTCAGAAAAACCAAACTCTACCTCTCCCGTCTCTCTCTACTATCAACCGATCTGATTATCATGGCTCAAGCTGGACACGAACAAATCAATCCCATATCATCTCTCTCGCAACAAGTAACAAATGGAATGGTAATCAACCCTGAGTTTTTCAAACTGGGTTTTACCAATAAGGATACGACCGAGAAAATTCTTCAAGCACTGAAGGACAGCAGACTGTTTGAATTTTTCACCTATAATTATTTTGGAACCCTTGAAGAAGATGTAGTCGAGTTCTATCTACATGCAGTCGTGGAAAAAGATTCGATCAAATCTCAAGTTGGAGGATCAGACGTTTCAATAATTGAGAATGATATACACAAGTGTTTCAATTTTCCTGAATCTCACAACTATGTCGTTCAAAATTTTTGGAACGAGATTCGTGGCCGTAAAGCTCCAATCTTTGCAGACGTATCGGCTCATAAGAATGTGTTGAATATTGAATATGAGATGTTGGTAGATATGATCTACAAAATTCTTGAACACAAACTGCGAAGTATTGAAGACTTGACCACATCTACTGTATGCTTGATGGACGGCATTATGGAAGGAATAAAATGCAACTGGGCAAAATACATTTACATGAAGATGGTTGTATTTATACAAGCTACCAAACCAAAGAACAAATCTGATGTGGTAGATCATTTTCATCAAAATGTGGCCTTGTAATCGGAGAACTCCTAAGGACGAAGAAAATTCCAATGAGAAAGCACAAAAATATTGGAATTTACAGAGTACTCTTCAGAAAGAACAGCCCGAATTTTGGCAAAAGATCAACTCACAAAAAGGGACAAGAAGGTGGCAGTTCCACAAGCACAAGAGCCCCTCAGAGTTCGCGATTGAGAAATAGCAAAGCAATCTAATCCTCAAGAAATCGAATGGGATCAAGCAATCGGTCAGGAAGAGATCAAGAAGCCAACGGTACGGCTATGACTATTATTCCACTCAAATACGCTGAAGCCGGAACCATGCATCAAATAGACGTGTTGGCCGAAGGTGTTGATGATACAACAAGAATGGAATTTGCAGGAGTTGATGTGCAAGTTTCTAATGATCTATAGAGAAGACTCTCGAGTCAATCTGCAGCTGAAGGAAATGCATGACCAATTGTCATTCACTCATCCCTCATTCAAGATGATCCAGATCTGTTGAGAGAATTGATACAAGTACAAACATGGAGAGAATGGAAACTTGAAAGATATCACTCTTTCACGGTAAAAATCATCCCAAATTTGATACGGAGTGAAGACTTTTACTTGGAGAGGTGTGGAACGAATGTGATGTTGGACGCACTTAACATGGACTTGAATCAAGTCTACAACATGAAGTTACATGGAAAGGCAATCAGACAAAAAGGAAAAGCACCAATCAAATAAGGGAACACGACTCAAGATCGTTTAGCCGAACAGGAAAGGGAGAATGAAGTATCTCTTTAGTTAGCTCTATAAAGGTCAGTCTATGACACACATCATTATCCAAGTAACACATCTAGTGTGGATAATGAACTTTTTGATGAAAGAGCTGAAGGGACGGCACTTATTGATGTACCAATCATGGCTACAGAAAGTCATATGGACGTACCTGTGAAAGTTCATGATGCTTCGTTATTGATATCTGATTTGACCACCACTGCAATTACTGTGAATCTTGAGTGCAATGAATGAATTGTGGGATCTGATGAAGTTGAAGTGTCAGTAAGAGATGAAGTAAGAGGACAAGTGTCAGAAGAAGTAAGAGGTGAACTACCAGTTGAAGTTGGAGTAGAAGTTGCTACTGAGAGTAGACAACCAATCAGAGAGGAATTATCAAGTGTATTGGCAGTGCACAATACCGAGTCCACTATGCATATCATGGACCCTGTTCTATAAAATGAAGATTTATTTGCAGACACCTGTACCAAGAAGTTGAATCACCTGAAGAAGAAGAAAAAGAGATGCAACTCGTTGATACACCCGTTCTCACAGATCCGAGAAGGAGTTCATTCGGATCTCCTCAAAATTTTGTGCAGACAAGTGATCATGTGACACCCCAAAAATCCACAATCAATTCATGGATTAATTGAGTAATTAATCCTATTTTATTTGAGGAATTAATTCCAAAAATCCTGATTTTTAATACTCAAGGACTAGTATTTGACTAGTCAATCCTTAAGTTGTGTTGTACCTTGAGCTTTGAAGGGAGTTCCCTTGTTCCTTACACTTTCTAAAGCTTAGTAATGGTATTCTTGACTTTTCACCAAGAGTTAGTATTGTAACCTAACCTAGAAGACTTCTTCATTTCATTCCTTACAATTCCTAGAAAATTTCTCTATCTTCTCTCTAGAAAAGTGGTGTAGCTTATTCTCCAAGCTAAGTTGAGACCGTTGTCAAGATTTCAAGTTTTGCTTCCAAGATTCAACCTTTCACCTATTTGGGCATCTAGGAGGGTAAGATCTAAGTTTATCTTGTCTTTTTGGTTCCATCTTAGTTGTCTTTTTCTTAAAGGTAGGATCTTTATGATCTTTTGGTTTGATCTTGAAGTGGGTTTGGAAAGTAAGCCTTGTAAGAAGCTTGATGAGGGTAAAGTGAAGTCTTTTGGTCTACAAGAGGTAACCCATGCTCTACTAAAACCTATTTTGCAAACCTATATGTGATTTCTTGGATTCTACTTGTTCTCTACTATGAAATGTGAGGGTTTATGCATTTGTCTTGTGATATTGCATATCTAGAGCTTGTGTTTAGGGTTCTTGTGTGACATTGCTTGGCATTTTCCATGGTTCAAGTCATTTTGTTGTGTTGGGTGAGATTTGGCATGTTTTGGATTTGAATTTGTGTTTGGAGAAGAAAATCCGCGAAGGGATTTGTTGTGGAACGGGAGTGTTCCCGCGGGCAGAACGGCGGGCGAGGCACCACCCGCAGGCCTACCCGCGAGTACACAGCCTCGTGGGAAGGTGTTCCCGCGGGCGGAACCACGGGTGGGGCACTACCCGTGGGTCCACCCGCGGGTACATGGTTGTGGTTGTGAAGGGATTTGTTCCCCGTGATTCGTTTGTCTCGGTATTTGGTATTTTGACTTCTCGATGTTCTTTTGTGGAACTTTTGGGTGTCTTCTTGATGTTTCGTATGTCTAGAACTATATGGTAGGGATCCATGTAGGACTTTGGTGTCTTGAATCGTGCTAAGTGTTCAACATTGTGTTTCGTTGAACCGAGAGCTGTCTTGTGTGTTCCTCGGAACTATCTTGAGTTTCCCCGTTGATAAGCATGCTAGTTTGTTGTCTTAATGCTAGCGTGTGTGTGGTTTGTACCTTCCATTTGGTTGATGATAACTTGTGTTATTCATCATTGATGTTGTTGGGTTGTGACCCGTTCCTTGATTGAGTATGTTTCATACATTCGTTGCGATCCGTTGTTTGACTCGTGTTGAGTTGTGTTGCGTGTGTGGCTTTACCTAGATTGCACGATTAGTGGTATGGGACACTAGTCACCAAGGTATTGTAGCGGTCCTCATGGTGGCCGTGGCGTGATTATGGAGCTGTGGCCTTTGCGTAAGGTTCACGTTTTTGGGGGATAACAGGTGTTATCCAGGCATGTGTGCCTTGTGAGTGATAGTGCCGCAGGTACTATGAATTTGTGGTGTTTGTCGGATGTCTGTTGGAGGGGGAATGACGATTCCCGGCGGAATAAGGTTGGACTGTATGTATAGGGGTCCTGGAGGTAAAGGTTGGAACTAGATATAAGGTTGGGGTTAGCCATAAGGTTGGAACAGGGCATAAGGAAGGCATATCAACTCGTGGCGGGTGATGTCACGAGGGTTTGTGTATCCTTGGTTTTGTGTTCTCTCTTGTGACGTGTGTAGTCACAAAGGCATGTGTTGCCGGTTGTTGTGTCTTTATTCTTGTGGTGTCGTTATCCGTTGTGGTCTTGGGATGTGTTCCCGTGGTGTTGGTTAATGAGTGTTGAGTCTTGAGTTTGGCGTTTACTCTTGGTTTTACACATATATACGTATTCCGTTTCAAAATGATTTTTGTATATATCCTACCTATGTATGATACTCAACAGGTATTGGTGGGTTACCAGCATTATCGCTGACCGGGCGTCGTCCCAATGTTTATCTTTGTATCTTTTAGGTGATGTCTAGACGAGCGCGATGTTTAGAAGCCGGTAGTCTAGTACCTTTACCTTTCTTTTGTGGCCTGTGTGCCGTTGTAGTGATAGACTGATGTCTTGTTGGGATAGATGTATACACTTGTAGATTGGCTGCCGTAGCGTTTACCGAGTTTGGTAGACGTGGCATAACACCCCGTTGGATTTCTTTTTATCCAGTTTCCATTTTATCTTCCGCTGTGCTAGTTTTGTGTATGATCTGCGGGTGTTAAGGCCTTTTTATATAGGTCATGTTTGAGGGGTGTTACAGATCAAGAAGATGGCATATTTACTTCTTTATTTGCCAAAGTTGCCGAAACTAGTGATGTTGTTTGTCAAATCATTATAGAAAAGTTGGTTGAACAAAATCAATTGATGGAACAACAACACAGGGATACCCGAGTCAATATGAAGGAACTCATGGAGTATTAAAACAGTTTGAAGACTCAGATTGACAAAGCAGAAAGAATCTTGAAAGGAGAAGTGACAAAAGGATTACTTGAAGTGATCCAACTTATGAAGAAGGAACGTGCAGCTGATGAAAAGATCCATAATGAACGTCACTTGAGACAGATGAAGGCTATTCAAGAGAAAGAAAGCCAAATCAACAACCTTGAAGTTGAATTAATAGTTGCAACAAACAAGCTGGACAACGTACAAGCTGTTTCTATTGAAACACACAATGGTGTTGAAACTGTGAAGACAAACCAAGACTGAGATTCTAAGACCCTTGCATTTTTGGTTGATAACGCCAAAAGCGGGGAAGAAATTCTCAGTCACTTGGCTTTGCAACAACAAGAATTTATTCTTGGAAGTCAACAACAACCAGTAACACCAACCCAAGGTCGAGGCCAAAGCCGTGGACAATCTCCACAATTACCATTTCAGATTGGTTTTGCTTAGTTCGCGAGTCCTAGTCCTGGTACGAGTACATCAATGGTTGCTGAAGCTCGTGGCTGGTTTGAATGCTCAAAAGGTCCCGCCACTCAGCAAACAATATGGACTAAGGAAAACCTACCAAGCATGATCAAGAAATGGCATGCAGTCGATCAAGCCCAATGGATCTCGGACAAGAACAAAGAAGAAGAAGCCAAAAGGAAAATAACTGAGATGTGGTATGAACTCAGAGATTTTACAGGAAACATGGGCATGAACCTTGGAGATGAAAGAAGCTTTGAAGAATGTGTTGTATGGTGGGAAACTGGAGTTCTTCCGGGCACCAATATTAGGGAAGCTTTTGGATACTACATGGCTGGACAAGCTACAAAGAGATTTCATAATGCAAAGTTCAAAGATGATATCTTCAAGCTAATAGTGTAACACCCCGAAATTTTGAAACTTTTAATGCTTATATAATAAAGGTAATTTCTCATAAAATCCCAAACAGAGCATTACTAAATATAAGTGTGCGGGGTGCTATGCCACATCTAAGCTGGAGAACTCAGATGCACATGCAAAACTATATAAATATCCTCAATACAATGTCATGGCATGCAGGCCGAAAGGAGAAACTATCAATATAATCCAAGCTATTCTAGCGCGCTCTGGAAGCTAATCGTCTGTGCCTGAAAGCCAAATATATCTGTTCAGCGAATGATGCTGGTAACCCACTCCAACGCGTTGAAATACAATACATATAGATATATATATATATATATATATATATATATATATATATATATATATATATATATATATATATATATATATATATATACGAAAACCATTTTGAAGCAGGAAGATATATACTTAGGAGACTCTAGCTTTAAAACCGAGAATAGACTCAATCAAGTAGGGACAAGCACATTCAATAATTATAACCATGCATATAAAAATACTAGCATATATCCTAAAGAACATGTATCTAAAGTCACAGTTCACTTTCAAATCATTCATATCACCATTCAATCATCATCTTATCACACAAGCACACTTTGGTGGCGCCACGGGACCAATCACATGCCCCGAACATGAAGGTTAGTACATATAGTACTAACACAGCCCCGCAGCACCCTACCTCATACCGCAGCATGAAGGGGTTGATCGCAACCAACCGTATTGTAACACCCTTGTTACAACCCCTAACCCCAACTAAATATTTAATCACTTACCCTAAAAAGAGAATTAAAACCCCATTAATCAACTTAGAAAGGTCCACCATAGTCCATGGGCCCACATCCCTATAACCAACCCTTTAGTCCTATAAGGAATATAATTAACAAGCCCATAGTATTTAGACCCCAATTAGAAATCTTAGGAATATATATATATATATATATATATATATATATATATATATATATATATATATATAGGGTCATAAGAGGCACCTAGAACTTACATCACAATAATCTCTCACTACACAAGAAGTTCCAAGAATCCCCTTAGGAGAAATCAAGAAAGAAGAAAGCTTAAAGAAAGACCCTTCATAGCCAAGGAAATTAATTAAGGCTAAAAGGTAACCCATGTCTCAACAAAACCTATTTTCTTCCCTATGATCTCCTTCCTTGGCCTCCCTCTATATTCTCGTGTCTTGATGAATTCTTCTACGATAATTGTATTATGTTCTTGATGATTGATAAGATGATTTATATGCTTTCTTGATGATCTTGATGTTGAAAAGAAGTTCTTGATTTTGATGTGATGATTCTTGATGAATCTTGATAGTTCTTGATGTGAAAGATAAAACATGTTCTTGAAGATTTGGGTGGGATTAGAGCCCTAGGTTGGATTGGGAATTTGTATTGTGATGTTCTTGATCTATATTTGGGTGGGAATTCGCATGTCCGAGTGTTATTTATATTTAGAAGTCGTAATAGGGTAAGTCCTACATGATTCTTACTTTTGATCCGTTAATTGCCTACGTGGTGTCGTTAGTTGCGTTTTAAAGTGTCTAAGCATGGTTTCGGGTTCCACGAAGGTTCCCGGGATGAAATTATGGTAAAAGAGTCAGTGGGGGGTAGGTGGGGGTAAGGGAACCCACCACCTACCCGCTGCCCAGAAATCACTGCCGGGCAGCGGGTTGCCGCCGGGCAGTCGCTTGCCCACCGGCAACCCGCTGCCGGAACAGTGATTTCCGGCGGGCAGCCGGCAGGTGACCCCCACCCACCGGCTACCCGCTGGTCCGTTCCCCACCTCGGGTCTTTAGCTTCCCCGTTTGATGTTCCCCACTCCCGATGGTGTCCCAACGAACCCCGTTTGTCGTGCTCGAGTCTAGTTTGATATTTCGGTCACTGTTCAAAGGTTAAATGAGTCTTAGGAATTGCATGCTAGTTGAATTGGTAACCCGTTGACCTAGGTGGAAGTTGTATGAACCCTTAGTACTATTCTTAGTATGTGTATGATCACACGTAAGTTTATTACTATGTCTTTCCCTTCCCAATGTGCTACTACGTGCTACTATGTGTTATGTGAGTCATGATTCCCCAATTTAATTGCGATCAAAATGGGTGTTCCTGAGCTGCGGTTCAGAAGTTGGCTGCGGTCAAATTGGTTACTTATGAGCTGTGGTTCATCCTCCTGGCTGCGGTTAGTGATTCACTTCTTGGGCTGCGGTCCACATGGGCCTCGGTGCTATGACCCACCGACCTGAACGTGCCAGGGCGGTGTGTAGGGCCAATAAGCCGAGGAAGGCTATAGTCCACTGATCCGAGTAGTCGGGCGGTGTGTAGGGCTACGGCGGGCTGCGATCCACCGGGTGATGGGACAGCGGTGTGTAGGGCCATAGTCTCCGAGGATCTTCGCCCACCGACTGAGTATAGCTCGGCGGTGTGTCGGGCTTGATCTGCTATGGTCCACCGGATGTACACATCAGCGGTGTGTAGGGTCGTAAGTCCCCCCTTGTAAAGGGGATCACGGTCCACCGACTGGGTGCGTCAGCGGTGTGTCGGATCGTGGTCCGACGTTGAGTTCATCAGCGGTTCTTAAAGGGTTGGTTGCGATCAACTCCCCTCATACCGCGGTACTGAGGTAGGGTACTGCGGGGCCGTGTTAATGCTATAAGCATTAACCCTCATGTTCGGGGCATGCGATTGGTCCCGTGGCGCCATCAACGATTATGTGCTATGAATGATGAAGGAATGATGATGTGATGGAATTGGAAAGTGAAATGTGACCTTGGATGCGTATTCCTTATGATGTTATCTCTACTTGACTATCTATTACTGTTTGATGTAATTATCCCTACTTGTTGAGTCTATTCCCGGTTTTAAAAGCCAGAGTCTCCTAAGTATATAGCTTCTTGCTTCAAAATGGTTTTCCTATATCTATATCTATATCTATATATATCTACTATACTAATAAGAGCCCAAGAGAGTTAGGCCTATAATGGGTAGAAAAAATGGCGGTCAAGTTTTTTAATCAAATGAATGGTTCAGATTGATCAGATTTTAATTTTTCCTTGAGATTTCCTAATTTATCCTTAATGAATATGATTATCCGTTAACTTTTCCGTTAAATATTATCTTTTCCGTTAGTTTCTGTTAGTTCACCGTTAACTTACTCATTGATTTTAATAAAAAAAGTCTCAGGTTCGAACCTCATCCCAATCAAATTAAAGTTGGCATAATTAGTACTCTATTTTACTTTTATTAAATTAATTAATAATTTAGTAGCTACAACAAAAAATAATACATATGCATTTCTTTAATTTAGAATTATGTGTGTACTATGTCTTTATTCAAAAAAATTATTCATTATCAAAATAAATTAAATAAGAGAAATACTTTCATTAGTTATATTGTCTTTATTTTTTTCCAATGTAAAAATTCTTTACATTCAAATTAATCAATTAATTATATTCACTATATTGTCTATTATCATTTTTGTGCACTATTTTTTAATTAAATATCAAAGTTATAATACCAAATAATGCTGTATATTTATTTACCAAATATTTTATTAATACCATAAAAAAATTAAAAATTTAAAAAAATATAATTAATAAAGCTAGTCATATTAACTACTTGAGAGATTTGTTGACAAAGAGAGTATTCAAATCACACAACAAATTGAAGTGAGAACTACATCGCAATGTCCTTGTTTGATAATCAGCAGTTAGCGGATAACGTTAGCGAATTTGACCAGCGAATTATATTAACGGTTGGTAAAAAGATATTTGAAAAAATTAGCCGTTTAGATTAACATGTAAAATGACCTAAGGGTATCCATAATAATAATAATAATAATAATAATAATAATAATAATAATAATAATAATAATAATAATTGTTATAACAAAATTAAAAAAAAAAGTATAATTAAGCCAATCATATTAACTACTTGGGGGATTTATTGACAAAAAGAGTATTCAAATCACACAACAAATTGAGGTGGGAAACTATCTTGCAATGTCCTTGTTTAGCAATCAGCAGTTAGCCCTTCAATATTAGTATATATATATTTAATATTTTATGCCCTAATTTTTATTTGCTCTCCCTTATTTCCCGTATTTGGTTTCAATCATACGCATACAACTATTTTATTGACAATTATAATTAATCTTCTCCCAATTATAATTAATCTTGACTACATTATCTTGCATTTGTAAACTTAAAATTACCTATTTAAATACGCAAATTCAACATTTAATTATCTATGCATGAACAATTCTAATATAATCTTGCATTGATATATTTTATAGTACTTAAATATATAAAAAAAAAATAAAAAAAAATAAAATTAATAAAGCCAATCATATTAACTACTTGAGGGATTTGTTGACAAAGAGTATTAAAATCACACAACAAATTGAAGTGAGAACTACCTCGCAATGTCCTTGTTTGACAATTAGAAATTAGCGGTTAGCGTTAACGGATTATATCAGCGGATTTGATCAGCGAATTATATCAACGATTGGTAAAAAGATATTTCAAAAAATTAACTGTTTAGATTAACATGTAAAATGACCTAAAGTAGTTGCCTTGATATACTTTATAGTACTTATTTAAAAAAAAAAAAACATTGGGCATTATCTCAATCGTGCAATGCGCGTAAAAAGCTAGTATATATATATATATATATATATATATATATATATATATATATATATATATATATATATATATATATATATATCGCGTTGGAGTGGGTTACCAGCATCTCTCGCTGAACAGATATATTTGGCTTTCAGGCACAAATGAGTAGACACTGGAGCGCGCTAGAGAGTTGGAGAGTAGAGTAGCTAGTTTCCCTTTCGGCCTGCATGCCATGCTTATGTATTGACATCATTGAGGATTTTAGTTAGTTTGCCTGTGCACCTGGGTTCTCTAGCTCAGGTGTGGCATAGCACCCCATACTCTTATATTATATTTCGAGATTTAATGAGGATTTATCTTTATTATATAAGTTTTAAAAGTTCCAAAATTTCGGGGTGTTACACGTATAGACCGTTGACGAACTCAACGGCGGACCACAGCCCTACACACTGCTGACGCGCTTAGTCGGTGGACTGTGACCCTTTTTAAGGGGGACTGCGACCCTACACACCACTTGACGAACTCAGTCAGTGGGTCGTAGTAGATCAAGCCCTACACACCGCCTGAGGGACTCATTCGGTGGGCGATGATCTTCGGAGACTACGACCCTACACACCGCTGGCCGATACACTCGGTGAATCGCAGCCGACCGTAGCCCTAGACACCGCCTGATCACTCATTCGGTGGGCTATGGCCTTCCTCGGGCTAGTGGCCCTACACACCGCCTGGGGCGTCCAGTCAGTGGACCATAGCACACGAGGCCCATGTGGACCGCAGCCCAAGAAGTGGATCACTGACCGCAACCAGGAGAATGAACCGCAGCTCATAAGTAACCAATTTGACCGCAACCAACTTCTGAACCGCAGCTCAGGAACACCCAATTTGATCGCAACCAAATTGGGGTATCTTGCATCACATAACACAAAGTAGCACGTTTTAGCACATTGGGAAGGAGGAGACATATAAATAAACTTACGTGTGATCATTCACATACTAAGAATAGTCCTAAGGGGTTCATGCATCTTTCACCTAGGTCAACGGGTTACCCATTCAACTAGCATGCAATTCCTAAGACTCTTCTATCTTACGAATGGCACCCGAAACATCAAACTAGACTCACGCATGACAAACGCGGCCGGTTGGGACACCACGGGGATTGGGGAACATCAAACGGGGAAGCCAAAGACCCGAAGTGGGCAACAAACCAGCGGGTAGCTGGTGGGTGGAGGGCCACCCGGCGGCGTCCTCTTTGGGCAGCGGGTAGGTGGCGGGTTCCCCTACCCCCACCTACCCCCACTGACTCTTTATCAAAATAAACGTCCCGGGATCCTCCGTGGAACCCGAAACCATGCTTAGACACTTTTAAACACAAACGACAACACCACGTAGCCAAGTAAAGGATCAAAACCAAGAATCATATTGAACACATCCTAACATGACTTCTAAACATAAATAACACCCGAACATGCGAAATACCACCCAAATACATATCAAGAACATCACAATACAAATTCTCAATCCAACCTAGGGCTCTATTCTCATCCAAATCATTAAAATCATATTTTATCTTTAATATCAAGAAACATCAAGATTTATCAAGAATCATCACATAAATATCAAGAACCTCTTTTCAACATCAAGATCATCAAGATCACACATAAAATCATCCCATCAATCATCAAGATTATATCACAATTATCATAAAGGAATTCATCAAGACACAAGCATATAGAAGGAGCCAAAGAAGGAGATTATAGCGAGGAAAATAGGTTTTGTTGAGACATGTGTTACCTCTTAGCCTTAATTAATCCTCCCTTGGCTATTAAGGTTCTTCCCTAAGATTTCCATCCACTTGATCTCCCTAGGCTTGGTGGTGGGGAGTCCCTTGGGAATTCATGTGTGGTGATATATATTGTGGTGTGACTTCTAGGTGATTCCTATGTCCTTATATATATATCTAGGAGTCCTAATTAGGGTCTGAATGGTATGGATTTACTAATTCTATTCCTTATAGGACTAAGGGCTTGGTTTAGGGATAAGGGTCCATGGTCCATGGTGGACCATATTAATTAATTAAAGGGAATCCTAATCAAATTAAATCCTTTTTAATTATTATTACCGGGATTAATTAAATAATTAATTCGGGATTAAAGGCCGTAACACGGGGTGTTACAAAGAGAACCTGTCAAGGAAATTTTGAAGAAAGACATGGGTGTAAAGAAACCCAGAAGGTAATCTGGATATTCTCTAAAGCTGATGTTTTTGCTATTTCGAACCTCTGTTGCGTTTTTCTCTAAAATGTTCGAAAATATCTCAATAATAATTTCTCATGGTCTATTTTGAGTTTAGTATTTTATTTGTCTTTTATAATTAGACCTTCGTGAATTAAAAAGACAAGGAATGTCAAAACGCACATCAAAATTAAAATTGATCAAGAAAAATAATTCAAGATGTGTTTAGGAGCTTGTCTTAGAATTAATTCACAAGTTGGTTTTGATTGTGTCTAGAAAACCTCTTGTTAAACTCATCTTGGCTTTGTCAAATAAAATTGAGCAAAATAATTATTTTTCAAAGACTTAAACCCAATGACTGAGTATAGGTTTTGGCATTATCAAAATGGGGGAAAATTGTTAGGAATAAAGTGTAATGGTTTTGATATGCCAAATTTGTATTTGTAGAACCCCCAATTTTATTTGTATAGGTCTAGTAGAGTCTTAGACCATGATCAGAAAATTATTTAATTAGCAAAAGAGAAAAACAGAGGAAGATGCATGAAAATAGAAGAAGAAGAAGAAGAAGAAGATATCAAGCCTAAAATCAAGAATTTGTCTTGTGAAAATGACAAATTGACGAACAAGATGAATGATATGAATTTCATGTCGATGCTACTAAAAAGGAATTCCCAGAAGGATTTTCGTTGAAGAATATTAAGATTGGAAGATTGCATGAATTTGGCTTGACGATCAAACATCTATGGAAAGAAAGGAGTACATCAAAGAAGATTGGAGATGTAACCAAATGATCGTATGGACGAGTTGGAAAATGCCTGATTTGTAAATACGAAATGGCTCAAGTTCAAATCTCACCGAGTTGGTTGCTGGTTTGGCAGGAAGCAATTGGGAACCGATTTCAGAACAATTGAAATTGGGGGAGCCGAGCTATGGGATGCAATTTCATAATTGGGGACTGACTCAAAGGAGACGTTGGGAAGCAATTTGAGTTGAGATATAATTTCAAACCAGAACCGATTTCAGAACAATTGAAATTGGGGGAGCCGAGCTATGGGATGCAATTTCATAATTGGGGACTGACTCAAAGGAGACGTTGGGAAGCAATTTGAGTTGAGATATAATTTCAAACCAGAAGAAGTCTGGGAGCCAATTTCGAAGTCAAAGTCAGAGAAATTCAAATTGAGAAGAATGTGTATAAACATGAGAACACACCCAGATGAAGGAGACTTACAGTGAAGAAATTCTCAGAAGGAACAATAGAACACCCAGATGAAGAAGAAATTCTCAGAAGGAAAAATATAACTAGTATGGGATTAAATTGAAGAAGAACCACTACAGAGCTGATCAGAGAAGTCGTTCAACATAAAACTGAGACCCACATATTTCTAAGAAACGTGAGAACACTAGAGGAATATCAGATGAAGTTTGGGAACTCATTTACATGAGGTTGAAGCTCTACAAACGGCTAGATTATCTTGAACCACTACAGAGCTGATCAGAGAAGTCGTTCTACATAAAACTGAGACCCAGATATTTTCCAAGAAACGTGAGAACACCAGAGGAATATCAGATGAAGTTTGGGAACTCATTTACATAACACCAGAGGAATATCAGATGAAGTTTGGGAACTCATTTACATGAGGATGAAGATATGAAAACTTGAAGATGGGGAACTCATAAACAAAGAGCAAAGAGCAAAAGAGCTATATTTGAAAATCTTCAAGTGAGAAAAGAAAAAACTTAGAGAGCTTAAAGAGAAATATTCAGAGAGTTCAAAAACCAGAGCTAAACAGAGCATACATATTAGTTGCTATATTTGATACATTCAAAGAGAGAAAACACTCAGAGATACAGAGTTTTCACGAGAAATCATTCAAGAGTATTTTAATCTTCATCAACAAGAGACCTGCATAATATTGAAGATCATCTACAGAGTCTCAGAAGTTGGAAGCAAGAAGATAACTTGTCTTTGTACAAGTGATATTCCTACGGGAGTGTAGGAAGGGAGGAAAGTAACACGGAGTTGTGAGATCCGAAGCAGCAGTGTCGGAGACACTGGGCGTGATTAGTGCGGGCTTGGTGATCAAAGCACTAGATCACAGAAGAGCGTTTCTACCGGAGCGTAGAAGACGGGGGGAAAGTAATGCGCAGTCGTGAAATCCCGGGAAAGTAGCGCGGCAACGTGAAACCCGAAGCAGCAGTGTTGGTGGCACTGGGCGTGATTAGTGCGGGTTTGGTGATCAAAGCACTAGATAACGGAATTCATTATATCTAGGAACCAAGAAGTGGTGGATATAATGAATTGCTCTTGGAGATAAGAGCAAGTGGAGTAGGAGGATCACACCACCTCCGAACCACTATAATTGTCTTGTGTTCTTTACTGCTTTCTTTACTTATTACTTCCTTGCTTGCTTCTCACGAGATATATTTGACACAATCTCTACACACAGTTGCTTTATTTATTTCCGTTGTGTACCATACTCTAACAATCTAGTTAAGAGTTTTGGTTTCTCTGTGCCTTAGCAATTGTTGTGCTGTGCAAAAAAGTTTACAAGTCTATTCACCCCACCCCCCCCCCCTCTAGACTTTTACCTTACCTCTTTTGGGACCAACAGAAAATGTAATTAGCATGTAGTGCTAATGATAGCACTTACATAGTGCTTAGCTTGAGGTAGCATTGATCCGTGTTTCATTGTTTCATGCTTCAATGCTAATAAGCACTGTTTCGTGCTTAATTTTAAGCACCAAGGTGTGCTTAACTTTAAACACGAGAGGTTCTTGGAAGCGTCGATTCATGCTTCAATTTTGGAAGCACCAATTTGTTGCGGTTTTCGGTCCCAGCTCGTTAAACACATCATTTTGTACGGACTTCTCGATCACTCGGAAATTTTTGAAACAGGTCGTTATGGTCGGTACGAATTAATCGAATATTAAATTCATGACCGTTGATATTATTTCGATAATAAGTATGACCGTTTCAAATGTTATAATCCAATTATTAAATTGGATTTATGTTGAATATAAGTGTCATTTAATAAGCTAATTATTCACTTCTTCCTACAAAAAGCTTGTATATTAGCAGATTGTTTGGACTCCGTTTTAGAAACTCTAAAAAAATTTGTTTTTCTCTAAAACTCTCATTGTGACACCCCGTAATCCAAATTCAATTAAGGGATTAATTAAGTAATTGATCCTAATTCAATTGGTAATTTAAATCCTTAAATTCCTGAAAATTCAATAGTCGGGGACTAGTAATTGACTAGTCAACCCAAAGTCAAATGTTGTACCTAAAGCTTTGTGAGTACTTCCCTTGTTCCCTTACACATTTCATCTTAGTAAGGGTAAATAAGACATTTCCATGGCAATAGTCTTTCAAGCTAACCTAGGAAGACACATTTCATTTCTTCAAACACTCTCCAAGAGAAAAATCATAAGCTCTCTCTCTCTTCTCTCTAAAAGTTAGATAGCTTTCTTTCCAAGCCACACCTAGGGCTACCAAGATCTTTCAAGTTTGCCTTCAAGATTCTACCTTTCATACATTTGAGCATCTAGGAGGGTAAGAGCTAAGCTTCTTTTGTGTTTTTAGTGTTTTCTAAGGTATCTTTTTATAAAGGTGAAATCTTTATGTTGTTTTGGTGTGTTCTTGAAGTGGGTGTGGGAAGGGAACCTTGTTAGGAGCCTTGTGGAGTGTTGTATGTGACACCCCAAAAATCCACATTCAATCCATGGATTAATTGAGTAATTAATCCTATTTTTATTTGAGGAATTGATTCCTAAAATCCTGATTTTTAATACTTAAGGACTAGTATTTGACTAGTCAATCTTTAAGTTGTGTTGTACCTTGAGCTTTGAGGGGAGTTCCCTTGTTCCTTACACTTTCTAAAGCTTAGTAAGGGTATTCTTAACTTTTCACCAAGAGTTAGTATTGTAACCTAACCTAGAAGACTTCTTCATTTCATTCCTTACAATTCCTAGAAAAATTTCTCTATCTTCTCTCTAAAAAAGAGGTGTAGCTTATTCTCCAAGCTAAGTTGAGACCGTTGTGAAGATTTCAAGTTTTGCTTCCAAGATTCAACCTTTCACCTATTTGGGCATCTAGGAGGGTAAGATCTAAGTTTATCTTGTCTTTTTGGTTCCATCTTAGTTGTCTTTTTCTTAAAGGTAGGATCTTTATGATCTTTTGGTTTGATCTTGAAGTGGGTTTGAGAAGTAAGCCTTGTAAGAAGCTTGTTGAGGGTAAAGTGAAGTCTTTTGGTCTACAAGAGGTAACCCATGCTCTACTAAAACCTATTTCGCTTACCTATATGTGATTTCTTGGATTCTACTAGTTCTTTGCTATGAAATGTGAGGGTTTATGCATTTGTCTTGTGATATTGCATATCTAGAGCTTGTGTTTAGGGTTCCTTTGTGCCATTGCTTGGCATTTTCCATGGTTCAAGTCATTTTGTTGTGTTGGGTGAGATTTGGCATGTTTTGGACTTGAATTTGTGTTTGGAGAAGAAAATCCCCGAAGGGATTTGTTGTGGAACAGGAGAGTTCCCGCGGGCGGAACGGCGGGAGGGGCACCACCCGCCGGCCTACCCGCGGGTACACAGCCTCGTGGGAAGGTGTTCCCGCGGGCAGAACCACGGGTGGGGCACTACCCGTTGGTCTACCCGCGGGTACATGGTTGTTGTTGTGAAGGGATTTGTTCCCCGTGATTCGTTTGTCTCGGTATTTGGTCCTTTGACTTCCCGATGTTCTTTTGTGGAACTTTTTGAGTGTCTTCTTGATGTTTCGTATGTCTAGAGCTATATGGTAGGTATTCATGTAGGACTTTGGTGTCTTGAATCGTGATAAGTGTTCAACATTGTGTTTCGCTGAACCGAGAGGTGTCTTGTGTGTTCTTCGGAACTATCTTGAGTTTCCCCGTTGATAAGCATGCTTGTTTGTGGTCTTAATGCTAGCGTGTGGGTGGTTTGTACCTTCCGTTGGGTTGATGGTAACTTGCGTTATTCATCATTGCTGTTGTTGGGCTGTGACCCGTTCCTTGATAGAGTATGTTTCATACCTTCGTTGCGATCCGTTGTTTGGCTCGTGTTGAGTTGTGGTGCATGTGTGGCTTTACCTGGATTGCACGATTAGTGGTATGGGACACTAGTCACCAAGGTATTGTAGCGGTCCTCGTGGTGGCCGTGGCGTGATTATGGAGCTGTGGCCTTTGTGTAAGGTTCACGTTTTTGGGGGATAACAGGTGTTATCCAAGCTGTGTGCCACGTGCGTGATAGTGCCGCGGGTACTATGAATTGGTGGTCGTTCGTTGGTGGTTTGTTGGTGGGGGAATGACGATTCCTGGTGGAATAAGGTTGAACTGTATGTACAGGGGTCCTGGAGGTAAAGGTTGGAACTAGATATAAGGTTGGGGGTAGCCATAAGGTTGGAACAGCGCATAAGGAAGGCATATCAATTCGTGGCGGGTGATGTCACGAGGGCTTGTGTAGCTGTGGTTGTGTGTTCTCTCTTGTGACTTGTGTAGTCACAAAGCCATGCGTTGCCGAGGCATGTGTTGCCGGTTGTTGTGTCTTTGTTCTTGTGGTGTCGTTACCATTGTGGTCTTGGGATGTGTTCCCGTGGTGTTTGAATAATGAGTGTTGAGTCTTGAGTTTGGTGTTTACTCTTGGTTTTACACTTATATATACGTATTCCGTTTCAAAATGATTTTTGTATATATCTTACCTATGTATGATACTTAACAGGTATTGGTGGGTTTCCAGCATTATCGCTGACCGGGCGTCGTCCTAATGTTTATCTTTGTATCTTTCAGGTGATGTCTAGACGAGCGCGATGTTTAGAAGTCGGTAGTTTAGCACCTTTTCCTTTCTGTTGTGGCATGTGTGCCGTAGTAGTGATAGACTGATGTCTCTTTGGGATAGTTATATACACTTGCAGATTGTTCGCCTTGGCGTTTACCAGGTTTGGTAGACGTGGCATAACACCCCATTCGGATTTCTTTTATCCAGTTTTTCCTTTTATCTTCCGCTGTGCTAGTTTTGTGCTTGATCTGCAGGTGTTAAGGCCTTTTTATATAGGTCGTGTTTGGGGGGTGTTACATTGTAAGTGAAGGATAAGTCTTCAAGAGGTAACCCCTGCTCTACAGAATCTATTTTGCTTACCTATTTGATGATTCTTGGATTCTACATGTGATTTTGCTATGAAATGTGAGTGTTTATGCATTGTCCCGTGAAAATGCATATCTAGAGCTTGTTATTAGGGTTCATGTATGCCATTGCTTCGCTATTCCTTTGATTCAAGTCATTTTGTTGTATTTGGTGAGATTTGGCATCTTTTGGACTTGAATTTGAGCTTGGTGTTGAAAATCCCCGAAGGGATTATTTTGTATAGTTGGTGTACCCGCGGCCGGAACGGCATGCAGTGGCCTACCCGCCGCCCCACCCGAGGGGAACGTGGTTGGTGGGTGTGTACCCGCGGGCGGAACCACGGGTGGGGGTCCACCCGCGGGGTACAATGTTGGCTTCGCCTGGATTTATTCCCCGTGATTCTTTTGACTCGGTATTTGGTCTTTTGACTTCCCGATGTTCTTTTGTGGAATTATTTGAGCTTCTTCTTGATGCTTCGTATGTCTAGAACTATATGGTAGGAACCCATGAATGTTTTGGTGTCTTGAATCGTGCTAAGTGTTCAACATTGTGTTTCGTTGAACCGTGATGAGTCTTGTGTGTTCTTCGGAACTACGTTTCGTTTATCCGTTTGATAAGCATGCTAGTTCAGTGTTTAAATGCTAGCGTGTGTGTTGTTTGTACCTTCCTATTGTTGATGATGACTTGTGTTATTCATCGTTGTTGTTGGACTGTGATCCATTCCTTGATTGAGTATGGTTTCATATCTTCATTGTGATCCGTTGATTGATTCCTGTTGTGGTGTGGTGTGTGTGGCTGTACCTGGATTGCACGATTAGTGGTATGGGACACTAGTCACCAAGGTACGGCAGTGGTCCTCGTGGTGGCCATGATGCGATTATGGAGTTTGTGACTTGAGTGATGGGTTCACGTATTTCTTGGGTGGCATGTGTTGCCGTGTGTGTGATCGGCACCCTCGTATACTATGAATCAGTGGTCTTGTTGGTGGTTGGTGGTGGGGGACGACGGTCCCAGGAGGGAAAAGGTTGGACATGGTTGTACAGGGGTCCTGGGGGTAATGGTTGGAACTAGACATATGATAGGAATATTTTTGTAAGTTTTGATGAGCCAAATGTACTTTAGATCCCCTTAGTTTTTAGGTCTTTTAGTACAAGCATCATAAATTAGAATATCGAGTCAAAGGGAATCTACCATAGGAAGAACAAAATTAATTTGGGAAATTAATTTTGGTCCTACAAGTATTCATCCGAGAAAGAAGCATAAAGGAATGGCGTTGCAAAAAATAACGGGATGAGCCTAACGGTGAAATGGTAGAAGACCTTACTCAAAACGATCATACCCGAGATTGATCCCCCCAAGGACTTATTTTTCACAAGTCAAGTTTTCGGACAAGCACAATCTCTGAAAAGGAGCACAATGTCTGAAAGGAGCATGATGTGTCCAAAGGAGCACAATGTGAACATGCACAATGTATCCAAACGAGCACAATGTGACCAAATCAGAAAAGCACAATATTCAAGTCAAACAAGCAAGAAGTGCCCAAGTCAAAGGAGCACAATGTGGCAAAGAAGCAAGATGTTCAGAAAACGAATAAATTTGAAGGAATTTATTTTGGATCAACCCACATGCCACAAGAATCCAAAATTACCTGAAGATATTTGATCAGAATGGAAAAATATTTATGAAGACATGACTATAAAAACTTATCCTAGAAATAAATTCTATCAGATGAACTTATTTCAAAGATTCGTTGGATATTCAAATTGACAACAAAAAATAATATTTTAAAGAAACAACTAGAAAATCAAGTTGAGATAAAATATTATTTGGTCAGGCAAGTTCACAATCAAATCAAAATTGAAGATCTACTATTGTCAACAATATCAGGCTATGAAGATTCAAAATTCAAATATCAAATTATCCCACTCCAACGGATATATTTGATTGCCTATAAAAAGCCATGACGACTTGAAGGACAAGCAGAGGTGCAATACACACGGATAAATAAGTGCAAAATTCAAAAGTGCAAGTGCTCATATATTCTTAGAGACTTAGTCTGAATAGTCTCAAAACTAGTTGGAAAGAGATACAATTACCTTTGTATTTGTAATTGTAAAAAGAGTATAGCTGTGTGCAAAATACTCTAGTGAGTGTAGATGTGTGCAAAACACTCGGAGTTGCTAAGTGTAGCTGTGTGCAAGACACTTAGTTGGCATTGAGTATAGTTGTGTGCGAAATACTCGGAGTTGAGTGTAGCTGTGTGCGAGACACTCGGAGTTGGGTGTAGCTGTGTGCAAGACATCCGGAAGAAGTGCTTGTGTAGCACTTATTCACTATTGTAACTGCGTGTGGAAAATAGTGAATTACTCCTAGAAGTGAATGGAGTAAAGTGGACTAGGAAGATTACGCCACTTCCGAACCACTATAAATTGCCTCTCTCATTTACATACCGCACTTACATAATCTGCTCTATCTATCTATCTTATCTGACTAGCCCGTTTACTATTCACAGTTAATCTTAATCTTTCGGGTTTAGTGTGTTTTCACGTATGCATGTGACTCAAACTTCTCGAGCTTAAATTGTGAATTATTCTAAGCAAGTTTGACGTGTTGCATGTAACGTTTGTCACCCGGTTGACGTGACACGATATTTTATTTACAATCTTTAATATTATTGTTATATATTGAGTGCACTATCTCCTTTATATATTCAAGATATCTTTGTCACTTTAGATATTATATGTACCCATCTTACATGCGCATTTAAATTATTGTTTGGGCATAACTCTTTACATACTATTATTCCGCTGTGCAGTTAAAACTTACTCTATTTACTTGTTACTTAGAGTTGAAGTTACCAAAGAGTTATTTATTTTGAAAAAGCTTGAAAGTCTATTCACCCCCCCCCCTCTAGACTTTCACCACCCTATCGGGACCAACAATTGGTATCAGAGCAGTTGTCTATTTGAGTCAATTTTGACTGCTAGACAGATCTCGAAAAATCAAGATGATGAAAAGAGATATGGCTCTTGCCCAAAATCTATTGTTTTCTTTAGAGAAATATGATGATTGGAAAATTCGCATGCAGGTACATCTATCCACATTACATGATGAAATGTGGGAAGTGGTTACAAGTGGTCCTATTGAGATTTTACAAGTCAACACTTCATCCGTACAAACAAGTGACACTCCACAGTACATTCCATAACCGAAAGCGAAATGGTCTCGTGAAGATAGAACAAGAAATAACTTGGACAATATTGCCAAGGATATTTTGTTTAAATCTATCGATGACACGATATTTCCAAAAGTTCGAAAATGTCAATCCGCGAAGGAAGTTTGGGAAACGCTCATTCAAATTGGTGAAGGAGACGAGCAAGAAAAGGATAATAAGCTCACTATAGCATTAAAGAAATTCGAGGATTTCAAAATGCTAAACGGCGAGAATATTACCGACATGGAAATGAGATTTGCCAAAATCTTAGGAGAGATTAATGATCTTGGAAAAGATATTAATCAAAAAGAAATCTCACTCAAAGTTCTACGTGGTCTACCATCCACATGGGACATGAAGGTCACGGCCATGAGAGAAAATAGGAATCTAAAAACTCTATCAATTGATAAGCTATTCAGTGATCTAAAAGCCTATGAATTCGAGATGAAATAAAAAATAGAGGAAGATCATGAAGAGAGGAACAACGCCCTCATAGCCGAGCAACCATCAACTTCAAGGTCAGTACAAAATGTTGAATTATTGCCTAATGATCAATTTGCTCTCTTTGTCAAGAAATTTAGGAAATTCATGAAGAGAAGCAACTACAAGAAAAATCCACAAGGGAAACCGTGGAATGCAACAAAGAATTCGAAGAAAGAAATTGTTGAGGAAGATTCAAATTTGTGTTACAATTGTAGAAAGCCTGGACACTTTGCAGCAAGTTGTCCACACCCCAAGGTAAGTAAAAGTCAATACACAAATATTTCTAACTCTCAACAGGAAGAATTCAAGCCCAAAGATAAAAGATTCACAAAGGAGAGAAGAAAAGCACTTATTAGTGACCCACTTGAAATAAGTGAGTCAGAAGAATCTTCAAGTGATGAAAGTGACACCTCAAAGGATGACAATGCAATGTTTTGCATGAGCATCTCCAACAACATGCCCTACGAAGACATGTGCCTTATGGCAAATGAAAATGAAGAAAATGAGGTAACATCTAATTCTTATGATTCTGTAAATTCTTCATTTTCTAGAGAGTCCTTCTTTCACTTAAAGGAAAAATGTCAAACCGTAATGGACACTCTGTAACACCCCCCAAACACGACCTATATAAAAGACCTTAACACCTGCAGATCATACACAAAACTAGCACAGCGGAAGATAAAACGGAAACTGGATAAAAAGAAATCCAACGGGGTGTTATGCCACATCTACCAAACCCGGTAAACGCTACGGCAGCCAATCTGCAAGTGTATACATCTATCCCAAAAGGTAACAGTCTAACACTACAATGGCACACAGGCCACAAAAGAAAGGTAAAGGTACTAGACTACCGGCTTCTAAACATCGCGCTCGTCTAGACATCACCTGAAAGATACAAAGATAAACATTGGGACGACGCCCGGTCAGCGATAATGCTGGTAACCCACCAATACCTGTTAAGTATCATACGTAGGTAGGGTATATATATACAAAAATCATTTTGGAACAGAATACGTATATATAAGTGTAAAACCAGGAGTAAACATCAACTCAAGACTCAACACTCATCAACAAACACCACAGGAACACATCCCAAGACCACAACGGAAAACAACACCACAAGAATAAAGACACGACAACCGGCAACACATGCCTTTTGTGACTACACACGTCACAAGAGAGAACACACAACCATGGCTACACAAGCCCTCGTGACATCACCCGCCACAAGTTGATATGCCTTCCTTATGCCATGTTCCAACCTTATGGCTACCCCTAACCTTATATCTAGTTCCAACCTTTACCTCTAGGACCCCTGTACATACAGTCAAACCTTATTCCCCCGGGAATCGCCATTCCCCCTCCAACAGACCTCCAACAAAAGACCACCAATTGATAGTACCCACAGCACTATCACGCACATGGCACAAATGCCGGGATAACACCTGTTATCCCCCAAAAACGTGAACCTTACACAAAGGCCACAGCTCCATAATCACGCCACGGCCACCACGAGGACCGCTGCAATAGCATGGTGACTAGTGTCCCATACCACTAATTGTGCAATCCAGGTAAAGCCACACACGCACCACAACTCAACAAGAGTCAAACAACGGATCGCAACAAAGGTATGAAACATACTCAATCAAGGAATGGGTCACAGCCCAACAACATCAACGATGAATACCACAAGTTATCATCAACCAAAAGGAAGGTACAAACCACACACACACTAGCATTAAGACAACAAACTAGCATGCTCATCAACGAGGAAACTCAAGATAGTTCCGAGGAACACACAAGACACCTCTCGGTCCAACGAAACACAATGTTGAACACTTAGCACGATTCAAGACACCAAAGTCCTACATGGATTCCTACCATATAGTTCTAGACTTACGAAACATCAAGAAGACACTCAAAAGTTCCACAAAAGAACATCGGGAAGTCAAAAAACCAAATACCGAGACAAACGAATCACAGGGAACAAATCCCATCACAACAACAACCATGTACCCGTGGGTGGACCCACAGGTAGTGCCCCACCAGTGGTTCTGCCCGCGGGAACATCAACCCACAAGGCTATGTACCCGCGGGTAGGCCGGCGGGTGGTGCCCCGCCCGCCGTTCTGCCCGCGGGAACACTCTTGTTCCACAACAAATCCCTTCGGGGATTTTCTTCTCCAAACACAAATTCAAGTCCAAAACATGCCAAATCTCACCCAACACAGCAAAATGACTTGAATCATGGAAAATTCCAAGCAATGGCACAAAAGAACCCTAAACACAAGCTCTAGATATGCAATATCACAAGACAAATGCATAAACCCTCACATTTCATAACAAAACACAAGTAGAATCCAAGAAATCACATATAGGTAAGCAAAATAGGTTTTAGTAGAGCATGGGTTACCTCTTGTAGACCAAAAGACTTCACTTTACCCTCAACAAGCTTCTTACAAGGCTTACTTTCCAAACCCACTTCAAGATCAAACCAAAAGATCATAAAGATCCTACCTTTAAGAAAAAGACAACTAAGATGGAACCAAAAAGACAAGATAGACTTAGATCTTACCCTCCGAGATGCCCAAATAGGTGAAAGGTTGAATCTTGGAAGCAAAACTTGAAATCTTGACAAGGGTCTCAACTTAGCTTGGAGAATAAGCTACACCTCTTTTATAGAGAGAAGATAGAGAAATTTTCTAGGAATTGTAAGGAATGAAATGAAGAAGTCTTCTAGGTTAGGTTACAATACTAACACTTGGTGAAAAGTCAAGAATACCCTTACTAAGCTTTAGAAAGTGTAAGGAACAAGGGAACTCCCCTTAAAGCTCAAGGTACAACACAACTTAAAGATTGGTAAAATGGTAAATATGCAAAAACCCTCAAGTGGTAAAACCGGTGTGACACCCCAAAAATCCACACTCAATCCATGGATTAATTGAGTAATTAATCCTATTTCATTTGAGGAATTAATTCCAAAAATCCTGATTTTTAATACTCAAGGACTAGTATTTGACTAGTCAATCTTTAAGTTGAGTTGTACCTTGAGCTTTGAGGGGAGTTCCCTTGTTCCTTACACTTTCTAAAGCTTAGTAAGGGTATTCTTGACTTTTCACCAAGAGTTAGTATTGTAACCTAACCTAGAAGACTTCTTCATTTCATTCATTACAATTCCTAGAAAATTCCTCTACCTTCTCTCTAGAAAAGAGGTGTAGCTTATTCTCCAAGCCAAGTTGAGACCCTTGTCAAGATTCCAAGTTTTGCTTCCAAGATTCAACCTTTCACCTATTTGGGCATCTAGGAGGGTAAGATCTAAGTCTATCTTATCTATTTGGTTCCATCTTAGTTGTCTTTTTCTTAAAGGTAGGATCTTTATGATCTTTTGGTTTGATCTTGAAGTGGGTTTGGAAAGTAAGCCTTGTAAGAAGCTTGTTGAGGGTAAAGTGAAGTTTTTTGGTCTACAAGAGGTAACCCATGCTCTATTAAAAGCTAATTTTCTTACCTATATGTGATTTCTTGGATTCTACTTGTGTTTTGTTATGAAATGTGAGGGTTTATGCATTTGTCTTGTGATATTGCATATCTAGAGCTTGTGTTTAGGGTTCTTGTGTGCCATTGCTTGGCATTTTCCATGGTTCAAGTTATTTTGTTGTATTGGGTGAGATTTGGCATGTTTTGCACTTGAACTTGTGTTTGGAGAAGAAAATCCCCGAAGGGATTTTTTGTGGTACAGGTGTGTACCCGCGGGCGGAACGGCGGGCGGGGCACCACCCGCCGGCCTACCCATAGGTACATGGCCTCGTGGGAAGGTGTTCCCGCGGGCGGAACCACGGGTGGGCACTACCCGTGGGTCCACCCGCGGGTTCATGCTTGGTGTTTTAATGGGATTTGTTCCCCGTGAATCGTTTGACTCGGTATTTGGTCTTTTGACTTCCCGGTGTTCTTTTGTGGAACTTTTTGAGTGTGTTCTTGATGTTTCGTATGTCTAGAACTATATGGTAGGAATCCATGTAGGACTTTGGTGTCTTGAATCGTGCTAAGTGTTCAACATTGTGTTTCGTTGGACCGAGAGGTGTCTTGTGTGTTCCTCAGAACTATCTTGTGTTTCCCCGTTGATGAGCATGCTAGTTTGTTGTCGAAATGCTAGAGTGTGTGTGGTTTGTACCTTCTGTTGGTGTGATGATAACTTGTGTTATTCATCGTTGATGTTGTTGGTCTGTGACCCGTTCCTTGATTGAGTATGTTTCATACCTTCGTTGTGATCCGTTGTTTGACTCTTGTTGAGTTGTGGTGCGTGTGTGGCTTTACCTGGATTGCACGATTAGTGGTATGGGACACTAGTCACCAAGGTATTGCAGCGGTCCTAGTGGTGGCCGTGGCGTGATTTTGGAATTGTGGTCTTTGTGTAAGGTTCACGTTTTTGGGGGATAACAGGTGTTATCCGGGCATGTGTGCCATGTGCGTGATCGGTACCTCGTGTACTATGAAATCGGTGGTTTTGTTGGAGATCTGTTGGAGAAGGGACGACGGTCCTCGGGGGAATAAGGTTGGTCTATATGTACAGGGGTCCTGCAGGTAAAGGTTGAAACTAGATATAAGGTTGGGGGTAGCCATAAGGTTGGAACAGGGCATCAGGAGGGCATATCAACTCGTGGCGGGTGATGTCACGAGGGCTTGTGTAGCCGTGGTTGTGTGTTTTCTCTTGTGACGTATGTAGTCAAAAAGGCAAGTGTTGCCTAGGCATGTGTTGTCGTTTGTCGTGTCTTTATTCTTGTGGTGTTGTTATCCGTTGTGGTCTTGGGATGTGTTCCCATGGTGTTTGTTGATGAGTGTTGAGTCTTGAGTTGGTGTTTACTCTTGGTTTACCACTTATATATATGTATTCCGTTTCGAAATAATTTTTGTATATATACCCTACCTATGTATGATACTTAACAGGTATTGGTGGGTTACCAGCATTATCGCTGACCGGACGTCGTCCCAATGTCTATCTTTGTTTCTTTCAGGTGATGTCTAGACGAGCGCGATGTTTAGAAGCCGGTAGTCTAGTACCTTTACCTTTGTTTTGTGGCCTGTGTGCCGTTGTAGCGCTAGAGTGTTATCTTTTGGGATAGATGTATACACTTGCTGATTGGCTGCCGTAGCGTTTACCGGGTTTGTTTGACGTGGCATAACACCCTGCTTGGATTTCTTTTATCCAGTTTTCGTTTTATCTTCCGCTGAGCTTGTTTTGTGTATGATCTGCATGTGTTAAGGCCTTTTTATATAGGTCGTGTTTGGGGGGTGTTACAGTTGGTATCAGATCCTAGATTTTGAGCCTAGGAAGAGTTAAGTCTAGAATTTCTAAGTGGTTAAGTGTGTTGTGAGACCTCTAAGCGACCTTAAGAAGCTAAGTGTTAGGCTTAGGACTCTAGGTTGCGCGGTGAGCTGTGTGTTGCTTTCTGTTCTTTGTTTGTTGTTTCTCTTATCGTGTTGTTGATTGTAGAATTTGCGATGCCTCCTCGTCCTCGCGCACGCACCCCAGAGACCCCGACCAACGAGCAGCTCGCTCAGAACCTTCATCAGCTTCAAGCCGAAGTTCCGCCGGAAGTCATGAACCCGTTCATCTCGTGCAACCGATCTTCTTCGCTTACCCTTGTCTAATCCCTAACCCTCTTTAAGACGTTTTCGTCTCTTTACCTTGATGGACCCAAAAGCCTTTTTATTGGAAAATTCTTCCTATCTCTTCGAGCCTCATTCTTGTTTCCTTCTTAATCTGATTCTGTACAAGATGGCAACCTCGTTTTCCTAAGTTGTAACCTTGACAATCTTGATTTCCTTTCTAATCTATGCTATCCTAGAGCTTAAATCTAGTACCCTTCGTTAGGAAATCCTTTCAATTCTTTCAAACCTCATTCTCGATCCTTCATTTCAAACGATTCTGTGCAAAGTGGCAACCTTATTTCCTAAGTTGCAACTTTGATTACTTTGACCCTATTCCTAATTGACGTTGTCTCAAGTTTGGAACCCAAACTCTCATCCTCCTTTCCTTTCCAACCGTCGTGTCCTTGAGTTTAATACCTAAACCCTTCACTCTAACCTTTTTCGTTGAACCGAATCTCTTCTTGTGAGCCTCTTTTCCCTGAGTAACCCTTTCTTCTAGCCTATCCTTGTTTCCCAAGATCATCGTGTTCTTTGTTGCCGTGAGTGTTATCTTGTGTTTCGTAGTTGTCTTTTGCTTGGCAATCCTTGGCATGCTTTCCTTGATAGTAATTCTTTTGGAGCTTAATGTAAACTCTTTTCTTGCTAAGTGACTTCTTTAGTTGGCATCTAAGTCTTGTCATGAAGTAGCAGTCTATCCTTGGAATATCTTGTGTTTAGATCAATTCTACAATCCCTACACTTGGTTGTTCTTACAACAATTCATTGTGAACTTCCAAAATTTTCCAAGTATTCTTTAAATTTGGAAATAGCAAAATTCTTTCTTGTGCATTCTAAAACTCAAGCTTAAAGTTTAATTGTAACCTTTGAGTTTTGAACCCAAACCTACTTCTTTTCAACCTAACTTCTAATCCACTTAAGCTAATTGTCTTTCTTGAAACCTATCCAATTTTAATTCCATCTAAACCATAAATCCCCACTTTATTCAAAATCCCCAAATTTAATCATCTTTTCCCTAATTTCTCCCAAATCCCTAAATCCCCAAAATTTTCTCTCCTTATTCTTTTCCTTCCTCCCTACCCGTGAACACCCTAAACCCCATCCCAACCCGTAGCTCCACCACCACCAACCCGTCGCCCCACCACTGCCAGACCACCGCCACACCACCGACGCTACAGCCGGAGCCACCACCGCCGTCGGCGACCTACTATATCCGCGTCGCCGGGAGCGCGAGAGAGATAGAGAGAGAGAGCTCACGAGAGAGAGAGGTAGCGTGAGCGTGAAGAAGAAGTTGTGGGCTTTGTTTGTTGAGCTTTGGATCATCTCCTACCATGCCTAGAAAGTCAAGTTTGGCTAGGAAAGCGGAATGGGTGTGTAACACCCGTGTTACGGCCTTCAATCCCGGATTAATTATTTAATTAATCCCGTTAATAATAATTAAATATGATTTAATTCGGTTAGGTTTCCCTTTAATTAATTAATAAGGCCCACCATGAACCGTGGGCCCTTGCCTAAATTAGAGCCTTAAGCCTATTAGGAATAAAGAAAGTAAACCTTTTACTATTCAGATTCTGATTAGGAATCCTAGACCTAGTTATCTATTAGGAATAAAGGAAGTAGGTCTTTTACTATTCAGATTATGATTAGGATTCTCTTTAATTAATTAATATGGTCCACTATGGACCATGGAACCCAATCCTTAGTCCCAAAAGGAATAGAATTAGCAAGCCTATAATATTAGTTCCTAATTAGGATTCCTAAATATATAAATAGGGGACTTAAGAGGCACCTAGAACCCCCCACACGCCTAAACGCCCACCACCCCAGGAGAGCTCCAAGAATTCCCTTAGAAGAAAGCAAGAAAGCAAGAAAGCTTAAAGAAAGACCCTTCATAGCCAAGGAACTAATTAAGGCTCAGAGGTAACCCATGTCTCAACAAAACCTATTTTCATAGCTATGATTTCCCCCCTTAGGGTTTCCCCATATTATTGTGTATTAATGACTTGTGATGATTATTGTTGATGATTGATGTGATGATCCCATGGGGGATCTTGATAATCTTGATATTGAGAGATTCTTGATAATTATGATATTCTTGATGATTATATGGAGTTCTTGATGATTATGTGTTGTTCTTGATAATTGGGTGATGATCTTGATGTTTATGTGTTATTCTTACCGAATCTTGCAATTAGAAGACGAACCGTATTCTTGTTGATATAAAAGTGATTAGAACCCTAGGTTGTATCGTATGATCTTATTCTTGGATTATCGGGTGGGGAAATCGCATGTTTGGGTGTTGATTATATTTAGAAAAGCATGATAGGTTATGTGCCGATCGTTTCTTGTATTTGATTCGTTAATTGTGTACGTGTTGTCGTTAATCGCGTTGTAAAGTGTCTAAGCATGGTTTCGGGTTCCACAATGGTTCCCGGGGCGAAATTGTGTGATAAGAGTTAGTGGGGGGTAGGTGGGGGGGTAGGGGACCCGCCACCTACCCACGGCCGGAAAGTGTGTCTCCGGCAGCGGGCAGCCGGCGGGCGGGCAGCTACCCGCCGGCGACCCGCTGCCCGGAACAGTGAGATCCGGCGGGCTGCCGGCGGGTGGCCCCCACCCACCGGCTACCCGCTGGAAATTCCCCCACCCCGGGATCCCGGCTTCCCCGTTTGATGTTTCCCCGTTCCCCGTGGTGTCCCAACGGACTCCGTTTATCGTGCCTATGTCTAGTTTGATGTTTCGGGTACCGTTCGTAGGTTTATGAGTCTATTATATTACATGCTAGTTGAATTGGTATCCCGTTGACCTAGGTGGAAGGAGTATGAACCCCTTAGGACTATTCTTAGTATGTGATGGATCACGCGTAGGTTTTGTTATGCGCTTTCTCCCCCTTCCCAATGTGTAATATGGATTGCATGTGCTTGCGGTGTGATATGTGTGTGTGTTACCCCAATTCGGTTGCGATCGGATTGGTTATCCTGAGCTGCGGTTCAGAAGCTGGCTGTGGTCAGATTGATACTCTTGGGCTGCGGTCCACCGTTTGGTTGCGATCAAACGTTTCTATACGAGCTGCGGTTCGTCCTTTTCCCTGGCTGCGGTCAGATGACATTCTCTTGGGCTGCGGTCCACTGTTTGGTTGCGATCAAATGTTATGATGAGCTGCGGTTCATCGGTCGGTTGCGATCGACCCCTCCGTGTTGCGATACGGAGCAGGGTGCTCTGGGGCCGTGTCAGAGCTATATGCGCTGACCCTCATGTATGGGCATGCGATTGGTCCTGTGGCGCCAACAAAGTGTGTTATGTGTTGTGATATGGATGAGTTGTGATTATGAGTGTCTTGGGGATGTGACTATGGGATTTATATTGGGGATTTTTCATGTTGGGTTATGATTATTGTTTATGCTTTGCCTTATCTGCCTTATCTGCTGTGAACTGCATATGCTCGTTATAACTGTTGCTTGTGTCTGGCCTTATCTGTCGAGTCATTCCCGGTTTTAAAGCTAGAGTTCGTAGGATATATCTTCATGCTCAAAATGGTTTTCGTATATTAATATATATCTCTATATGTATTGTATTTCAACGCGTTGGAGTGGGTTACCAGCATCTCTCGCTGAATAGATATATTTGGCTTTCAGGCACAGAAGAATAAGTCACTGGAGCGCGCTAGAACTTGGAACGTAGAAGTAGATAGTTTCCCTTTTTGGCCTGCGTGCCATGCTTATGCCTTTACATTATTGAGGATATTAGTTAGTTAGCCTGTGCACCTGAGTTCTCTAGCTCAGGTGTGGCATAGCACCCTATACTCTTGTATTATGTTTTGGGATTTAATGGGATTTCACCTTTATTTTATAAGTTTTAAATGTCTTGAAAATCTGGGGTGTTACAGTTGGTATCAGAGCTTAAGTTTGACCCTAGGATAAGACTCTTAAGACCGGACTTTAGGACACTAGGCTTGAACTCTAGGTACTTAGGAACATAGGATCCAGGAATCTTAGGACGCGCAGTGAGATTGTGAAACCTACACATAACCCCCCCTCAGTTCATCCCTCTCTAACTTAAAGGAATCTCAGCCTACGCTTACCACACCAGGTAAGGGTGCGAATAGATAAGTTTACTTCCACAACTGGGTAACGTACACTTACCCAATAAATCGCCTCGTCCTAACTCCCGTCAAAAGACTTGACAAGGACCCTGACCAAAGAAAAGGAAGATTTGGATGACTACTAAGAAGAGGCGTTACAGTCAGGACTGCTAAAAGGGACGGACTGCAGTACGCACCAACCCAGGGTAACCACGATAACCCCCGAGTTAGACAAATGACATGCACCTTCCGACAAGTTGCCTTATCTCGGCAAACCCGGGTTGCGGCTACAACAAATAGGAAGGAGAACTAGGACACCTATTAAAGTAGCGAAGGAACGACACCATTAGTCGAATCCTTGGGTGCAAGGTAAGTATATCGCGACACCTTGCGACCCCACCACCTCAATTTAAAATATCATCCGCCCTGAAACCCCAGCATCTTGATATCCATATTTGTTGAAAACTCCCACCCCGAATCCTTAATTACCTTAAGAGCAAATTCGCAACCGTCATGACCTTGCTCACCCTTTGTTGCGCTTAACCCAAACCCTCGGAAACCCTAAATTGTTATTGCCCTTACTCTAAGTTCATATCCCCACTCCGTTTGAAAACCCTGTTAAAAACCGTAGAATAGCATAGGGCCCTTACCCTGCCCAGGGACGTGAAGAACCGACATTCATTGATTCAATATTAAAATAAGTTGTTAGATAGGAATCGGCGAAGTAGGTGGAGGTTACGAATACGTATCACCCCACCCTTGCACGAAAACCGTGAAGGCTTCACGAGAAACCATAGCCTGTACGTACGCCACCGAAGAACGCCATGCGTTGACAAGAGCGGGCAAACAAATACGTTCAAAGTGTCAGGGGCCCTCGCTACAGAAAACATCGTCAAATAGGTGCAACAGGCCGAACCTCAAAGAGGACATAAAGCCTTGCTAAGAATTTCATCCACCAAGGAAGGGATGAAACCCAATAGAACAAGAAAGACTAACCCGAAACCCCCCTTACCCTTAAGAACCCTCGGCAAGATTTAGGAGTCAAGACCTAGGGGTTTGACCCACTAAACCGACTGGGTCCAGACTTCTGGACATCCGAGGGGAACGTGCACGGAAACCATCACGAGAATTCCCCTGGAAGCTATAGAGACGAAGGGGACTTCGACACAGGAAGAGAAGATCAAACGAAAATCTTAGAATCAAACAAAGCCAAGGAAAAGGGATCACCAGTTCGACTACACGCCACAACCAAGCCCCAAACAGGCATAATCACTCGAAGCCAAGAGTCCTTAGCCCATTTCCCTCCCCTTGCCAATCAAGTACCATTCCGTTAAAGAATCCGTCCTATCACTCCAAACCTCGCTCTTGATCCCTCATTACAGACAAACCCGTACAAGGTGGCAACCTTCCTTCCTGTATTACGACCTTGAGACATCGACCCTATCCGCCCCTCAACTTTGAAACCTAGCCCTTGCACTTCTTACACCTCTTTAAACCCAGACCAAGAAAACATAGATATATATAGGTATGTATATCTACCTCTAGAACTCGTGCTTAAGGATCAATGAACATTGTACGATGGGTCATCCTATGTATCCAAGTCCCTTTTATTGTGCACAAGGGCATGGGACTTGTCAGGACATGAATCTGTGCATTTTTGGGGTCTTTCCCGAAGGAATTGACCATTCCTAGTCACTTTCCCGCGGGTCCCCAGCGGGTCCTTGGCGGGTCCTTGGCAGGAGGTTGGCAGGCAGACGACCGCCCACCTCGCGCCCACTGGTACAATGTGCTGATTTCTTAACCCCTCATTTTATTGATTTGTGGCGCACTTGTGTGCCTCGATTGAGGAATGTGAGTCTTGGGTAAGGAACCATGGACCACCCAAACATAGTGTCCTACGTAAAAGACCTTGATGCACGAGACACCATCGGGAAATCACAATCAATTACATTTCACGAGTAATTGAAATCGGATCCTACGATACAACCGACTAGGGATGTTTGGCGTAAAGGATTGCGCAAACCAAGGAGGCGAGTTGGGAACTCGTACTAAGAACCCACGAAAACCTTAAAAGTCAAAATGCTAAGGAGGGACCGGGACTCCTCCAAACCATGGACATCGTTCGAGCAAATCAGAGGACTCCTTACAAGTTGTATGGAATCAAGAACTACATAGCCCATGGTGCTAAGCAAAAGGGTGAAGAACACATTCGCGCCAAGACTTCAAGGGTCATTAAGGACCCACAAGGAAATGAGGTGACTCGTAAAGTCGCCGAGTCATCCCACAACGAAATTTGGTAACCGACTGCGCTTTAAAAGAAAAAGGGCACGCAAGGACACCTCCATCATTAAAAATAACACAAACAGGGCACAACAAAGCCAAACCTCGGGTAAGACATGAAGTCTTACTAAGAATTTCATCCACTAAAGAGGAGATGAAATTCAATAAGAAGAGAAATTCGACCCAAAGTCCATCGACTCCCAAGAGACAATGGGAAGAATTTGGGAAGTGCGCCCTAAGAGATTAGCTTGGTTGACCCAACTCGGTCAAGACCTTGGGCGCATTAAAGAAGTAAGTGTTGAATCACCACGGGAAATTCCCTCAAGAAAGAAGAGAAGGATGAAACCTTAGCCTGGGAAGCAAGGTCTAACAAGGACCTTAAGGTCAAGCAAGCACCAACACCAAGGAAGGAGGATCATCAGCTCGTCGGCGCATCGTGATCAAAGCATCTAACCAGATTATTCACTTGGGATCGAGAAACCTTAACCCATCCTAGCCGAATTCCTTTCCCTCCCTCGGAAAATCGGCCCCTTCCTTATTTCAAAACCCTTTCTACCCTTCAGACCCCATTCTCAATCCCATGTTTTAACGATTCCATACAAATGGCAACCTCACAACCTAAGTTGCAACCTCGAAAACTCGATCCTAAATTCCTGAATTCACCGTGTCCTCAAGTTTGAAACCCACTCTCTTAGCCCTGTAAACCTAATCGTTCCCAAAAACCCAACACACAAAGGCGTGCAAGTATACAACTTCCCCGTGGAATACCTTCTCTATAGGACCACGGTTCTTCTCTTGACTCGTTAACCCTGCAATTATTTCCAAGCTTCGGGGACGAAGCTTCTCGTAAGGGGGGGAGAGTGTAACACCCCGTGTTACGGCCTTCAATCCCGGATTAATTATTTAATTAATCCCGTTAATAATAATTAAATATGATTTAATTCGGTTAGGTTTCCCTTTAATTAATTAATAAGGCCCACCATGAACCGTGGGCCCTTGCCTAAATTAGAGCCTTAAGCCTATTAGGAATAAAGAAAGTAAACCCTTTACTATTCAGATTCTGATTAGGAATCCTAGACTTAGTTTTCTATTAGGAATAAAGGAAGTAGGTCTTTTACTATTCAGATTATGATTAGGATTCTCTTTAATTAATTAATATGGTCCACTATGGACCATGGAACCCAATCCTCAGTCCCAAAAGGAATAGAATTAGCAAGCCTATAATATTAGTTCCTAATTAGGACTCCCAAATATATAAATAGGGGACTTAAGAGGCACCTAGAACCCCCCACACGCCTAAACGCCCCACCACCCCAAGAGAGCTCCAAGAATTCCCTTAGAAGAAAGCAAGAAAGCAAGAAAGCTTAAAGAAAGACCCTTCATAGCCAAGGAACTAATTAAGGCTAAGAGGTAACCCATGTCTCAACAAAACCTATTTTCATAGCTATGATTTCCCCCCTTAGGGTTTCCCCATATTATTGTGTATTAATGACTTGTGATGATTATTGTTGATGATTGATGTGATGATCCCATGGGGGATCTTGATAATCTTGATATTGAGAGATTCTTGATAATTATGATATTCTTGATGATTATATGGAGTTCTTGATGATTATGTGTTGTTCTTGATAATTGGGTGATGATCTTGATGTTTATGTGTTATTCTTACCGAATCTTGCAATTAGAAGACGAACCGTATTCTTGTTGATATAAAAGTGATTAGAACCCTAGGTTGTATCGTATGATCTTATTCTTGGATTATCGGGTGGGGAAATCGCATGTTTTGGTGTTGATTATATTTAGAAAAGTATGATAGGTTATGTGCCGATCGTTTCTTGTATTTGATTCGTTAATTGTGTACGTGTTGTCGTTAATCGCGTTGTAAAGTGTCTAAGCATGGTTTCGGGTTCCACAATGGTTCCCGGGGCGAAATTGTGTGATAAGAGTCAGTGGGGGGTAGGTGGGGGGTAGGGGACCCGCCACCTACCCACGGCCGGAAAGTGTGTCTCCGGCAGCGAGCAGCCGGCGGGCGGGCAGCTACCCGCCGACGACCCGCTGCCCGGAACAGTGAGATCCGGCGGGCTGCCGGCGGGTGGCCCCCACCCACCGGCTACCCGCTGGAAATTCCCCCACCCCGGGATCCCGGCTTCCCCGTTTGATGTTTCCCCGTTCCCCGTGGTGTCCCAACGGACTCCGTTTATCGTGCCTATGTCTAGTTTGATGTTTCGGGTACCGTTCGTAGGTTTATGAGTCTATTATATTGCATGCTAGTTGAATTGGTATCCCGTTGACCTAGGTGGAAGGAGTATGAACCCCTTAGGACTATTCTTAGTATGTGATGGATCACGCGTAGGTTTTGTTATGCGCTTTCTCCCCCTTCCCAATGTGTAATATGGGTTGCATGTGCTTGCGGTGTGATATGTGTGTGTGTTACCCCAATTCGGTTGCGATCGGATTGGTTATCCTGAGCTGCGGTTCAGAAGCTGGCTGCGGTCAGATTGATACTCTTGGGCTGCGGTCCACCGTTTGGTTGCGATCAAACGTTTCTATACGAGCTGCGGTTCGTCCTTTTCCCTGGCTGCGGTCAGATGACATTCTCTTGGGCTGCGGTCCACTGTTTGGTTGCGATCAAATGTTATGATGAGCTGCGGTTCATCGGTCGGTTGCGATCGACCCCTCCGTGTTGCGATACGGGGCAGGGTGCTGCGGGGCCGTGTCAGAGCTATATGCGCTGACCCTCATGTATGGGCATGCGATTGGTCCTGTGGCGCCAACAAAGTGTGCTATGTGTTGTGATATGGATGAGTTGTGATTATGAGTGTCTTGGAGGGATGTGACTATGGGATTATATTGGGGATCGTTTATGTTGAGTTATGACTATTGTTTATGCTTTACCTCATATGCCTTAACTACCGTGAACTGCATATGCTCGTTTTAACTGTTGCTTGTGTCTGGCCTTATCTATCGAGTCATTCCCGGTTTTAAAGCTAGAGTTCGTAGGATATATCTTCATGCTCAAAATGGTTTTCGTATATCTATATATATCCCTATATGTATTGTATTTCAACGCGTTGGAGTGGGTTACCAGCATCTCTCGCTGAACAGATATATTTGGCTTTCAGGCACAGAGGACTAGAGCACTGGAGCGCGCTAGAACTGGAGCGTAGAAGTAGATTAGTTTCCCTTTCGGCCTGCGTGCCATGCTTATGCCTTTACATTATTGAGGATATTAGTTAGTTAGCCTGTGCACCTGAGTTCTCTAGCTCAGGTGTGGCATAGCACCCCTGTAACACCCCGTGTTACGGCCTTCAATCCCGGATTAACTATTTAATTAATCCCGTTAATAATAATTAAATATGATTTAATTCGGTTAGGTTTCCCTTTAATTTATTAATAAGGCCCACCATGAACCGTGGGTCCTTGCCTAAATTAGAGCCTTAAGCCTATTAGGAATAAAGAAAGTAAACCTTTTACTATTAAGATTCTGATTAGGAATCCTAGACCTAGTTATCTATTAGGAATAAAGGAAGTAGGTCTTTTACTATTCAGATTATGATTAGGATTCTCTTTAATTAATTAATATGGTCCACTATGGACCATGGAACCCAATCCTCAGTCCCAAAAGGAATAGAATTAGCAAGCATATAATATTAGTTCCTAATTAGGACTCCCAAATATATAAATAGGGGACTTATGAGGCACCTAGAACCCCCCCCCCACAAGATTAACGCCCCACCACCCCAAAAAGAGCTCCAAGAATCCCCTTAGGGGAAATCAAGAAAGCAAGGAAGCTTAAAGAAAGATCCTTCATAGCCAAGGAATTAATTAAGGCTAAGAGGTAACCCATGTCTCAACAAAACCTATTTTCATAGTTATGATTCCCCCTTAGGGTTTCCCCATATTATTGTGTATTAATGACTTGTGATGATTATTGTAGATGATTGATCCCATGGGGGATCTTGATAATCTTGATATTGGGAGATTCTTGATAATTATGGAATTCTTGATGATTATATAGATTTCTTAATGATTATGTGTTGTTCTTGATAATTGTGTGATGCTCTTGATGTTTATGTGTTATTCTTACCGAATCTTGCAATTAGAAGACGAACCGCATACTTGTTGATATAAAAGTGATTAGAACCCTAGGTTGTATCGTATGATCTTATCCTTGGGTTATCGGGTGGGGAAATCGCATGTTTGGGTGTTGATTATATTTAGAAAAGCATGATAGGTTGTGTGCAGTTCGTTTCTTGTATTCGATTCGTTAATTGTCTACGTGTTGTCGTTAATTGCGTTGTAAAGAGTCTAAGCATGGCTCCGGGTTCCACAAAGGTTCCCGGGACATTATTGTGTGAAAAGAGTCAGTGGGGGGTGGGTGGGGGGGTAGGGGACCCGCCACCTACCCACGGCCGAGAATCACCGCCCGGCAGCGGGTAGCCGGCGGGCGGGCAGCTGCCCGCCGGCGACCCGCTGCCCGGAACAGTAAAACCGGCGGGCAGCCGGCGGGTGGTCCCCACCCACCGGCTACCCGCTGGAAATTCCCCCACCCCGGGATCCCGGCTTCCCCGTTTGATGTTCCCCCGTTCCTCGTGGTGTCCCAACGAACTCCGTTTATCGTGCCTATGTCTAGTTTGATGTTTCGGGTACCGTTCGTAGGTTTATGAGTCTATTGTATTGCATGCTAGTTGAATTGGTATCCCGTTGACCTAGGTGGAAGGAGTATGAACCCCTTAGGACTATTCTTAGTATGTGATGGATCACGCGTAGGTTTTGTTATGCGCTTTCTCCCCCTTCCCAATGTGTAATATGGGTTGCATGTGCTTGCGGTGTGATATGTGTGTGTGTTACCCCAATTCGGTTGCGATCGGATTGGTTATCCTGAGCTGCGGTTCAGAAGCTGGCTGCGGTCAGATTGATACTCTTGGGCTGCGGTCCACCGTTTGGTTGCGATCAAACGTTTCTATACGAGCTGCGGTTCGTCCTTTTCCCTGGCTGCGGTCAGATGACATTCTCTTGGGCTGCGGTCCACTGTTTGGTTGCGATCAAATGTTATGATGAGCTGCGGTTCATCGGTCGGTTGCGATCTACCCCTCCGTGTTGCGATACGGGGCAGGGTGCTGCGGGGCCGTGTCAAAGCTATATGCGCTGACCCTCATGTATGGGCATGCGATTGGTCCTGTGGCGCCAACAAAGTGTGCTATGTGTTGTGATATGGATGAGTTGTGATTATGAGTGTCTTGGAGGGATGTGACTATGGGATTATATTGGGGATCGTTTATGTTGAGTTATGACTATTGTTTATGCTTTACCTCATATGCCTTAACTACCGTGAACTGCATATGCTCGTTATAACTGTTGCTTGTGTCTGGCCTTATCTGTCGAGTCATTCCCGGTTTTAAAGCTAGAGTTCGTAGGATATATCTTCATGCTCAAAATGGTTTTCGTATATCTATATATATCCCTATATGTATTGTATTTCAACGCGTTGGAGTGGGTTACCAGCATCTCTCGCTGAACAGATATATTTGGCTTTCAGGCACAGAAGAATAAGTCACTGGAGCGCGCTAGAACTGGAGCGTAGAAGTAGATTAGTTTCCCTTTCGGCCTGCGTGCCATATTATGCATTGTGTTTCAATGGATATTAGTTAGACAGCCTGTGCACCTGGGTTCTCTAGCCCAGGTGTGGCATAGCATCCCGAACACTTGTATTATATTCTGGGATTTAATAAGATTCTACCTTTATTATAAGCTTTAAAAAGTCTTAAAAATCTGGGGTGTTACAGTTGGTATCAGAGCCTAAGTTTGACCCTAGGATAAAAATCTTAAGACCGGACTTTAGGACATTAAGCTTGAACTCTAGGTATTTAGGAACATAGGACTCAGGAATCTTAGGACGCGCGGTAAGATTGTGAAACCTACACATAACCTCCCCTCACTTTATCCCTCACTAATTTAAGGAACCTCCCCCTACACTTACCGCACCAGGTAAGGGTGCGAATAGATAAGTTTACTTCCACAACTGGGTAACGTACACTTACCCGATAAATCGCCTCGTCCTAACTCCCGTCAAAAGACTTGACAAGGACCCTGACCAAAGAAAAGGAAGATTTGGATGACTACTAAGAAGAGGCGTTACTGTCAGGACTGCTAAAAGGGATGGACTGCAATACGCACCAACCCAGGGTAACCACGATAACCCCCGAGTCAGACAAATGACATGCACCTTCCGACAAGTTGCCTTATCTCGGCAAACCCGAGTTGCGGCTACAACAAACAGGAAGGAGAACTAGGACACCTATTAAAGTAGCGAAGGAACGACACCATTAGTCGAATCCTTGGGTGCAAGGTAAGTATATCGCGACACCTTGCGACCCCACCACCCCAATTTAAAATATCATCCGCCCTGAAACCCCAGCATCTTGATACCCCTATTTGTTGAAAACTCCCACCCCGAATCCTTAATTACCTTAAGAGCAAATTCGCAACCGTCATGACCTTGCTCACCCTTTGTTGCGCTTAACCCAAACCCTCGAGAACCCTAAATTGTTATTGCCCTTACTCTAAGTTCATATCCCCACTCCGTTTGGAAACCCTGTTAAAAACCATAGAGCAGCATAAGGCCCTTACCCTACCCAGGGGCGTGAAGAACCGACATTCATTGATTCAATATTAAAATAAGTTGTTAGATTGGAATCGACGAAGTAGGGGAGGTTACGAATACGTATCACCCCACCCTTGCACGAAAATCGTGAAGGCTTCACGAGAAACCATAGCCTGTACGTACGCCACCGAAGAACGCCATGCGTTGACAAGAGCGGGCAAACAAATACGTGCAATGTGTCAGGGGCCCTCGCTACAGAAAACATCGTCATATAGGTGCAACAGGCCGAACCTCAAGGAGGACCTAAAGCCTTGCTAAGAATTTCATCCACCAAGGAAGGGATGAAACCCAATAGAACAAGAAAGACTAACCCGAAACCCCCCTTACCCTTAAGAACCCTCGGCAAGGATTAGGAGTCAAGACCTAGGGGTTTGACCCACTAAACCGACTGGGTCCAGACTTCTGGACATCCGAGGGGAACGTGCACGAAAACCATCACGAGAATTCCCCTGGAAGCCATAGAGACGAAGGGGACTTCGACACGGGAAGAGAAGATCAAACGAAAATCTTAGAATCAAACAAAGCCAAGGAAAATGGGATCACCAGTTCGACTGCACGCCACAACCAAGCCCCAAACAGGCATAATCACTCGAAGCCAAGAGTCCTTAGCCCCTTTCCCTCCCCTTGCCAATCAAGTACCATTTCGTTAAAGAATCCGTCCTATCACTCCAAACCTCGCTCTTAATCCCTCATTACAGACAAACCCGTACAAGGTGGCAACCTTCCTTCCTGTATTACGACCTTGAGACATCGACCCTATCCGCCCCTCGACTTTGAAACCTAGCCCTTGCACTTCTTACACCCCTTTAAACCCAGACCAAGAAAAATAGATATATATATGTATGTATATCTACCACTAGAACTCGTGCTTAAGGATCAATGAACATTATACGATGGGTCATCCTATGTATCCAAGTCCCTTTTATTGTGCACAAGGGCATGGGACTTGTCAGGACATGAATCTGTGCATTTTTGGGGTCTTTCCCGAAGGAATTGACTACTCCTAGTCACTTTCCCGCGGGTCCCCAACGGGTCCTTGATGGGACCTTGGCGGGTCCTTGGCAGGAGCTTGGCAGGCGGACGACCGCCCACCTCGCGCCCACTGGTACAATGTGCTGATTTCTTAACCCCTCATTTTATTGATTTGTGGCGCACTTGTGTGCCTCGATTGAGGAATGTGAGTCTTGGGTAAGGAACCATGGACCACCCAAACATAGTGTCCTACGTAAAAGACCTTGACGCACGAGACACCATCGGGAAATCACAATCAATTACATTGCACGAGTAATTGAAGTTGGATCCTACGATACAACCGACTAGGGATGTTTGGCATAAAGGATTGCGCAAACCAAGGAGGCGAGTTGGGAACTCGTGCAAAGAACCCATGAAAACCTTAAAAGTCAAAATGCTAAGGATGGACCGAGACTCCTCCAAACCATGGACATCGTTCGAGCAAATCAGAGGACTCCTTACAAGTTGTATGAAGAACTACGTAGCCCATGGTGCTAAGCAAAAGGGTGAAGAACACATTCGCGCCAAGACTTCAAGGGTCATTAAGGACCCACAAGGGAATGAGGTGACTCGTAAAGTCGCCGAGTCATCCCACAACGAGATTTGGTAACCGACTGCGCTTTAAAAGAAAAAGGGCACGCAAGGACACCTTCATCATTAAAAATAACACAAACAGGGCACAACAATGCCGAACCTCGGGTAAGACATGAAGTCTTACTAAGAATTTCATCCACTAAAGAGGAGATAAAATTCGATAAGAAGAGAAATTCAACCCAAAGTCCATCGACTCCCAAGAGACATTGGGAAGAATTTGGGAAGTGCGCCCTAAGAGATTGGCTTGGTTGACCCAACTCGGTCAAGACCTTGGGCGCATTAAAGAAGTAAGTGTTGAATCACCACGGGAAATTCCCTCAAGAAAGAAGAGAAGGATGAAACCTTAGCCTGGGAAGCAAGGTCTAACAAGGATCTTAAAGTCAAGCAAGCACCAACACCAAGGAAGGAGGATCATCAGCTTGTCGGTGCATCGTGATCAAAGCATCTAACCAGATTATTCACTTGGGATCGAGAAACCTTAACCCATCCTAGCCGAATTCCTTTCCCTCCCTCGGAAAATTGGCCCCTTCCTTATTTCAAAACCCTTTATACCCTTTAGACCCCATTCTCAATCCCATGTTTTAACGATTCCATACAAGTGGCAACCTCACAACCTAAGTTGCAACCTCGAAAACTCGATCCTAATTCTTGAATTCACCGTGTCCTCAAGTTTGAAACCCACTCTCTTAGCCCTGTAAACCTAATCGTTCCCAAAAACCCAACACACATAGGCGTGCAAGTATACAATTTCCCCGTGGAATACCTTCTCTATAGGACCACGGTTCTTCTATTGACTCGTTAACCCTGTAATGATTTCCAAGCTTCGGGGACAAAGCTTCTCGTAAGGGGGGGAGAGTGTAACACCCCGTGTTACGGCCTTCAATCCCGGATTAACTATTTAATTAATCCCGTTAATAATAATTAAATATGATTTAATTCGGTTAGGTTTCCCTTTAATTAATTAATAAGGCCCACCATGAACCGTGGGCCCTTGCCTAAATTAGTGCCTTAAGCCTATTAGGAATAAAGAAAGTAAACCTTTTACTATTCAGATTCTGATTAGGAATCCTAGACCTAATTATCCATTAGGAATAAAGGAAGTAGGTCTTTTACTATTCAGATTATGATTAGGATTCTCTTTAATTAATTAATATGGTCCACTATGGACCATGGAACCCAATCCTTAGTCCCAAAAGGAATAGAATTAGCAAGCCTATAATATTAGTTCCTAATTAGGACTCCTAAATATATAAATAGGGGACTTAAGAGGCACCTAGAACCCCCCCCCCCCCCCACAAGATTAACGCCCCACCACCCCAAAAAGAGCTCCAAGAATCCCCTTAGGGGAAATCAAGAAAGCAAGGAAGCTTAAAGAAAGATCCTTCATAGCCAAGGAATTAATTAAGGCTAAGAGGTAACCCATGTCTCAACAAAACCTATTTTCATAGTTATGATTCCCCCTTAGGGTTTCCCCATATTATTGTGTATTAATGACTTGTGATGATTATTGTTGATGATTGATGCGATGATCCCATGAGGGATCTTGATAATCTTGATATTGGGAGATTCTTGATAATTATGGAATTCTTGAGGATTATATAGAGTTCTTGATGATTATGTGTTGTTCTTGATAATTGTGTGATGCTCTTGATGTTTATGTGTTATTCTTACCGAATCTTGCAATTAGAAGACGAACCGCATACTTGTTGATATAAAAGTGATTAGAACCCTAGGTTGTATCGTATGATCTTATCCTTGGGTTATCGGGTGGGGAAATCGCATGTTTGGGTGTTGATTATATTTAGAAAAGCATGATAGGTTGTGTGCAGTTCGTTTCTTGTATTCGATTCGTTAATTGTCTACGTGTTGTCGTTAATTGCGTTGTAAAGTGTCTAAGCATGGTTTCGGGTTCCACAAAGGTTCCCGGGACATTATTGTGTGAAAAGAGTCAGTGGGGGGTAGGTGGGGGGGTAGGGGACCCGCCACCTACCCACGGCCGAGAATCACCGCCCGGCAGCGGGTAGCCGGCGGGCGGGCAGCTGCCCGCCGGCGACCCGCTGCCCGGAACAGTAAAACCGGCGGGTGGTCCCCACCCACCGGCTACCCGCTGGAAATTCCCCCACCCCGGGATCCCGGCTTCCCCGTTTGATGTTCCCCCGTTCCCCGTGGTGTCCCAACGAACTCCGTTTATCGTGCCTATGTCTAGTTTGATGTTTCGGGTACCGTTCGTAGGTTTATGAGTCTATTGTATTGCATGCTAGTTGAATTGGTATCCCGTTGACCTAGGTGGAAGGAGTATGAACCCCTTAGGACTATTCTTAGTATGTGATGGATCACACATAGGCTTTGTTATACGTTTTCTCCCCCTTCTTAATGTGTAATATGGGTTGCATGTGCTTGCTATGTGTTATGTGTGTGTTACCCCAATTCGGTTGCGATCGGATTGGTTTTCCTGAGCTGCGGTTCAGAAGCTGGCTGCGGTCAGATTGATACTCTTGGGCTGCGGTCCACCATTTGGTTGCGATCAAACGTTTCTATACGAGCTGCGGTTCGTCCTCCTTCCTGGCTGCGGTCAGATGACATTCTCTTGGGCTGCGGTCCACTGTTTGGTTGCGATCAAACACTATGATGAGCTGCGGTTCATCGGTCGGTTGCGATCGACCCCTCCGTGTTGCGATACGGGGCAGGGTGCTGCGGGGCCGTGTCAGAGCTATATGCGCTGACCCTCATGTATGGGCATGCGATTGGTCCTGTGGCGCCAACAAAGTGTGCTATGTGTTGTGATATGGATGATTTGTGATTATGAGTATCTTGGAGGGATGTGACTATGGGATTATATTGGGGATCTTTATGTTGAGTTATGACTATTGTTTATGCTTTACCTCATCTGCCTTAACTACCGTGAACTGTATATGCTCGTTATAACTGTTGCTTGTGTCTGGCCTTATCTGTCGAGTCATTCCCGGTTTTAAAGCTAGAGTTCGTAGGATATATCTTCATGCTCAAAATGGTTTTTGTATATCTATATATATCCCTATATGTATTGTATTTCAACACGTTGGAGTGGGTTACCAGCATCTCTCGCTGAACAGATATATTTGGCTTTCAGGCACAGAGGACTAGAGTACTGGAGCACGCTAGAACTGGAGCGTAGAAGTAGATTAGTTTCCCTTTCGGCCTGCGTGCCATATTATGCATTGTGTTTCAATGGATATTAGTTAGACAGCCTGTCCACCTGGGTTCTCTAGCCCAGGTGTGGCATAGCATCCCGAACACTTGTATTATATTCTGGGATTTAATAAGATTCTACCTTTATTATAAGCTTTAAAATGTCTTAAAAATCTGGGGTGTTACAACCCTATACTCTTGTATTATGTTTTGGGATTTAATGGGATTTCACCTTTATTTTATAAGTTTTAAATGTCTTGAAAATCTGGGGTGTTACAGGGTGGATTCCCACTACCTTGTTCTTGAAGGTAAAGCTTTTGATCCGGAATCTTTTTCTAGTTCCTTGTTGGATATGCTTAGGTATCAAGGCTTGTTGGATGGGTTTCTCGCCATAAGGGCTGAGACATACCCGAGTTTGGTGAAAGAGTTTTACCGTCACATGGTTGTGACGAAGGAGGGTGAAAGGCTTGAAATCACCTCTAAGGTGAGGGGTGTAAAGGTTGTGCTTTCTGAGAAGAGGTTCGCTCAGTTGTTGAGTTTGTCTGCTACCGGAGTGGCTCAGTACAGTGATCATTCTTGGATTAGTACGGATACCATGGGGTACCGTGACTACTTGAGCTACTTGCTAAGCCGTACGAGTGGTTTCACTCAAGCCTCTAGGCCGGAAAAGAAGTGGTTGTCTGCGGACCAAAGGATCTTGGTGATGTTGGTATCGGACTGTCTGTTGCCCAACAATAACAACAGCAAGTTGTTGGGTAAGCTTGAGTGCACTTTTTCTTTCTGTCTGAAGAACATGGTTAAGTTCAACTTGCCTGCTTTGATGTTGCAACATATGGTGTTCTGCCGGGATCACAATCGGAAGAGTTTGCCTTATGGGATGGTGTTGAGTTGGATCTTGGTTAGGATGGGCGTCAGAGTGGATGGTTGTTCTCCTAAAGCTGTGGGAAATCTTGTGTTGGATGCCACCAACCTTCGGAGTTGTAACTTGTTTCAGTTGGATGATGGCGAGTACATCACACTTGAGGAAGTGGCAAGGAAGGCACCTGATGAACGGGCGGAGTTAGCAGCTGAGCTTGGAATCCATGCCGGGAAGTTGAGCCTCGCTGTTCAGAGCTTGGGAGGTGACGAAGAAGCCGAGGATGAAGCCAATCAAGAGGAAGAGGTGGGTGTGCCAGAAGCCGTTGAAGCTGAAGAAAGCGACTCGGAGAGTGAAGAGAACTGACGAAGAAGGGAAGCTCGCACCAAGAGGGAGCACGACCCCACGTCGCATGAAGAGCGTATTGTTGCTTTGCTTCGTCAGCAGAACCACATGATAGAGGATGGTTTTGATTTCATGAAGACGTAGTTCGTTGCTATGCACCATCGGCTAGATCAGGTGGAAGCCAGCTCGAGTCGTAGAGGAGAAGACGAGGAAGAGTCTGAGGAGTCGGAGAGCGAGTCCTTCTAGTAGTTGTGGTTACCTTGTTCGCCTTCTTCCTTGTTGTTGCTTTTCTTTAAGCGTTGACGCCGTTGTTTGGTTGCTTGTTGTTGCTTTTGTGCTTGCTTTGTTAGTAGCCTTGTGGCTTAGTTAGCTTTGCAGTGGTAGTAGTGTTTTGTGTTGGTTGTCTTGCTCTTAGTGTGTGGTAGAAGTAGATGTTGGTGTTGAGAATAGAGTTTGTGATGCTCAATCTACTCCTTTGATATGTTCTTGACAACTCTTGAATTGTTATGCCTTTCTTTTTGTTTGAAATCCTTGTGGAACCTTTGAGTTTGACCAAAAGGATTTGTTCTTGAACCTCTTGTCACAATGTCGTTTCTTATCACCGTTTGTTTCTAATTCGTCGTACCCAAGCTTCGGGGACGAAGCTTCTTTGAAGGGGGAGAGGATGTGACACCCCAAAAATCCACACTCAATCCATGGATTAATTGAGTAATTAATCCTATTTCATTTGAGGAATTAAATCCTAAAATCCTGATTTTTAATACTCAATAACTAGTATTTGACTAGTCAATCTTTAAGTTGAGTTGTACCTTGAGCTTTGAGGGGAGTTCCCTTGTCCCTTACACTTTCTAAAGCTTAGTAAGGGTATTCTTGACTTTTCACCAGGATTTAGTATTGTAACCTAACCTAGAAGACTTCTTCATTTCATTCCTTACAATTCCTAGAAAATTTCTCTACCTTCTCTCTAGAAAAGAGGTGTAGCTTATTCTCCAAGCCAAGTTGAGACCCTTGTCAAGATTCCAAGTTTTGCTTTCAAGATTCAACCTTTCACCTATTTGGGCATCTAGGAGGGTAAGATCTAAGTCTATCTTGTCTTTTTGGTTCCATCTTAGTTGTCTTTTTCTTAAAGGTAGGATCTTTATGATCTTTTGGTTTGATCTTGAAGTGGGTTTGGAAAGTAAGCCTTGTAAGAAGCTTGTTGAGGATAAAGTGGAGTCTTTTGGTCTACACGAGGTAACCCATGCTCTACTAAAACCTATTTTTCTTACCTATATGTGATTTCTTGGATTCTACTTGTGTTTTGCTATGAAATGTGAGGGTTTATGCATTTGTCTTGTGATATTGCATATCTAGAGCTTGTGTTTAGGGTTCTTGTGTGCCATTGCTTGGCATTTTCCATGGTTCAAGTCATTTTGTTGTATTGGGTGAGATTTGGCATGTTTTGGACTCGAACTTGTGTTTGGAGAAGAAAATCCCCGAAGGGATTTGTTGTGGTACAGGTGTGTACCCGCATGTACATGGCCTCGTGAGAAGGTGTTCCCGCGGGCGGAACCACGGGTGGGGCACTACCCGTGGGTCCACCCGCAGGTACATGGTTGGTGTTTTGATGGAATTTGTTCCCCGTGATTCGTTTGACTCGGTATTTGGTCTTTTGACTTCCCGATGTTCTTTTGTGGAACTTTTTTAGTGTCTTCTTGATGTTTCGTATGTCTAGAACTATACGGTAGGAATCCATGTAGGACTTTGGTGTCTTGAATCGTGCTAAGTGTTCAACATTGTGTTTCGTTGGACCGAGAGGTGTCTTGTGTGTTCCTCGGAACTATCTTGTGTTTCCCCGTTGATGAGCATGCTAGTTTGTTGTCTAAATGCTAGCGTGTGTGTGGTTTGTACCTTCCGTTAGTGTGATGATAACTTGTGTTATTCATCGTTGATGTTGTTGGGCTGTGACCCGTTCCTTGATTGAGTATGTTTCATACCTTCGTTGTGATCCGTTGTTTGAATCTTGTTGAGTTGTGGTGCGTGTGTGGCTTTTCCTGGATTGCACGATTAGTGGTATGGGACACTAGTCAACAAGGTATTGCAGCGGTCCTCATGGTGGCCGTGGCATGATTATGGAGTTGTGGCCTTTGTGTAAGGTTCACGTTTTTGGGGGATAACAGGTGTTATCCGGGCATGTGTGCCATGTGCGTGATCGGTACCTCGTGTACTATGAAATCGGTGGTTTTGTTGGAGATCTATTGGATAGGGGACCACGGTCCTCGGGGGTATAAGGTTGGACTGTATGTACAGGGGTCCTGGAGGTAAAGGTTGGAACTAGATATAAGGTTGGGGGTAGCCATAAGGTTGGAACAGGGCATAAGGAAGACATATCAATTCGTGACGGGTGATGTCACGAGGGCTTGTGTAGCCGTGGTTGTGTGTTTTCTCTTGTGACGTGTGTAGTCACAAAGGCAAGTGTTGCCTAGACATGTGTTGCCGTTTGTCGTGTCTTTATTCTTGTGGTGTTGTTATCCGTTGTGGTCTTGGGATGTGTTCCCGTGGTGTTTGTTGATGAGTGTTGAGTCTTGAGTTGGTGTTTACTCTTGGTTTTACACTTATATATGTATTCCGTTTCGAAATGATTTTTTTATATATACCCTACCTATGTATGAAACTTAACAGGTATTGGTGGGTTACCAGCATTATCGCTGACCGGGCGTCGTCCCAATGTTTATCTTTGTATCTTTCAGGTGATGTCTAGACGAGCGCGATGTTTAGAAGTCGGTAGTCTAGTACCTTTACCTTTGTTTTGTGGCTTGTGTGCCGTTGTAGTGCTAGACTATTACCTTTTGGGATAGATGTATACACTTGCAGATTGGCTGCCGTATCGTTTACCGGGTTTGGTAGACGTGGCATAACACCCCGCTTGGATTTCTTTTATCCAGTTTTCGTTTTATCTTCCGCTGTGCTAGTTTTGTGTATGATCTGTAGGTGTTAAGGCCTTTTTATATAGGTCATGTTTGGGGTGTGTTACAACCGGACTTGGTTATGATCCATCGTGTTCTAAAACCTTCAAGAAATTGACCAATTCTACTACTACTTTAAATAATAAAGTCCAAGTAGTAAAATTTGTAAAGGGTCAAGAAAGCACAGTGAGACAAGGAATTGTTTACCAAACTAATGTCAAAATTAATGCTGTTAGGCCGAAGCCTCAAAGAAGCAATATTTCGCCTAAATAGTATGTAAAAAGACAAAAGTTTGTTCCTAAATGGAAATACACCAATGAGTCTAGTGCACAAAGCCCTCATAGGAGAATGGGAAGGAATCCAAGAATTGAGGCAGAGAGATTTTATCCCTCTAAACAAGATTGGTTTGATGATATTAAACCATGGACTAAGTCCAGATTTAATGTCTATCATAGGCTCAAACAATCTACCTCCCACGTGTCAAAAAATCGAGTCAACTTTCAAAAACCGGCACAAAAATTGTTTTCAAAAATTAAATATGATTATAATGTGTTCAATGGTTACCAATCACCTAGACTTAGATCAGTGAGTACAAGGTGGATTTGGGTACCAAAAATGACTAACACCCAAGGACCCAAATCAAGTTGGGTACCTAAAAATGTGTAATTTATTTGCAGGAAGTTTGCTACTTCGATAGTGAATGTTCTAGACACATGACTGGAAATAAATATAGTCTTGTAAATCTTAAAAATATCGAAGGACCAAAAGTCGTATTCGGTGGAAATGAACGATACGGCGTAACCAAAGGAATTGGTACAATATCTCGAAATGGTTTGAAAATCGAAGATGTGTCCTTTGTTGAAGGTCTAAAATTCAACTTGTTAAGTACAAGTCAATTTTGTGACAAAGGATATCTAGTAGAGTTCTTCAAAGACAAGTAAAGAATAATTCCTCGGGAGAAGTTGTGCTCGAAGGAATAAGGAAGAAAAATATGTATGTTGTGGATTGGAATACAACCAAAGAATCAGTGTGCCTACTAGCAAACAACTCACGCGCAACAAGTTGGGAATGACATAAGAAGTTGAATCATTTAAACTTCAAGACTATCAACAAGCTAGCAAGAAACAAACTCGTTGAAGGTCTACCCGACATTATCTACAAGAAAGATCAAATATGTGATGTTTGCCAAAGAGGAAAGCAAGTCAAGTCATCATTCAAATACAAAGCTCAAGAATCTACAACAAGACCGCTAAGTCTACTACACATGGATCTATTTGGTCCAGTAGACCCTGCAAGTCTAAGTGGTAAGAAATATACACTAGTTGTTGTTGATGATTTTTCCAGATACACATGGACGATATTTCTCAAGAAGAAAAATGAAGTGGAGCAAAATTTGCCAGAACTACTTAAGCTACTACAAAAAGAGAAAGACTTGAAAATTGCAAAAATCCGAACTGATCGTGGAACTGAGTTCGTGAATCAAGTAATTGAAGCCTACTGCAATTCTCAAGGAATTATACATCAATTATCTGCCGCACGTACACCTCAACAAAATGTTGTAGCCGAAAGAAGAAATAGAATGCTAAAAGAAGCCGCACGAGTGATGATTACATCAGCCGAGCTACCTAAAAGATATTGGGCTGAAGCAATCAACACCGCTTGCTATACGAAAAATCGAAGCTTGATACACAAGTCTTACAATAAGACTCCGTACGAATTATGGAACGGGAGAAAACCTAAACTTAGCTATTTTCATACTTTTGGCATCAAATGTTTTATTCTTAATAATGGTAAAACATATTTAAAGACTTTTGATGAGCGTGCAGATGAAGGAATATTTTTGGGATATTCATCTACCAGCAAAGCATTCAGAGTATTGAACAAGAAATCAGTGGTGGTAGAAGAATCAATTCATGTTACATTCGATGAAGCTCATAAGAAGGAAACTCAGAGCAACAAAAATGATCAGGAAAGTTGTCAAGTTGAAAAATCATTTAATGATACTGACATATCTTTTAAAGGTCAAATTGTACAGGGTATGGAGCAATTGGACATTGATTGCAATAGTGAAGGACACGTGGAAATCAATGAAGATCCCCACGTGGAAAATCAAAATTCTCAAGTTGAAACACAAGTTGTAGATCAATCTGATGAGAAAAATATGTCCACCTCCAACTTACCTACTGAGCAAGGAAACGTGGAAAGCCCATGCTACCTACAACCTGACTTGAGATGGCTCAAAAATCACCCTCCAGAGCTAGTGATTGGAGATCCACGAGAAGGAGTAAAAACAAGGTCCTCAAATATAGATACTTTATTTTCTTGTTTTCTTTCTCAGGTGGAGCCCACAAGCATTGAAGAAGCTCTAAGTGATCCAGATTGGATTAATGCAATGCAAGAAGAGCTAGATCAATTTAAAAGAAGTGACGTATGGGAATTAGTTCCAAGACCTGAAAATTACAATGTAATTGGAACAAAATGGGTATTTCGAAACAAAGCAAATGAGGATGGAATTGTCATTCGAAATAAAGCACGATTAGTGACAAGAATTTGCACCCGTACAAGACTAGAAGCCATCAGAATATTTCTAGCTTATGCCGCGTACAAGAATTTCACTGTCTATCAAATGGACATGAAAAGTGCATTTCTAAACAGCTTACTTGAAGAGGAAGTCTACGTTGAGCAACCACCCAGTTTCGAGGTAAAAGGTGATATTAATAATGTCTACAGATTAAAGAAGGCGTTGTATGGATTAAAACAAGCACCGAGAGCTTGGTATGACACCCTATCAACGTTCTTAATTAACTGTGGTTTCACAAAAGGCCTTGTTGATAAAACCTTATTTAGAATTCAAGAAAATGATCACATTTTATTGGTACAAATTTATGTTAATGATATTATCTTTGGAAGTATTAATAAAATTCTTTGTGAGAAATTTTCTAAGCTTATGCAGAATAAGTTTGAGATGAGCATGATGGAGAGTTGAACTACTTTCTTGGACTACAAGTAAAGCAACTCAACGAAGGGATATTCATCAATCAGGCCAAATACACGAAAGATCTCATAAAGAAATTTGGTCAAGATGGAAAATCCTCAATCATGATCCCGATGAGCACATGCATCTTTAAGATTGGATAAAGATGATGAAGGCAAGGACGTTGACGAAACAAAATATCGAGGAATGATTGGATCATTACTATACCTCACTGCAAGCCGACCAGATATATCTTACTCAGTGGGAGTATGTGCTAGGTTCCAGTCAAAGCCAAAAGAAAGTCATTTTCTTGCTACCAAGAAAATCATCCGATACCTAAAAGGAACAGTCAATGTGGGATTATGGTATCCCAAAGAAGGTAATTTTACACTAACCGGTTTCAAGATGCAGATTTTGCAGGATGTAAAATCGATCAAAAAAGTACCTCAGGGACATGCCAGTACTTATGGGGAAGATTGGTATCATGGTTTAGCAAAAAGCAAAACTCCATAGCTACAAGCACAGCCGAAGCTGAATATATAGCTGCTGGGAGTTGTTGTGCGCAAATTCTTTGGATGAAACAACAGCTGAAAGATTATGGCATGAATTGTGAAAATGTCAACATATTGTGTGACAAAACAAGTGTCATAGCCATAACACACAATCCCGTGTTACATTTGTAACACCCCCCAAACAATGCCCAAATAAAGCCCTAACACATGCAGATTAAACAACAAAACTAGCACAGCGGAAGATAAAACAGAAACTGGATAAAAAGGAAATCCAACGGGGTGTTATGCCACGTCTACCGAACTCGGTAACGCTAAGGGGACAATCTGCAAGTGTATATAACTATCCCAAAACATCAATCTAACTATCTGGGCGCACAGGCCACAAAAACAACAAGGTTAAAGGTGCTAAGCTACCAGGCTCTAGACATCGCGCTCGTCTAAACATCACCTGAAAGATACAAAGATAAACATTGGGACGACGCCCGGTCAGCGATAATGCTGGTAACCCACCAATACCGTTAAGTATCATACATAGGTAGATATAAGATAGAAAACCATTTTCGAAACGGAATGCATAAGTATATAAGTTAAAAGCCAAGATCAAAAGACAACACAAGACTCATCACTCTCAAGGATAACACCGGGAACACATCCCAAACCGCAAAGGTTAACCACAACACAAAGAAATAAGACTCACACATGGCAACACATGCCCTTGTGACTACACACGTCACAAGAAAGAGAACTCACCACAATGGCTACACAAGCCCTCGTGACATCACCCATCACGAGTTGATATGCCTTCCTTATGCCCTGTTCCAACCTTATGCCATCCAACAAACCTTGAAACTTAAGCAAATCCAACAAGGAACTTGAAAAAGATTCCGGATCAAAAGCTTTACCTTTAAGCACAAGGTAGTGGGCATCCAACCATTCCGCTTTCCTAGCCAAACTTGACCTTCTAGGCATGGTAGGAGATGATCCAAAGCTCAACAAGCAAAGCCCACAACTTCTTCTTCACACCCACACTACCTCTCACTCTCCCGAGCTCTCTCTCTCTCTCTCGCGCTGTTCTCGGCGTCACGGCAACAGCAGCTCGGCGGCGGCGGTGCAGCGAAGCTCCGGCAATGGGCGACGAAGGCCGACGGTGTGGCGGTTCGGTGGTGGCTGGCGACGGGTTGGGAAGGGGTGCTACGGGTTGGGTGCTCTCACGGGTAGAGAAGAGAAGAAGAGAAGAAGAAAAGAGAATTTGGGAATTTAGGGATTTGGGAGAAAAATTGGGGAAAAGATGATTAAATTTGGGAATTTTGGGTAAAGAGGGAAAATTATGGATTAAAAGGAATTAGAATTGGGTAGGTTCCAAGAAAGATAATTAGCTCAAGTGGTTTAGAAGTTGGGTAGAAAAGAAATAGGCTAGGGTTGGAAACTCAAAGACTATAATTAAACTTTAGGCTTGATTTTTAGAATGCACAAGGAAGAATCTTGGCAAGAATTTTTCTATTTCTAAATTCAAAGAATACTTGGAAATTTTAGGAAGCTCACAAGGAATTGTTGTAAGAACAACCAAGTGTAGGGATCGGAGAATTGGTCTAAGCACAAGATATTCCAAGGATAGATGGCTACTCTACAACAAGATTGAGATGCCAACTTAAAGAAAGCACTTAGCAAGAAAAGAGTCTATACTAAGCATCCAACGAATTACTAACAAGGAAAGCATGCCAAGGATTGCCAAACAAAGACAACTACGAAACACAAGATAACACTCAAGGCAACCAAGAACACAACACTCTCGGGAAAACAAGGATAGGCTCGAAAACAAGGGTTACCTGCTAACTCTTCCTCCACCAAACCCTCCGACTCCGCCTGCGAACGCACCATCACGAAGACTCTTCCAGGAGGTCTAGCTCCAACAGCTCCGCGACTCGAACCAGCTCCCGATGCTCCTACGGCTCCTGAGGGTGGCGGCAGCGCTCTCTGGCCAGCTAACAAGGGACACTCCGCGATCTTGTGACCAGCAACACCACAACGGAAACACCTAAACGCCTGGCCTTGACAACCTTGGCCTACGTGCATCTTCCCACATCTTCGACAAACAGCCGACTTAGCTTGATCCCGGTGCTCCATTCTGACAGGTCCTTGAGAAGAAGATGACGCAACTCTAGCCGGGAAACTCAGTCGGGGCTTCTTGAAGGCAGAAGGAACTCCGCTCTCAACTCACTTCTTGGCTAGCTCAAACGAACTCTTCTGAAGCTGCTGCACGCGATACAGATCCGCGGCACTCAGGTACGCATCCTTAAGAGAACTTGGCCTACTCACCGTCAGCGCTTTTCGTGCCTCATAATTCAGACCGGCAACGAAACGCTCAACCTTAGCAAGCTCCGCAGGCACAAGCATCCTTGCGAAGCGCGCTAGCTCCAGGAACTTCTTGTGGTACTCCACCACAGATAAGGGTCCCTGCTGCAGATGAAGGAACTCATCAAACATGGATGCGCGCACATGTGCAGGATAGAACCTTTCACGCATCCGGTCCTTAAGAGCTGTCCAACCAAACTCTGGTTCTTCAAGAAGAGCCGGGCCCTTGTGGATCCACCACAAGTCCGCTTCTTGGCAGAAGTAGAACGTTTCCAGTTCTACTCTCCTTTCTTCAGGGCAGCCTACCACGGAGAAAACCTTATCGAACACCCGTAGCCACTCTTCAAGGACTACAGGGTCTTCATCGCCAGCGAAGGATTGCGGCCGATGACTCGACACTAAACGACCTACGTCACGGTGCCCAGCAGGTGGAGGAGGCGGCACAGCGTGATTGTTGTTCAACAGAGCTTCACTGAGCGTCTGCATGGTCTGGGTCAGCTGATGCAGATTCTGAGTTAGCTGCTCGTTGGTCGGGGTCTCCGGGGTGCGAGCACGAGGACGAGGAGGCATCGCGGCTTCTACAACAACAACACGATAAGCGAAGCAACAACCAAGGAACATGAAACAACACACAGCTCACCGTGCAACCTAGAGTCCTAAGCCTAACACTTAGCTTCTTAAGGTGGCTTAGAGGTCTCAAAACACACTTAACCACTTAGAAAGTCTAGACTTAACTCTTCCTAGGCTCTAAACCTATGCTCTGATACCAACTGTAACACCCCCCAAACAAGGCCCAAATAAAGCCCTAACACATGCAGATTAAACAACAAAACTAGCACAGCGGAAGATAAAACAGAAATTGGATAAAAAAGAAATCCAACGGGGTGTTATGCCACGTCTACCGAACTCGGTAACGCTAAGGCGACAATCTGCAAGTATATATAACTATCCCAAAACATCAATCTAACTATCTGGGCGCACAGGCCACAAAAACAACAAGGTTAAAGGTGCTAAGCTACCAGGCTCTAGATATCGCGCTCGTCTAAACATCACCTGAAAGATACAAAGATAAACATTAGGACGACGCCCGGTCAGCGATAATGCTGGTAACCCACCAATACCGTTAAGTATCATACATAGTCAGATATAAGATAGAAAACCATTTTCGAAATGGAATACATAAGTATATAAGTTAAAAGCCAAGATCAAAAGACAACACAGGACTCATCACTCTCAAGGATAACACCGGGAACACATCCCAAACCGCAAAGGTTAACCACAACACAAAGGAATAAGACTCACACATGGCAACACATGCCCTTGTGACTACACACGTCACAAGAAAGAGAACTCACCACAATGGCTACACAAGCCTTCGTGACATCACCCATCACGAGTTGATATGCCTTCCTTATGCCCTGTTCCAACCTTATAGCTACCCCCAACCTTGTACCTTCTTCCACCATTACCTCCAGGACCCCTGTACAGCCAAGTCCAACCTTATTCCGCCAGGACCGTCGTCCCCCACCAACAACCCGCCTATAAGACCACCAATTTCATAGTACACGAGGTACCGTACACACACATGGCACACATGCCCGGATAACACATGTTATCCCCCAATCACGTGAACCTCACACAAAGGCTACAGCTCCATAATCACGTCACGGCCACCACGAGGACCGCTGCAATACCTTGGTGACTATCGTCCAATACCACTAATCGTGCAATCCAGGTAAAGCCACACACGCACCACAACTCGCACGAGTCAAGCAACGGATTACAACGAAGGTATGAAACGTACTCGATCAAGGAATGGGTCACCACCCAACGACAACAACGATGTATAACACAAGTTAACATCAACCACACGAAAGGTACGAACAACACACACGCTAGCATTAAGACAACAAACTAGCATGCTTAACAACGGAGAAACTCAAGGTAGTTCCGAGGAACACACAAGACACCTCTTGGTTCAACGAAGCACAAAGTTGAACACTTAGCACGATTCAAGACACCAAAGATCCTACATGGATACCTACCATATAGTTCTAGACCAACGAAACATCAAGAAGACGCTCAAATAGTTCCACAAAAGAACAACGGGAAGTCAAAAGATCAAATACCGAGACAACCGAATCACGGGGAACAAATCCCAACATCTCCACAACCATGTACCCGCGGGTGGACTCACGGGTAGTGCCCCACCCGTGGTTCCGCCCGCGGGAACAATATCCCACGAGGCTGTGTTCCCGCGAGTAGGCGGCGGGTGGTGCCCTGCCCGCCGTTCCGCTCGCAGGAACATACCTGTTCCACAACAAATCCCTTCTGGGATTTTCTTCTCCAAACACAAATTCAAGTCCAAAACATGCCAAATCTCACCCAACACAACAAAATGACTTGAACCATGGAAAATGCCAAGCAATGGCACAAAGGAACCCTAAACACAAGCTCTAGATATGCAATATCACAAGATAAATGCATAAACCCTCACATTTCATAGCAAAGAACAAGTAGAATCCAAGAAATCACATATAGGTAAGCAAAATAGGTTTTGTAGAGCATGGGTTACCTCTTGTAGACCAAAAGACTTCACTTTACACCACAACAAGCTCCCCACAAAGCTTACTTCTCAAACCCACTTCAAGATCAAACCAAACGATCATAAAGATCCTAGCTTTAAGAAAAAGACAACTAAGATGGAACCAAAAAGACTAGATAAACTTAGATCTTACCCTCCTAGATGCCCAAATAGGTGAAAGGTTGAATCTTGGAAGCAAAACTTGGAATTTTGACAAGGGTCTCAACTTGGCTTGAAGAATAAGCTACTCTTCTTTTCTAGAGAGAAGGTAGAGATATTTTCTAAGAATTGTAAGGAATGGAATGAAGAAGTCTTCTAGGTTTAGGTTTCAATACTAACTCTTGGTGAAAAGACAAGGATACCCTTACTAAGCTTTAGAAAGTGTAAGGAACAAGGGAACTCCTCTCAAAGCACAAGGTACAACACAACTTAAAGATTGACTAGTCAAATACTAGTCCTTGAGTATTAAAAATAAGGATTTTAGGAATCAATTCCTCAAAAAAAATAGAATTAATTACTCAATTAATTCATGGATTGAAATGTGGATTTTTGGGGTGTCACATTATTCAAGAACAAAACACATTGATGTGAGACATCATTTTATCTGGGATCATGTCGAAAAGAAGGAATTGTCAATTGAATACATCCCGACCGAGAATCAATTAGCTGATATTCTCACAAAGCCTCTATGTGAATCAAGATTTTCGAAATTAAGACACGAGATGGGCATGATTGAATTGAGCTAAGTTTCTAAACTCTATTTAAATTAAAAGCTCATTTTTCATCTAAAAAATTCGTTACTTTATCTGATTTAATTAAATTAGCTTCGTGCCTATGTGTCCCACATGCAAATATGTCACATCTTAACATTTAAGTCTACATTAAATATTGAAAAAGCACATATTGCATGCATGTCTCTCTAACCGTGTATCTATTTACTTATATGCACTAATAAAATTCATTTAGATTTACACAATCTTACCATTTAAGAGTTGACAAGATGGTATGATGATGAGTTATCTTAAATGAGAACACCTTTTTATGGTAGTTGCACATAATAAATGGTCTAAAAAGAATCAATTTCTTTTTTCTTTCTCCCAACTACATAAAAACGTGTATATATACATGCACATTTTATTTTCGGAACAGATTTAGTGCTCTAGAGCATCTAAATTTTTGGCGCCACATCAGCAGACAAATTGGATGGAGAATATATAACCTAAACTAACTATCAGTTAGGTCAAAGGTTGGAAATATTGGAATATCAAAAATACCACTCACTTAGTAAAAGTCAAAATTCAATTGTGAGGACATTTTTGTAAAAGACACCTCCTTTTTCACCCAACCGGTCGAAAAACCACTTCCACTCAAAATTCTCCAAAACCTTTACATCTTCCATAGCCGAAACCTCTCAAGCTTCATCTCTTTCAATCTCAATCCAAAAATACCAAACACATTATGGCTACCATTGGAGATTCAAGCTCTCACCCGAATGAAGAACACTCCACACAACTCAATCTCACCAAGCTAGCAGTTGGAATCAAGGCAGGGGGAAGTTTTGACCCTCACGGATTTCTCAAGGAGGCCAAGAACTCCCAACTAGCACAAAGAATCATCCATGCACTTCAACAAAGCAATCTTATGAGGTTATGTTCTTATCCATACTCAGGATTTTATGATGAAGATGTAGCAGATTTCTATGAGAATGCCAAAGTTGTTGGATGGACCATTGAGTCCACCGTAAATGGAACTCTCATCACAATTGATGAACAAGAGTTACATTCAACTTTTGGACTTCCTATATCTAGTCCAGAACAACCACTGTTGGACTTAGATATACACACATATGATCACACGGAAGTTTGGACAGAAATTCGAAATGAGAATGCTTCTCTCAAACCAAACCTTTCCGGTCAAAAATCTGATTTGAAGTTAGAGTATGAAATGCTAGTCAAAATCTTCTACAAATGTGTATTATGCAAACTGGATAGTATGGAGGATATATCACCTGTGAGAATTGGATATTTGCATGCTTTGATGAATGATGTTAGGTGTGACTGGATTAAGCTTATTTTGAGCCGGATTGCGCATTTTGTGAAAGGTGCAAAGATTAGGAATGGCAAGTTCAACCACATTCTAGGGTTCGGGTTACTTATTGGAGAAATTATAAAAAGAAAAGGATTGCCAATGAGGTCTAGAAAGCCATTTGGAAACAACCGGATTTTGTTTAAAGATCATGAAGTGTCAACCGAGTTGAATTCCAAAAGAAAGAGGAAACCGAGAGGTATTCCTGCTAGGAAAAGGCTAGTAGCAGAAATTCTTGGTTTAGCTTCTCAACCCTCAATCCAACCCCTTGAAAACCCAATCTCTAGTCACGAACCAAACTCAAGCCAAAATCCTAACTCAAGCCAAAATCTACCACAAGCCAAAATCACACCATGAGTCACAATCCCACATCAAGCCTTAATCCCAACACAAGCCAAAATATCTTGAACCCTTTTTCCCGAATAGCCGAATTGGAGACAGTGATGAATGAGGAAATATATCAAGTTGATGGACTTGATTTGACATTAGTGAATGAATATCATAGAGTTCTCAATTGGAGAAATTGGAGACTTGGTTCTTATCAAGAGTTGATGACAAGAGGACCGAGTATGCAAGAAGAAGAAATATTTTCTTTGAATTGGATTGGCAGTTTAGATGTTGGCCATGCAACATTGATTTCTACCGTAAATGGAGCTTTTGTGAGCAAATTAAAAGCTAAGATGGCCGAGACTTCTCATGATGACACAGTCCAAGGAAACATGCCAACTGAAGATGATTTTTTAGTTGACATCGATGAGTGTGTTCGACCTATTGAGGTTACAAGAAATGAAGAAAGAGAAAATGTCACACATGGTGCACATTTGATGGACAGTGGTTTATATGATGTTAGTGTGTTGAATCTCACTGAAATTAGTCAAGAACATCATGCCATGCAAGTCAGCCACCATACGGAGGAAATTCAGTTCATTCATGCAGAAAGTATGCAAGGTGACACACACGTGTTACACACGCTAGAAAGAGAAGGGAATTTACCAGAAAATCAAGCACAATCTCACATGCTTGAAGACAATTCTGCTCAAGAAGGAGCAAGATGTATTCCCGCAACCCGAGAAGAGCAAGACATTGATGGCACAACCTCAAATGCAAGATTAAAAAATCTGGAAAATGTTGTACTAAGCCTAGTTGACCGAATGAAGAGTATGATTCAAGGCATCTACACTCATGTGGATCATGTTGTCAATACTCAAGGAGGAAAATTTGAAACTTCATTTGATGAAAATTGAAGGAGTCAACAACACTTGATTGACACACATCAAGCACTTGAGAGACAAGTTGGTGGATTGAATACAAATATCAAAGGGCAACTTAATGAGTTCTATATCCAACTATCTCAAATCCTCAAGAATGCTGGAAAAGAAAATGAAGCAACTGCCGTGAGTCAAAGTCAAGGTATTCTTAATGTGGTTCATCAACATGAGAAGCAGATTAGTGATGTCCACACAGATCTCATCTCCATCAATACCAAAGTGGGCTGCCTTCGATATTCATATGAAAACATATCCGAATCTGTTTCATCTCTTCGTGAGTCAGTTAATACACTCATTGATTATGCCAAAAAAGGGGGAAGAGAGATTCAGTCATTTGGAAGGCATGCTGGAAATGATTATGACTGCCACGGCTACCAGAAATATTGGTACAAGCAGTAGTAGAGGAGGAGGAGGCAAATCTGCTGGCAGAAATATTGCTAGAAGAGGAGGATTGGAATATTGGTTCGGTGGTGGTGAGGCTGGCAGTCCAGGTGGATCAAGCAGCACAAATACCACTAACCGTTCATTTCGTGAAATTGTGTGTGCAGGTGGAAATCAGGAACAAATCAACTGGTACAACAAAGCAGCTCTCTATTTGGAATCCACACCAAGAGATAGTAGAGTTGAAATGCCAAGACTGGAAACCTTGAATGACCTACCAAAGGGAATGAAGAGGAGTGGTCCAAGTGACCAAAACTTGTGGGTTTCGAATGAGAACTTCAGAAGGATCAAAAGCTATGCTAGAGCTTTAATGATCATGGTTCTTAAAGACTATATCAAAGTCAATGATGTCGAGCTTCAAGGAGGAAGGAGTCTAGAAGAGTGCATCATATGGTATGAAGAAGGAATACTGCCCGGGGACAACATCATTGAAGCATTCAACTATTATGTGATTGGGAAGGTATGCAACAATTATGCCATTAGTGACAATTTCATTAAAGTTCAAAATCATATAAATCATGTGCTTGAAGAAAGGAGAAACAGAATCATCAAGTGATTTGTATGATTGTCACAATGTTTTTTTTGTATGGTCCACGAACTTGAACTCATGATCATGGAACAATTTGAAATAGTTCGAATTATCTGTTTATGATGCTATTAAGTTTTCCTTTTTTATCTATTGTTATTTTATTTGTCTTGAAAGGTAACATTTTAGCTTAGATTGTATCAAATCGCATAAATTGGAAAAATTACAAAATTCATTATCATTAAACTCCAAAAATGCGAATAGGAACATAGTGGCTAAAAATACCTTTCCTACAGTCAAAATCATTTGTTAAACTCGTCTTGGCTATGTCAAAGTTAATAAAATCTTTTGAAAAATAATTGTTTTTAAAAGACAAGCCAAATGACTGAGTATAGGTTTTGGCGTCATCAAAAAGGGGGAAAATTGATAGGAATATTTTTGTAAGTTTTAATGAGCCAAATGTACTTTAGATCCCCTTAGTTTTTAGGTCTTTTAGTACAAGCATCATAAATCAGAATATCGAGTCAAAGGGAATCTACCATAGGAAGAACAAAATTAATTTGGGAAATTAATTTTGGTCCTACGAGTATTCATCTGAGAAAGAAGCATAAAGGAATGGCGTTGCAAGAAATTATTGGATGAGCCTAACGGCGAAATGGTAGAAGACCTTACTCAAAACGATCATACCTGAGATTGATTCCCCCCAAGGACTTAAAGGAGCACAATATGAACAAGCACAATGTGACCAAATCAGAAAAGCACAACGTTCAAGTCAAAGGAGCACAATGTGGCAAAGAAGCAAGATGTTCAGAAAATGAATAAATTCGAAGGAATTTATTTTGGATCAGCCCCCATGCCACAAGAATCCAAAATTGCCTGAAGATATTTGATCATAACGGAAAAATATTTATGAAGACATGAATATAAAAACTTATCCTATTGAGATATTCAAAATTGACAACAAAAAATAATATTTTAAAGAAACAACTAGAAAATCAAGTTGAGATAAAATATTATTTGGTCAGGCAAGTTGACAATCAAATCAAAATTGAAGATCTACTATTGTCAACAATATCAGGCTATGAAGATTCAAAATTCAAATATCAAATTATCCCACTCCAACGGATATATTTGATTGCCTATAAAAAGCCATGAAGACTTGAAGGACAAGCAGAGGTGCAATACACACGGATAAATAAGGCCAAAATTCAAAAGTGCAAGTGCTCATATATTCTTAGAGACTTAGTCTGAATAGTCTCAAAACTAGTTGGAGAGAGATACAATTACCTTTGTATTTGTAATTGTAAAAAGAGTATAGCTGTGTGCAAAATACTCTAGTGAGTGTAGCTGTGTGCAAAACACTCAGAGTTGCTAAGTGTACCTGTGTGCAAGACACTTAGTTGGCATTGAGTATAGCTGTGTGCGAAATACTCGGAGTTGAGTGTAGCTGTGTGCGAGACACTCGGAGTTGGGTGTAGCTGTGTGCAAGACATCCGGAAGAAGTGCCTATGTAGCACTTATTCACTATTGTAACTGTGTGTGGAAAATAGTGAATTACTCCTAGAAGTGAATGGAGTAAAGTGGACTAGGAAGATTATGCCACTTCCGAACCACAATAAATTGTCTCTCTCATTTACATACCGCACTTACATAATCTACTCTATCTATCTATCTTATCTGACTAACCCGTTTACTATTCACAGTTAATCTTAATCTTTCGGGTTTAGTGTGTTTTCACGTATGCATGTGACTCAAACTTCTCGAGCTTAAATTGTGAATTATTCTAAGCAAGTTTGACGTGTTGCATGTAACGTTTGTCACCCGATTGACGTGACACGATATTTTATTTACAATCTTGAATATTATTGTTATATATTGAGTGCACCATCTCCTTTATATATTCAAGATATCTCTGTCACTTTACATATTATCTGTACCCATCTTACATGCGCATTTAAATTATTGTTTGGGCATAACTCTTTACATACTATTATTCCGCTGTGCAGTTCAAACTTACTCTATTTACTTGTTACTTAGAGTTGAAGTTACCAAAGAGTTATTTATTTTGAAAAAGCTTGAAAGTCTATTCAGCCCCCCCCCCCCCCCCTTTAGACTTTCACCACCCTATTGGGACCAACAACATAAGGTTGGGGGTAGCCATAAGGTTGGAACCGGGCATAAGGAATGCATATCAATTCGTGATGGGTGATGTCACGAAGGCTTGTGTAGCCGTTGTTGTGTGTTTCTCTATTTGTGACGTGTGTTGTCACAAAGGCATGTGTTGCCTAGGCATGTGTTGTCGATGGTTGTGTTCTTATTCCCTTGTGTTATGCATGTCGGGTGTTAATCTACTGTGTGGTGGTAGATTATACCTTGAGCCGTTCTTGAGACACCCTAGAAATCCACATTTCAATCCATGGATTAATTGAGTAATTAATCCTAATTCTTTTGAGGAACTGATTTCTAAAATCCTGATTTTTAATACTCAAGGACTAGTATTTGAAAAGTCAATCTTTAAGTTGCGTTGTACCTTATGCTTTGAGAGGAGTTCCCTTGTTCCGTACACTTTCTAAAGCTTAGTAATGGTATTCTTGTCTTTTCACCAAGAGTTAGTATTGAAACCTAAACCTAGAAGACTTCTTCATTTCATTCCTTACAATTCCTAGAAAAATATCTCTACCTTCTCTCTAGAAAAGAAGAGTAGCTTATTCTCCAAGCCAAGTTGAGACCCTTGTCAAGATTCCAAGTTTTGCTTCCAAGATTCAACCTTTCACCTATTTGGGCATCTAGGAGGGTAGGATCTAAGTTTATCTAGTCTTTTTGGTTCCATCTTGGTTGTCTTTTTCTTAAAGGTAGGATCTTTATGATCTTTTGGTTTGATCTTGAAGTGGGTGTGAGAAGTAAGCTTTGTGGGGAGCTTGTTGTGGTGTAAAGTGAAGTTTTTTGTTCTACAAGAGGTAACCCATGCTCTACAAAATCTATTTTGCTTACCTATATGTGATTTCTTGGATTCTACTTGTTCTTTGCTATAAAATGTGAGGGTTTATGCATTTATCTTGTGATATTGCATATCTAGAGCTTGTGTTTAGGGTTCCTTTGTGCCATTTCTTGGCATTTTCCATGATTCAAGTCATTTTGTTGTGTTGGGTGAGGTTTGGCATGTTTTGGACTTGAATTTGTGTTTGGAGAAGAAAATCCCCGAAGGGATTAGTTGTGGAACAGGAGTGTTCCCGCGGGCGGAACGGCGGGCGCGGCACCACCCGCCGGCCTACCCGTGGGTACACAGCCTCGTGGGAAGTGTTCCCGCGGGCGGAACCACGGGTGGGGCACTACCCGTGGGTCCACCCGCGGGTACATGGTTGTGGTGATGTTGGGATTTGTTCCCCGTGATTCGGTTGTCTCGGTATTTGATCTTTTGACTTCCCGTTGTTCTTTGGTGGAACTATTTGAGCGTCTTCTTGATGTTTCGTAGGTCTAGAACTAAATGGTAGGTATCCATGTAGGACTTTGGTGTCTTGAATCGTGCTAAGTGTTCAACATTGTGTTTCGTTGAACCAAGAGGTGTCTTGTGTGTTCCTCGGAACTATCTTGAGTTTCCCCGTTGTTATCCGGGGCATGTGTGCCATGTGTGTGTACGGTACCTCGTGTACTATGAAATTGGTGGTCTTATAGGCGGGTTGTTGGTGGGGGACGACGGTCCCGGTGGAATAAGGTTGGACTTGGCTGTACAGGGGTCCTGGAGTAATGGTTGGAAAAAGAAATAAGGTTGGGGGTAGCCATAAGGTTGGAACAGGGCATATCAACTCGTGATGGGTGATGTCACGAGGGCTTATGTAGCCATTGTGGTGAGTTCTCTTTCTTGTGACGTGTGTAGTCACAAGGGCATGTGTTGCCATGGGTGAGTCTTATTCCTTTGTGTGGTGGTTAACCTTTGTGGTTTGGGATGTGTTCCCGGGGTTATCTTTGAGAGTGATGAGTCTTGTGTTGTCTTTTGATCTTGGCTTTTGACTTATATACTTATGTATTCCATTTTGAAAATGGTTTTATATCTTATATCAACCTATTTATGATACTTAACGGTATTGGTGGGTTACCAGCATTATCGCTGACCGGGCGCCGTCCCATGTTTATCTTTGTATCTTTCAGGTGATGTTTAGACTAGCGCGATGTCTAGAGCCTGGTAGCTTAGCACCTTTATCCTTGTTTTTGTGGCCTGTGCGCCAATATAGTTAGACTGATGTTTTGGGATAGTTGTATACACTTGCAGATTGTTCACCTTAGCGTTTACCGGGTTCGGTAGACGTGGCATAACACCCTGTTGGATTTCTTTTATCCAGTTTCTGTTTTATCTTCCGCTGTGCTAGTTTTGTTGTTTAATCTGCATGTGTTTGGGCTTTATTTGGGCCTTGTTTTGGGACGGTGTTACAGTTGGTATCAGAGCCTAGGTTTAGAGCCTAGGAAGAGTTAAGTCTAGACTTTCTAAGCGGTTAAGTGTGTTTTGAGACCTCTAAGAGACCTTAAGAAGTTAAGTGTTAGGCTTAGCACTCTAGGTTGCGCGGTGAGCTGTGTGTTGTTTTCTGTTCTGTGCTTGTTGCTTTTCCTTTCGTAATTGTGTTGTTGTAGCAGAAGTCTGTGATGCCTCCTCGTCAGCGTGCCGCAACGTTTGATGATGTTGGGAAAGTGGTTAAGAAATCTCGGTTGGCCGAATTTAGTAAGACCTCGGGAGTGGTTGAGTAGTGGATCAGAAGTGGTACGTCTACCAGGATAAGTCCTAGTGTAGCCACCTTACCGATATTCCGGGGTGAGAGAGGAAATGGAATGATAAGGATACATCATCCAATGGAAGGATCATCCCAAGAGAGAATGCTTATCCTTAATGAGGTTCGAACAAGTGACAGTGATGTGGTAGTTGGAACTTTTCTCGTGCAATTTGTCCCGGCAACAGTCTTGTTTGATTCAGGAACATCTAGTTCGTTCATGTCACCCGGACTATTGAAGAAGTTGGGTTTATCCGGGGGCACTGGAGTGAAGTTTAGCATGAAGGTAGCATCGGGAGAGGTTAGGGTGTGTGATCGTCTTTTCAAGGGCATCAAGATCAACATCAAGGGAGAAGATTTCCCCAGCGACCTAATCCAGTACGACTTGGACGGGATGGATGTGGTCCAAGGTATGGATTGGTTGGGACGGTTTAGAGCCCAAATTCTGTGCAAGGATCAAAAGGTAGTGCTACGAGGACGCAGTGGAAAAAGGATATCTTATCGGGGAAAGATGGAAGAACCCGGGATTAAGCTAGTGTCTATGGTAAAGATGAAGAGGTATACGGACAAAGGCAAGGATGTGTACTTGTGCTCAGTCGAGAACCTGAAGGCAAAGAAGGAAGTAGCTCAATCTATACATGTAGTCCGAGAGTTCCTTGACGTCTTTCCCGAAGAAATACCGGGTATGTCGCCTGCTAAGGAAGTGGAATTTTCAGTGGACCTAATGCCAGGCACTGCACCCATCTCTAAAGCTCCGTATCGTTTGGCTCCACCAGAAATGCAAGAGCTAAAGACCCAATTGCAAGAACTCCTTGACAAGGGTTATATCCGGCCAAGCACATCGCCTTGGGGAGCTCCGGTTTTGTTTGTAAAGAAGAAGGGCGGGAGTATGAGGTTGTGTATCGACTACCGGGAACTGAATCAAGTTACCATCAAGAACAAATACCCTCTTCCAAGAATTGATGACTTGTTTGATCAACTCCGCGGCGCGGGAGTGTTTTCCAAGGTTGACTTGAGGTCGGGGTACCATCAGATAAAGGTAGCAGACAAGGATATCCCTAAGACTGCGTTTCGGACTCGGTACGGTCACTACAAGTTTACAGTTATGCCATTCGGTTTGACTAACGCCCTGCAGTTTTTATGGACTTGATGAACAGAGTGTTCAAATCCCACCTCGATGATTTTGTGATCGTATTCATCGACGATATCTTGGTTTATTCGAAAGATAAGGAAGAACATGTTGGACATCTTCGGACGGTACTTCAAATCTTGCGGGAAAAGCAGTTGTACGCCAAGTTTTCTAAGTGCGAGTTTTGGAAAGACAGTGTGACGTTTCTAGGTCACGTGATTGATAGAAGGGGAATTTCTGTGGATCTAGATAAGATACGGGCAGTGAAGGATTGGACTGTACCTACATCCGTGACGGAAGTAAGAAGTTTTCTTGGATTGGCGGGTTATTACAGAAGGTTTGTGTTGGATTTCGCCAAGGTGGCTCAACCGTTGACTAAGTTGTTAAGAAAGGAAGTGCCTTTCGTATGGAATCAAGCTTGTGAGTTAGCATTCCGGGAGTTGAAAGAGAGGCTCACGACTGCACCAGTTTTAATCTTGCCATCGGGGACGGAAGGGTTTGAAGTGTACAGTGATGCTTCTAAGAAAGGTTTAGGTTGTGTCCTGATGCAAAATGGAAGAGTAATTGCCTATGCTTCACGACAGCTTAAGGTTCACGAAGAGAATTATCCCACTCATGATTTGGAGCTGGCCGATGTGGTTTTTGCCTTGAAGATTTGGAGACATTACTTATATGGGGTGCGTTGCAAGATTTACACGGATCATAAGAGTCTAAAATATATCTTCACTCAAAAGGATCTCAACATGCGACAACGAAGATGGTTGGAGCTCATCAAAGACTATGAACTGGAAATTAAATATCACGAAGGAAAGGCTAATGTAGTGGCGGACGCCTTAAGTCGGAAGTCGAAGCATACCGCTAGTTCTATTTGGGTAGTGGCGGATGAACTTTGTAAGGAACTCCAACGGATGAGCTTGGAAGTAGTGGAACAGGGAGGTGTCGAGACAGAAGTTCGTTGCTATAACTTGAGGATTGTACCTACATTTCTGGGAGAAACTAAGGAAGAGCAACAGAAGGGTGCATACTTGATGAAGGTAAGGGATGACCTAGCTAAAGGAAAAGGGGGACCGTTTGAGTTATCTACTGATGGGGTGTTGAGGTACAAAGGCCGCTTATGCATACCCGCGTCATGTGATCAGTGGAAGCGACAGATTTTAGAAGAGGGTCATAACACACCTTACTCGGTTCACCCCGGAGGTGATAAGTTATACAAGGATGTAAAGGGCTTCTTTTGGTGGCCTTATATGAAGAAGGAAGTTGCAGAATTTGTCGGAAAATGCCTCAATTGCCAAAAGGTTAAAGCGGAACATTGTAAGGTTAAGGGGTTGGTACAACCGCTAGAAGTGCCACAAGGAAAATGGGACTCTATATCTATGGATTTTGTGGGAGGTTTTCCGACAACCCATTCGGGCAATGACAAAATATGGGTAATAGTTGATCGCTTGACTAAGACTGCTCGCCTTATCGCAATGAAGGAGACTTGGACAATGACACAATTGGCTCAGGCTTATGTTATTCAAGTGGTGAAGTATCATGGAGTTCCGAGGGATATTGTCTCCGATAGAGATCCAAGGTTCTTGTCTCAATTTTGGAAGTCTTTACAAGCAGCCCTTGGAACTAAGCTAAGTCTCAGTACGCTTTCCACCCAGCCACCGATGGGCAAACCGAAAGGACCATACAAACAATTGAGGATATGTTGAGGGCTTGTATGCTAGATTTTCAAGGGTCATGGGAAGATCATTTGGATTTGATCGAGTTCTCTTACAACAACAGTTATCATTCTAGTATACGCATGGCACCTTATGAAGCTCTCTACGGTCAGAAATGTCGCAGTCCGCTTTGTTGGGAGGATCTTGTCAATCCGATAGTGTTGGGATCACAATACTTGTTAGACACATCCGAGAAGGTTAAACAGATCCAAGAAAGGATGAAAGCAGCTCAGGATCGTCAAAAGTCTTATGCCGATTTGGCTAGAAGACAAGTGGATTTTCGGTAGGAGATAAGGTTTGGTTGAAAGTGTCTCCCACCCGTGGAGTAATGCGGTTTGGAAGGAAAGGGAAGTTGAGCCCTAGGTTTATAGGTCCGTATGAAATCCTGGAGAGGGTTGGAAGTTTGGCTTACCGTTTGGCGTTGCCTATGGAGTTAGAAAGGGTGCATAACATGTTTCATGTATCGCAACTCAAGAGATATGTGTATGACCCGACCCATGTGTTACCACCAGAAGTGATACCAATAGATGAAGATTTGCCTTACGAAGAAAGACCGCTCAGAATTTTGGACTTTAAGACTCGGGACACACGTAGGAAATCTGTTAAGATGGTGAAGGTTTGGTGGACACATCATGGTATTGAAGAAGCTACTTGGGAGCTGAAGTCAACCATGCGGGAGCGGTACCCGGAGTTGTTTGTGGAAGGTATCTTGTTTTCCTCGTTGGATGTTTGCTTTGTGTGTTTGTCTTTGTGTGATGCTTGTGGTGTGACACCCCAAAAATCCACATTTCAATCCATGAATTAATTGAGTAATTAATTCTATTTCTTTAGAGGAATTGATTCCTAAAATCCTGATTTTTAATACTCAATGACTAGTATTTGACTAGTCAATCTTTAAGTTGTGTTGTACCTTGTGCTTTGAGAGGAGTTCCCTTGTTCCTTACACTTTCTAAAGCTTAGTAAGGGTATCCTTGTCTTTTCACCAAGAGTTAGTATTGAAACCTAAACCTAGAAGACTTCTTCATTTCATTCCTTACAATTCTTAAAAAATATCTCTACCTTCTCTCTAGAAAAGAAGAGTAGCTTATTCTTCAAGCCAAGTTGAGACCCTTGTCAAGATTCCAAGTTTTGCTTCCAAGATTCAACCATTCACCTATTTGGGCATCTAGGAGGGTAAGATCTAAGTTTATCTAGTCTTTTTGGTTCCATCTTAGTTCTCTTTTTCTTAAAGGTAAGATCTTTATGATCTTTTGGTTTGATCTTGAAGTGGGTTTGAGAAGTAAGCTTTGTGGGGAGCTTGTTGTGGTGTAAAGTGAAGTCTTTTGGTCTACAAGAGGTAACCCATGCTCTACAAAACGTATTATGCTTACCTATATGTGATTTCTTGGATTCTACTTGTTCTTTGCTATAAAATGTGAGGGTTTATGCATTTATCTTGTGATATTGCATATCTAGAGCTTGTGTTTAGGGTTCCTTTGTGCCATTACTTGGCATTTTCCATGGTTCAAGTCATTTTGTTGTATTTGGTGAGATTTGGCAGGTTTTGGACTTGAATTTGTGTTTGGAGAAGAAAATCCCCGAAGGGATTTGTTATGGAACAGGTATGTTCCCGCGGGCGGAACGGCGGGCGGGGCACCACCCGCCGGCCTACCCGCGGGCGGAACCACGGGTGGGGCACTACCCGTGAGTCCACCCGCGGGTACATAGTTGTGGTGATGTTGGGATTTGTTCCCCGTGATTCGATTGTCTCGGTATTTGATCTTTTGACTTCCCGTTGTTCTTTTGTGGAACTATTTGAGCGTCTTCTTGATGTTTCGTAGGTCTAGAACTATATGGTAGGTATCCATGTAGGATCTTTGGTGTCTTGAATCGTGCTAAGTGTTCAATATTTTGCTTCGTTGAACCAAGAGGTGTCTTGTGTGTTCCTCGAAACTATATTGAGTTTCCCCGTTGTTAAGCATGCTAGTTTGTTGTCTTAATGCTAGCGTGTGTGTTGTTCGTTCCTTCCGTGTGGTTGATTTTAACTTGTGTTATACATCTTTGTTGTCGTTGGGTGGTGACCCATTCCTTGATTGAGTATGTTTCATACCTTCGTTGTAATCTGTTGCTTGACTCGTGTGAGTTGTGGTGCGTGTGTGGCTTTACCTGGATTGCACGATTAGTGGTATGGGACGCTAGTCACCAAGGTATTGCAACGGTCCTCGTGGTGGCCGTGACGTGATTATGGAGCTTTGGCCTTTGTGAGAGGTTCACGTGATTAGGGGATAACATGTGTTATCCGGGCATGTGTTCCATGTGTGTGTACGGTACCTCGTGTACTATGAAATTGGTGGTCTTATAGGCGGGTTGTTGGTGGGGGATGACGGTCCCGGCGAAATAAGGTTGGACTTGGCTGTACAGGGGTCCTGGAGGTAATGGTGGAAGAAGAAATAAGGTTGGGGGTAGCCATAAGGTTGGAACAGGGCATAAGGAAGGCATATCAACTCGTGATGGGTGATGTCACGAGGGCTTGTGTAGCCATTGTAGTGAGTTCTCTTTCTTGTGACGTGTGTAGTCACAAGGGCATGTGTTGCCATGGGTGAGTCTTATTCCTTTGTGTTGCCGTTAACCTTTGCGGTTTGGGATGTGTTCCCGGTGTTATCCTTTAGAGTGATGAGTCTTGTGTTGTCTTTTGATCTTGGCTTTTAACTTATATACTTATGTATTCCGTTTCGAAATTGGTTTTTATATCTTATATCTACCTATATATGATACTTAACGGTATTGGTGGGTTACCAGCATTATCGCTGACCGGGCGTCGTCCCATGTTTATCTTTGTATCTTTCAGGTGATGTTTAGACGAGCGCGATGTCTAGAGCCTGGTAGCTTAGCACTTTTATCCTTGTTCTTTTTGTGGCATGTGCGCCTATATAGTTAGATCGATTTTTTGGGATAGTTATATACACTTGCAGATTGTCGCCTTAGCGTTACCGAGTTCGGTAGACGTGGCATAACACCCCGTTGGATTTCTTTTATCCAGTTTCCGTTTTATCTTCTGTTGTGCTAGTTTTTATTGTTTAATCTGCATGTGTTAGGGCTTTATTTGGGCCTTGTTTTAGGGGGGTGTTACAGTTGGTATCAGAGCCTAGGTTTAGAGCCTAGGAAGAGTTAAGTCTAGACTTTCTAAGTGGTTAAGTGTGTTTTGAGACCTCTAAGCGACCTAAAGAAGCTAAGTGTTAGGCTTAGGACTCTAGGTTGCGCGGTGAGCTGTGTGTTGTTTCTGTTCCTTGGTTGTTGTTTCTCGTATCATGTTGTTGTTGTAGAAGCCGCGATGCCTCCTCGTCCTCGTGCGCGCACCCCGGAGACCCCGACCAACGAGCAGCTAGCTCAGAACCTTCATCAGCTTCAAGCCGAAGTTTCGCCGGATGTCGTGTTCCCGTTCACCTCGTGCAACCGATCTTCTTCTCTTACCCTTGTCTAATCTCTAACCCTCTTTAAGCCGTTTTCGTCTCTTTACCTTGATGGACCCAATAGCCATTTTATTGGAAACTTCTTCCAATCTTTTCGAGCCTCGTTCTTGTTTTCCTTCCTAAGTTGATTCTGAACAAGGTGACAACCTCGTTTTCCTAAGTTGTAACCTTGAAAATCTTGATTTCCTCTCTAATCTATGCTATCCTTGAGCCTAATTCTAGTACCCTTCGTTAGGAAATCCTTTCAATTCTTTCAAACCTCATTCTCGATCCTTCATTTCAAATGACTCTTTGCAAAGTGGCAACCTTATTTCCTAAGTTGCAACTTTGATGACTTTGATCCTAACCCTATTTGACGTTGTCTCTAGTTTGGAACCCAAACTCTCATCTTCCTTTCCTTTCCAACCGTCGTGTCCTTGAGTTTAATACCTAAACCCTTCACTCTAACCTTTTCCGTTGAACCGAATCTCTTCTTGTGAGCCTCTTTTCCCTGAGTAACAATTTCTTCGAGTCTATCCTTGTTTTCCCGAGAGTGTTGTGATCTTAGTTGCCTTGAGTGCTATCTTGTATTTCGTAGTTGTCCTTGTTTGGCAATCCTTGGCATGCTTTCCTTGTTAGTAATTCGTCGGATGCTTAGTATAGACTATTTTCTTGCTAAGTACTTTCTTTAGTTGGCATCTCAATCTTGTTGTGGAGTAGCCATCTATCCTTGGAATATCTTGTGCTTAGACCAATTCTTCGATCCCTACACTTGGTTGTTCTTACAACAATTCCTTGTGAGCTTCCTAAATTTTCCAAGTATTCTTTGAATTTGGAAATAGCAAAATTCTTGCCAAGATTCTTCCTTGTGCATTCTAAAAATCAAGCCTAAAGTTTAATTGTCATTTTTGAGTTTCAAACCCTAGCCTATTTCTTTTCTAGAACCAACTTCTAAACCACTTAAGCTAATTATCTTTCTTGGAACCTATCCAATTCTAATTCCTTTTAATCCATAATTTTCTCTCTTTACCCAAAATTCCTAAATTTAATCATCTTTTCCCCAATTTTTCTCCCAAATCCCTAAATTCCCAAATTCTTTTTTCTTCTTCTCTTCTTCTCTTCTCTACCCGTGAGAGCACCCAACCCGTAGCACCCCTTCCACCCGTCGCCAGCCACCACCGAACCGCTGCACTGCAGCCGTCGCCGTTCGCCGGAGCTTCGACGCCGCTGCCGCCGAGCTGCTGTTGTTGCGTCGCCGAGAGAGCGCGAGAGAGAGAGAGCTCGGGAGAGTGAGAGGTAGTGTGGGTGTGAAGAAGAAGTTGTGGGCTTTGCTTGTTGAGCTTTGGATCATCTCCTACCATGCCTAGAAGGTCAAGTTTGGCTAGGAAAGCGGAATGGGTGGATGCCCACTACCTTGTGCTTGAAGGTAAAGCTTTTGATCCGAAATCTTTTTCAAGTTCCTTGTTGGATTTGCTTAAGTTTCAAGGTTTGTTGGATGGGTTTCTCGCCATAAGGGCCGAGACTTACCCGAGTTTGGTGAAAGAGTTTTACCGTCACATGGTTGTGACGAAGGAAGGAGAAAGGCTTGAGATCACCTCTAAGGTGAGAGGTGTAAAGGTTGTGCTTTCTGAGAAGAGGTTGGCTCAGTTGTTGAGTTTGTCTGCTACCGGAGTGGCTCAGTACAGTGGTCATTCTTGGATTAGTACGGATACCATGGGGTACGTACCGTGACTACTTGAGCTACTTGCTAGGTCGTACGAGTGGTTTCACTCAAGCCTCTAGGCCGGAAAAGAAGTGGTTGTCTACTGAGCAAAAGATCTTGGTGATGTTGGTGTCGGATTGTTTGTTGCCTAATAACAACAAGAGCAGTTTGTTGGGTAAGTTGGAGTGCACCTTTGCTTTCTGTCTCAAGAACATGCTTAAGTTCAACCTGCCTGCTTTGATGTTGCAACACATGGTGTTTTGCCGAGATCACAATCGGAAGAGTTTGCCTTATGGGATGGTGCTGAGCTGGATCTTGGTTAGGAAAGGTGTTAGTGTGGATGGTTGTCTTCCAAAGGCCGTGGGAAAGATGGTGTTGGATGCCGCCTCCGAAGTTGTAATCTGTTCCAGTTGGATGATGGTGAGTACATCACGCTCGAAGAGGTTGCAAGGAAAGCACTTGAGGAATGGGCAGAGTTAGCTGCCGAGCTTGGAATCCCTGCCGGGAAGTTGAGCCTCGCAGTCCAGAGTTTGGACGGTGACGAAGAAGTTGAAGAGGAAGTAGAAGCACCGGAGGCCGCCGAAGCTGAAGAAAGTGATTCAGATAGTGAGGAAAACTAGAGAAGGAGTGAAGCTCGCACGAAAAGAGGGCATGATGCCAGGGCGCATGAGGAGCGCGTTGTCGCCTTGCTTCGTCAGCAGAACAGCATGATCGCCGAGGGTTTCGCGTTTTTGAAGGGGCAGTTTGTCGCAGTGCATCAGAGGTTGGATCAGTTTGAAGCTAGTTCTAGCCGTAGAGACGAAGACGAAGAGGAAGAGTCTGAAGATGTCGAGGAGTCGGAGAGTGAAGAGTTCTAGTTTGTGTTGTGGCTATCCCGTTTGCCTTTTTCTTTGTTGTTTTCTTCTTAGCCGTTGTTAGCTTGGTGTTGTTTGTTGTTTGCTTTGCGTGCTTGTTTGTTTTGCTTGTTGTCTTGTGTTAGCTAGCTTAGTAAGTTGGCGTTTGGGGTTAGTTGTTTGGTTCTTGTCTGTTGTCTAGAAGTTGGTGGTTGTGTTGAGGTTAGAGTTTTGATGCTCAATCTATCCGTTTGTTAAACTCTTGACCAATCTTTGAATTCGAAATGCCTTCATCTTTGCTTTGGAATCCTTGTTGAATCTTTTGGAGTTTTTGACCAAAAGAGTTATTCTTGAACTTCTTGTCACAATGATGTTTCCTCCCACCGTTTGTTTCTAATTCGTCGTACCCAAGCTTCGGGGACGAAGCTTCTTTGAAGGGGGAGAGGATGCGACACCCCAAAAATCCACATTTCAATCCATGAATTAATTGAGTAATTAATTCTATTTCTTTTGAGGAATTGATTCCTAAGATCCTGATTTTTAATACTCAAGGACTAGTATTTGACTAGTCAATCTTTAAGTTGTGTTGTACCTTGTGCTTTGAGAGGAGTTCCCTTGTTCCTTATACTTTCTAAAGCTTAGTAAGGGTATCATTGTCTTTTCACCAAGAGTTAGTATTGAAACCTAAACCTAGAAGACTTCTTCATTTCATTCCTTACAATTCTTAGAAAATATCTCTACCTTCTCTCTAGAAAAGAAGACTAGCATATTCTTCAAGCCAAGTTGAGACCCTTGTCAAGATTCCAAGTTTTTCTTCCAAGATTCAACCATTCACCTATTTGGGCATCTAGGAGGGTAAGATCTAAGTTTATCTAGTCTTTTTGGTTCCATCTTAGTAGTCTTTTTCTTAAAGGTAGGATCTTTATGATCTTTTGGTTTGATCTTGAAGTGGGTTTGAGAAGTAAGCTTTGTGGGGAGCTTGTTGTGGTGTAAAGTGAAGTCTATTGGTCTACAAGAGGTAACCCATGCTCTACAAAACCTATTTTGCTTACCTATATGTGATTTCTTGGATTCTACTTGTTCTTTGCTATGAAATGTGAGGGTTTATGCATTTATCTTGTGATATTGCATATCTAGAGCTTGTGTTTAGGGTTCCTTTGTGCCATTGCTTGGCATTTTCCATGGTTCAAGTCACTTTGTTGTATTTGGTGAGATTTGGCATGTTTTGGACTTGAATTTGTATTTGGAGAAGAAAATCCCCGAAGGGATTTGTTGTGGAACAGGTATGTTCCCGCGGGCGGAACGGCGGGCGGGGCACCACCCGCCGGTCTACCCACGGGTACACAGCCTCATGGGATATTGTTCCCGCGGGCGGAACCAAGGGTGGGGCACTACCCGTGAGTCCACCCGTGGGTACATGGTTGTGGTGATGTTGGGATTTATTCCCCGTGATTCGGTTGTCTCGGTATTTGATCTTTTGACTTCCCGTTGTTCTTTGGTGGAACTATTTGAGCGTCTTCTTGATGTTTCGTAGGTCTAGAACTAAATGGTAGGTATCCATGTAGGACTTTGGTGTCTTGAATCGTGCTAAATGTTCAACATTGTGTTTCGTTGAACCAAGAGGTGTCTTGTGTGTTCCTCGGAACTATCTTGAGTTTCCCCGTAGTTAAACATGCTAGTTTATTGTCTTAATGCTAGTGTGTGTGTTGTTCGTACCTTCCGTGTGGTTGATGTTAACTTGTGTTATACATCGTTGTTGTCGTTGGGTTGTGACCCATTCCTTGATTTAGTATGTTTCATTCCTTCGTTGTAATCCATTGCTTGACTCGTGTGAGTTGTGGTGCGTGTGTGGCTTTCCCTGGATTGCACGATTAGTGGTATGGGACGCTTGTAACACCCCAGATTTTCAAGATATTTAAAACTTATGAAATAAAGGTGAAATCTCATTAAATCCCAAAACAGAATACAAGAGTACGGGGTGCTATGCCACACCTGAGCTAGAGAACTCAGGTGCACAGGCTAACTAACTAATGCCTCAATAATATAAATGCGTAAACACGGCACGCAGGCCGAAAGGGAAACTAACTGCTTCTACGTTCCAAGTTCTAGCGCGCTCCAGTGACTTATTCTTCTGTGCCTGAAAGCCAAATATATCTGTTCAGCGAGAGATGCTGGTAACCCACTCCAACGCGTTGAAATACAATACGTATAGATATATATACATATTTATACGAAAAGTCATTTCGAAGCATGAAGATATATCCTAAGAGACTCTAGCTTTCAAATCAGGGAACCGACTCGACAGATAGGGGTACACACAATCAACAGTCATAATCAAGTATATACAATTCTCGACATAGGGCACAGTTATAAATAAACACAACCAATAATCACAATTAAACATGTATAGTTTACTAGCAAGAATCCTATGGTCACGTTTCCATAACAGTCACAACATCAATCCTTCTTATCTCATCATATAGCACACTTTGTTGGCGCCACAGGACCAATCGCATGCCCATACATGAGGGTCAGCGCATATAGCTCTGACACGGCCCCGCAACACCCTGCCCCGTCTCACATTACGGAGGAGTTGATCGCAACCGACTGATGAACCGCAGTTCTATATAATATTTATATACCTGACCGTTCTTTACCAGCCTGGTTAACAGTTGGGATGGTTCTCAGCCCATTCAACTGCCCGTATAGTGGACCTTTGTCCTATATAATATTTATATACCTGACCGGTCTTTACCAGCCTGGTTAACAGCCGGTATGGTTCTCAGCCCATCCGACTGCCCGTATAGTGGAACTTAGTCCTATATAATATTTATATACCTGACCGGTCTTTACCAGCCTGGTTAACAGCCGGTATGGTTCTCAGCCCATCCGACTGCCCGTATAGCCCGATTGATCTCAACCAAATCGGGGTAACATGCACACATAACACTTAGCAAGCACATGCAACCCATATTAGCACATTGGGAAGGGGGAAAACGTATAACGAAACCTATGTGTGGTCATCCACAACTAGGAATACTCCAAAGGGGTTCATACTTCTTATACCTGGGTCAACGGGATACCAATTCAACTAGCATGCAATATATAAGACTCATACAACCTACGAACGGTACCCGAAACATCAACTAGACATAGGCACGATAGACGGAATCCGTTGGGACACCACGGGGGTCGGGGAAACATCAAACGGGGAAGCCGGGGTCCCGAGGTGTGGGAATTTCCAGCGGGTAGCCGGTGGGTGGGGGTTCACCCGCCGGCTGCCCGCCGGCGTTACTGTTCCGGGCAGCGGGTGCCCGGCGGGCAGCTGCCCGCTGCCGGAACTGCCCCTTTTTGACCGCGGGTAGGTGGCGGGTCCCCTACCCCCACCTACCCCCCACTGACTCATTAACACCAAAAACGCCCCGGGAACCTTCATGGAACCCGAGACCATGCTCAGACGCTTTCAAACGCTATTGATAACACACGTAGACATTTAACGGATCAAAATTAAGAAACAAACGGCACATAACCTATCTTGCTTTTCTAATCATAATAAACACCCAATCATGCGAAATCCCACCCAATATACCAAGAATAACACCATACGAATTCCACGATATAACCTAGGGTTCTAATTATTTTTAAACCAACAAGAACACAATTCATCTTCCAAAATCAAGATTCGGTAGGAATATCATATAACTATCGAGAACCTCATATAATCATTAAGAACATCAAGAACACCATGTAATTATCAAGAACGTCATATAATCATCAAGAACGCCATAATTATCAAGAACCCATCATCGTCAAGATCATCAAGAATATCAATGGAATCATAACACCAATTATCAATATAACGAATCATCAACATACAATAATATGGGGGATCCTAAGGGGGAATCATAACTATGAAAATAGGTTTTGTTAAGACATGGGTTACCTCTTAGCCTTAACTAATTCCTTGGCTATGAAGGGTCTTTCTTTAAGCTTTCTTGCTTTCTTGATTTCTTCTAGGATCCCCCATATTATTGTATGTTGATGATTCGTTATATTGATAATTGGTGTTATGATTCCATTGATATTCTTGATGATCATAACTATGAAAATAGGTTTTGTTAAGACATGGGTTACCTCTTAGCCTTAACTAATTCCTTGGCTATGAAGGGTCTTTCTTTAAGCTTTCTTGCTTTCTTGATTTCTTCTAGGGGGATTCTTGGAGCTCTTTGGGGTGGTGGGGCGTTATTCTTGTGGGGGGTTCTAGGTGCCCTCTAGGTTCCCTATTTATATATCTAAGGGTCTTATTTAGGATCTAATCCTTTTAGGACTAGGGGTTGGGTTTAGAGATGAGGGCCCACGGACCATGGTGGGCTTTTTCCTAATTAATTTCTGTAATTTAATTCTTTCTTTTGCGTAATTGATTAATTGGTTTTAGTGGCCGTAACACGGGGTGTTACACTCTTGTAACACCCCCATTTTCAATACTAAATTTCCCTTAATTTTTATTTCGTTCTTAATTGCAAATTTACAAAATCATAGCGGAAGCATTAACTAACCAAAAGAAAATGGGTGTTACCGCCACGCTCAGGTATTTCCCTATACCCAAACGCTAAGGCTAAGATTTACAACATCAAATAAACTCAACCCAAATCCAACTTCTATAATACAAGAAAGGATAATACTATACAACCATAAAGCTTCTCACATAATAAATCTCCAATAGGTCTATTCTTAATTTCTTCTCAACTTGAATTCATCGTGAACCCCTTTATCCATTTTCACCTGTAAAAATAATTTGCAACAAAATAGGGTGTAGAAAAAAATTAGCATAAGCTAAGTAAGTTTCACTTCACCCCGTAAAATATAGGCTTGGATTTTATATTTTCAAAAACTCATATAATTTTATACTCTTCAAAAATACATGTGGAGTTATACTTTTTCTTGCATAGAGAATTAAATATTTATAAGTGGAGAATTAACAAACCTCATCGAAATCCACATAGAATCTGGACTAAAACCTACGTGCACACCCCCAGGGGATTCCAAGCCACTGGGTAGTATATGATCCAGGTAATCAGGTTTTCCTGCCTGCTACCACACAAACAATTTGGAAACTGGATCATAACCTAAGTGATACACCCTCATGGGATTCCAAGCCCAATGAGTGGTAATTAGTCCTCGTGAACAGTACTCACATTTACTGAACAACACACTGTACATTATTTTCTCAAAGTTTCACAATTTCTCCATAGATAAATACTTTTCTCCAAAATATACAATTTCTCTATAATACATTTTTCTCAAAATATACAATTTCCTTCAAAATACATTTTCTCCACATGATTTGTCCAAAATATAATTATAATATATAATCAGTGGTAACACAATTTTAACCATACATCGCACCAAAAATTTACCAAGCCAAGTTTCCACACACACAGGGCTCGACACGTCGAAGCCCATTCTTGATAGCTCGAGAATCACTACCCACAACATAACCATTTATTGATAAATGTACTTGTGTTCACACGAATATCATATATCATATAACATCACACATCATATCAATACATACAATACTCAGGGAAAAGTGATAGTTTTGATGAACATGAAATCTTACCCACGAAGCACAAACACATCTATCAACACTTAATAGCATCATAGCCGCTTTGATAGGGAACCTGTGAATCAAACAGATCTTAATAATATTATTATTCCTATTGTTACTTCACTATACTGCCGAATCATCATCACTCTCACTAATAAATCACAATCAAATATATATAAACACCTACCTCCCTTCATTATCAATATCACGGCATTAAAAGAATGAAAATCATCATCTCCATTTTTTTGCCCAACTAGTTCATGATCATCATTATGCTTAACATTATCAGTATTCAACCTCATCTTTTAATATTCATCTCTACTCTAATAACATTTAAATCATCAATAACAACACTACCAACAAATCATAATCAATAAAATCCACCTAATCCTCACCTCATTAACTCCATCATATTAATCAATAAGCTTAGCTTCACCATGGAACAACGTCATTACCCACGCTTCTTCATCCACTTTTTGCCGTCCCTACTGCCTTCATCGCGGGTCACCACCGAACAAAAAGGGAGAAGAAGGTGGCTGCGTAACTCTGATCTAATTTAGAGGAAAAGGGGAAGGGAGAGAATCTGGGTATTTCTATTGAGGAGAAAGAGACGTGAGAGAGATGGAGAGAGGCACAAGGGATATAACTATAATACAAATATATACATATATATATATATATATATATATATATATATATATATATTTAGGGTTAGTAATATGGGTAGCACGTAGAACGTACATATATTTACTTTAATTAGAATAGAGAATTAATAGCAATTATTGCTAATTGCAAATTATAAGGAGGAATATAATATACGTACGTGTATATACATTAAATATACAAAATGTGTAGTAGTATGGATTTATTTAGGTAAATAAACGTACAACATATATATATATTAGGATGAAAAATAAAATTATGGTGTACATGATCAATATAATAAAATAGGTTTAGGAAGATATTAGGTCAGATTTGTAGCTCAAAGAATAAAATAAAATTAGGGTAACAAGAATAGTGCCCAAAAAATATGGGGTATTACAACTCTCCCCCCTTAACGGGAAGCTTCGTCCCCGAAGCTTGGCCCTTGCCGAGTGACTTCCTCTTAGTTACCTGGTGTGAAAAGTTCGGGGTAGCGTTCCCTCATTGTGTCTTTGAGCTCCCATGTTGCTTCCTCGCTCCCATGGTTGGAACAGAGGACTTTCACCATTTCTATGGCTCGGCGACGGGTGTTTCTTGTCTTGGTGTCCAAGATCCTCACGGTTCTTTCTTCGTATACTAGTGACTCGTCGAGGTTCACGACCTCGGGTTGAAGCACGTGGCTTGGGTCGTGTATGTATTTCTTTAGCTGGGATATGTGGAATACGTTGTGTAATCGTTCTAGTTCAACGGGTAGGGCGAGGCGATAGGCTAGGTTCCCAACTTTTTCTATGATTTCATAGGGGCCGATAAATCGAGGGCTGAGCTTTCCTTTCCTTCCGAATCTCATCACCCCTCGTGTGGGCGAGATTCTCAACCAGACCTTGTCCCCGGTGTTGAACTCGGCTTGTTTCCTCTTTAGGTCGGCATAGGACTTCTGGCGGTCCTGGGCAGCCTTCATCCTTTCCCGGATGTGCTTGACCTTGGTGATTGTATCTTGTAGGTGTTGGGGCCCTAGTGTTATTGGGTCGACCATGTCTTCCCAACATAAGGGGGTTCTGCATTTTTGTCCGTATAGAGCTTCGTAGGGTGCCATACGAATGCTCGCGTGGTAGCTGTTGTTGTATGAGAATTCAATAAGGTCTAGGTGTTCCTCCCATGTCCCTTGAAAGTCTAACACGCAGGCTCTTAGCATGTCTTCGAGAGTCTGAATGGTCCTCTCGGTTTGGCCGTCCGTGGTGGGGTGGAAGGCAGTGCTTAGTTTTAGTTGTGTCCCCAACGCTAATTGCAGTGATTTCCAGAATTGTGAGAGGAACCTGGAGTCTCTATCGGATACGATGTTTCGGGGAACTCCGTGATACTTCACTACTTGGCTCAAGTAGGCTTGGGCTAGTTGTGTCATTGTCCATGTTTCTTTCATGGCGATGAATCGCGCCGTTTTGGTTAGTCGGTCCACTATGACCCAAATCTTATCTTTGCCGGTCTTCGTTGGGAGTAGTCCTCCGACGAAATCCATGGATATGGAATCCCACTTTCCTTGTGGTATCTCAAGGGGTTGTACGAGTCCCTTGGGTTTGCATCGTTCGGCCTTCACCCTTTGGCAATTCAGACACTTGGCCACGAAATCCGCGATTTCCTTTTTCATGTTGGGCCACCAAAACAACCTTTTTACATCTTGGTATAGCTTGTCACCCCCTGGGTGAACTGAGTATGGGGAGTTGTGTCCTTCCTCCAAGATTTTTTGTTTCAAGTGGGGGTGCGTTGAGGGCACGCACCACCTACCTTGGTAACGGAGACTGCCGTCTTCGTGTATTTTGAAGGGTCCTTCCTTCCCCTGGGTTAGGTCGAGGCGGATTTTATCTAGTTCCGGATCCTGCTGTTGTCCTATTTTGATTTCCTTGAAGAGCGTAGGTATGACTCGTGTGTTGAACAAGTGGATGTCGGGGTGGTTTTGATCTTGCTTTATTACTTCCAAATTCAGTCTTTGGAAGTCCCTGTACAGTTGGTCCGGTAGGATCCAAGTGGTGTTGAGGGAGTGGTTAGCCTTCCTGCTTAGGGCATCCGCCACCACGTTAGCTTTTCCCTCATGGTATTGGATGTCCAGGTCGTAGTCCTTTATGAGTTCTAACCACCTTCGTTGCCTCATGTTTAGGTCTTTCTGGGTGAAGATGTACTTTAGGCTCTTATGGTCCGTGTAAATCTTGCATTGCACCCCATATAAGTAATGCCTCCAAATTTTTAGTGCGAACACGATGGCGGCTTGCTCGAGGTCGTGGGTGGGGTAGTTTTCTTCGTGGGTTTTGAGCTACCTGGATGCGTAGGCTATTACTCGGCCTTTTTGCATTAGCACGCACCCCAACCCCTTCTTGGATGCGTCACTGAAGACCTCGAATCCTTCCTCCCCGGAGGGGATAGCGAGTACGGGTACCGTGGTTAACTTATCCTTCAATTCTTGAAAGGCCGAGATGCAGTCGTTGTCCCATCGGAAGGGGGTTTCCTTCTTCATGAGTTTGTTGAGGGGTTGGGCTATCCTGGTGAAGTCGGGTACAAACCTCCTGTAGTAGCCCGCCAAGCCTAGGAAGCTTCGGACTTCAGTGAGTGAGCTCGGTGTGGTCCATTCTTTAACGGCACGGATTTTGGCGGGGTCCACCTTAATCCCTTCCTTGGCTATCACGTGACCCAGGAAGGCCACACTGTCTTTCCAGAATTCGCATTTAGAGAACTTGGCGTATAGTTGGTGCTCTCTTAGAGTTTGCAGGGTTATGCGGAGGTGTCTTTCATGTTCTTCCTTGTTTCAGGAGTAGACTAGGATGTCGTCAATGAATACAATGACGAAGTCATCCAAGTGGGGTCGGAATACTCGGTTCATGAGGTCCATGAATATGGCAGGCGCGTTGGTGAGTCCGAAGGGCATTACGGTGAATTCATAGTGACCGTAACGTGTCCGGAAAGCTGTTTTCTGAATGTCCGGTTTGGCCACCTGTATTTGGTGATACCCGGAGCTTAGATCAATCTTCGAAAATACCCCTGCCCCTTTAAGTTGGTCGAACAAGTCGTCGATTCGGGGAAGGGGTACTTATTCTTTATCGTGACTTGGTTAAGTTCCCTGTAGTCGATGCATAGGCGCATGCTCCCATCCTTCTTTTTAACAAACAACACTGGCGCCCCCCATGGGGAGGTGCTAGGACGGATGTAGCCCTTGTCTAGCAATTCCTGCAGTTGCGTTTTCAGTTCCTTCATTTCTTTTGGTGCTAACCAGTAGGGAGGTTTAGAAATTGGGGCAGCGCCCGGTACGAGATCTATGGTGAACTCGACTTCTCTGGCTGGGGGTGCCCCGGGGATTTCGTCCGGGAAGACGTCGGTGAATTCGTTTACCACTGGAATGGTTTGTGGTTCGAGGGTTTTGGTGCTGAGGTCTTCGACCGAACATAGGAAGGCCTCGCTTCCCTTGTTTAGGTATTTCTTCATTTTTATCGTGTTCACCACTTTGATCCCGGCTTCCCGGTGGGTCCCACGATATGACACCCTCTTACCGTTTGGTCCCCGTAGGACCACTTTTTGTTCTCCGCATAGGATTTGTGCTTGGTATTTCCCTAGCCAATCCATGCCCAAAATCACCTGTACCCCATCCAGTTTGAATCGGATTAAGTTGCTGGGAAATTCCGCCCCTTGTATGGTGATCATTATATTTTCGTACATGCGGTCGCATTCTAGGATTTCGCCGGATGCCACTTTGACCTGAAGTCGGACCTTGGTGTTGGTGTTGAGGCCGAGCTGAGTGGCAAACTCGGTTGCTATAAACGAGTTGGTAGCCCCTGAGTCAAATAACACCGCGGCGGGGGTGGTGTGTACTAGGAAGGTTCCGGAGACTATGTTGCTATCTCCAATTTTGGCTTTGCTTAGAGTAAGGATTCTTCCTTGAGTGGTTGGTGCTGTGACTTGGCGGGTTGAGGCGGCCCTGGGGTTTTTAGGGCCGCGGGTGGGGTTTATGTGATTTCCTTCCGATTTCCTTTTGTACCCCAGGTGTGTTTCCCGAGGTTGGTTTGGCACTTGTTGTAGTTGGGACGCCTTGGCATAGGCCTCCCCGAGGGTTCCTGGCTCTTGCGTGGCCAGGGCTTTTTGATATTCGGGGTCCAGGCCTGTTATGAACCTTTCGATCCTGACCCTCTCGGTGGGTACTAGTTCGGGGATGAGGCGAGCCAGTCGGTGGAATTGTTGGTAGTATTCCGTGACCGAGGTTGCACCTTGTTTTAGGTGGAGGAATTCTTCGTATATGGTGGCTCTTAGGTGGTTGGGATAGAATCGTTCCCGTAGTCGTGTCTTCAGGGATTCCCAGTCGAACCCATGGTCATGTTCACATGTGGGTCCCTCGTGGGCCCACCAGGTATCGGCCTCGTGTTTGAAGTAGAAGGAGGCTATTCTTACTTGATGGTCCTCGGGGCATTTGGTTGCCCTGAATATCCTGTCGAAAGTCCCGATCCATTCCTCGAGGATTGTGGGGTCTTCGTCCCCGGAGAGGGTGGGTGGTTGATGTGCCGAGACTTGGTGGTGGACTTCCAAGTTCTAGTCTGTGGGTAAGGGTTGGGGAATGGTGGTACTCAGTGCCTGGGCAATTTGGGTCAGGCGTTGTAGGTTCTGTGTCAAGAATTCCTGAGTGGGGAGTTTCGGTGTTCCTGTCTGTCTCCTTTTTGGTGCCATCCTGGTGTTCATGAGTCGATGTTATTTTGTATTCTGACCTGGATGTAATAAGTGAAGGGGGGGGGGGGATTTCTTTGATTCGGAGAGGAATCGGGTGTGGGGTTATGTGTAGGTTTCTCAATCTCACCGCGTGTCCTAAGATTCCTGAATCCTACGTTCCTAAATACTTAGAATTCGAGCCTGTTGTCCTAAAGTCTGGTCTTAAGAGTCTTATCCTAGGGTCAAACTTAGGCTCTGATACCAACTGTAACACCCCAGATTGTCAAGATATTTAAAACTTATGAAATAAAGGTGAAATCTCATTAAATCCCAAAACAGAATACAAGAGTACGGGGTGCTATGCCACACCTGAGCTAGAGAACTCAGGTGCACAGGCTAACTAACTAATGCCTCAATAATATAAATGCGTAAACACGGCACGCAGGCCGAAAGGGAAACTAACTGCTTCTACGTTCCAAGTTCTAGCGCGCTCCAGTGACTTATTCTTCTGTGCCTGAAAGCCAAATATATCTGTTCAGCGAGAGATGCTGGTAACCCACTCCAACGCGTTGAAATACAATACGTATAGATATATATACATATTTATACGAAAAGTCATTTCGAAGCATGAAGATATATCCTAAGAGACTCTAGCTTTCAAATCAGGGAACCGACTCGACAGATAGGGGTACACACAATCAACAGTCATAATCAAGTATATACAATTCTCGACATAGGGCACAGTTATAAATAAACACAACCAATAATCACAATTAAACATGTATAGTTTACTAGCAAGAATCCTATGGTCACGTTTCCATAACAGTCACAACATCAATCCTTCTTATCTCATCATATAGCACACTTTGTTGGCGCCACAAGACCAATCGCATGCCCATACATGAGGGTCAGCGCATATAGCTCTGACACGGCCCCGCAGCACCCTGCCCCGTCTCACATTACGGAGGAGTCGATCGCAACCGACTGATGAACCGCAGTTCTATATAATATTTATATACCTAACCGGTCTTTACCAGCCTGGTTAACAGTTGGGATGGTTCTCAGCCCATTCAACTACCCGTATAGTGGACCTTTGTCCTATATAATATTTATATACCTGACCGGTCTTTACCAGCCTGGTTAACAGCCGGTATGGTTCTCAGCCCATCCGACTGCCCGTATAGTGGAACTTAGTCCTATATAATATTTATATACCTGACCGGTCTTTACCAGCCTGGTTAACAGCCGGTATGGTTCTCAGCCCATCCGACTGCCCGTATAGCCCGATTGATCTCAACCAAATCGGGGTAACATGCACACATAACACTTAGCAAGCACATGCAACCCATATTAGCACATTGGGAAGGGGGAAAATGTATAACGAAACCTATGTGTGGTCATCCACAACTAGGAATACTCCTAAGGGGTTCATACTTCTTATACCTGGGTCAACGGGATACCAATTCAACTAGCATGCAATATATTAGACTCATACAACCTACGAACGGTACCCGAAACATCAACTAGACAGAGGCACGATAGACGGAGTCCGTTGGGACACCACGGGGGTCGGGGAAACATCAAACGGGGAAGCCGGGGTCCCGAGGTGTGGGAATTTCCAGCGGGTAGCCGGTGGGTGGGGGTTCACCCGCCGGCTGCCCGCCGGCGTTACTGTTCCGGGCAGCGGGTGCCCGGCGGGCAGCTGCCCGCTGCCGGAACTGCCCCTTTTTTACCGCGGGTAGGTGGCGGGTCCCCTACCCCCCACTGACTTATTAACACCAAAAACGCCCCGGGAACCTTCGTGAAACCCGAGACCATGCTCAGACGCTTTCAAACGCTATTGATAACACACGTAGACATTTAACGGATCAAAATTAAGAAACAAACGGCACATAACCTATCTTGCTTTTCTAATCATAATAAACACCCAATCATGCGAAATCCCACCCAATATACCAAGAATAACACCATACGAATTCCACGATATAACCTAGGGTTCTAATTATTTTTAAACCAACAAGAACACAATTCATCTTCCAAAATCAAGATTCGGTAGGAATATCATATAACTATCAAGAACCTCATATAATCATTAAGAACACCAAGAACACCATGTAATTATCAAGAACGTCATATAATCATCAAGAACGCCATAATTATCAAGAACCCATCATCGTCAAGATCATCAAGAATATCAATGGAATCATAACACCAATTATCAATATAACGAATCATCAACATACAATAATATGGGGGATCCTAAGGGGGAATCATAACTATGAAAATAGGTTTTGTTAAGACATGGGTTACCTCTTAGCCTTAACTAATTCCTTGGCTATGAAGGGTCTTTCTTTAACCTTTCTTGCTTTCTTGCTTTCTTGATTTCTTCTAGGGGGATTCTTGGAGCTCTTTGGGGTGGTGGGGCGTTATTCTTGTGGGGGGTTCTAGGTGCCCTCTAGGTTCCCTATTTATATATCTAAGGGTTTTATTTAGGATCTAATCCTTTTAGGACTAGGGGTTGGGTTTAGAGATGAGGGCCCACGGACCATGTTGGGCTTTTTCCTAATTAATTTCTGTAATTTAATTCTTTGTTTTGCGTAATTGATTAAATGATTAATTGGTTTTAGTGGCCGTAACACGGGGTGTTACAACGCTAGTCACCAAGGTATTGCAGCGGTCCTCGTGGTGGCCGTGACGTGATTATGGAGCTGTGGCCTTTGTGTAAGGTTCACGTGATTGGGGGATAACATGTGTTATCCGGGCATGTGTGCCATGTGTGTGTACGGTACCTTGTGTACTATGAAATTGGTGGTCTTATAGGCGGGTTGTTTGTGGGGGACGACGGTCCCGGCGGAATAAGGTTGGACTTGGTTGTACAGGGGTCCTGGAGGTAATGGTGGAAGAAGAAATAAGGTTGGGGATAGCCATAAGGTTGGAACAGGGCATAAGGAAGGCATATCAACTCGTGATGGGTGATGTCACGAGGGCTTGTGCAGCCATTGTGGTGAGTTCTCTTTCTTGTGACGTGTGTAGTCACAAGGGCATGTGTTGCCATGGGTGAGTCTTATTCCTTTGTGTTGCGGTTTGGGATGTGTTCCCGGTGTTATCCTTGAGAGTGATGAGTCTTGTGTTGTCTTTTGATCTTGGCTTTTAACTTATATACTTATGTATTCTGTTTCGAAAATGGTTTTTATATCTTATATCTACCTACATATGATACTTAATGGTATTGGTGGGTTACCAGCATTATCGCTGACCGGGCGTCGTCGCATGTTTATCTTTGTATCTTTCAGGTGATGTTTAGACGAGCGCGATGTCTAGAGCCTGGTAGCTTAGCACCTTTATCCTTGTTGTTTTTGTGGCCTGTGCGCCCATATAGTTAGATCGATGTTTTGGGATAGTTATATACATTTGCAGATTGTCGCCTTAGCGTTACCGAGTTCGGTAGAAGTGGCATAACACCCCGTTGGATTTCTTTTATCCAGTTTCGATTTTATCTTCCGCTGTGCTAGTTTTTTTTGTTTAATCTGCATGTGTTAGGGCTTTATTTGGGCCTTATTTTGGGGGGTGTTACATGTGGCTTAGTTAGTTTTGTTGTGGTAGTGGGTGTTTCGTGTTTGTTGTATTGCCCTTAGTGTTTGGGTAGAAGTAGATGTGGGTGTTGAGAATAGAGTTTGTGATGCTCAATCTATCAGTTTTTTAAACTCTTGATCAATCCTTGAATTCGAAATGCCTTCTTCATTGCTTTGGAATCATTGTTGAATCTTTTGGAGTTTTTGACCAAAAGAGTTATTCTTGAACTTCTTGTCACAATGTTGTTTCCTTCCACCGTTTGTTTCTAATTCGTCGTACCCAAGCTTCGAGGACGAAGCTTCTTTGAAGGGGGAGAGGATGTGACACCCCAAAAATCCACATTTCAATCCATGGATTAATTGAGTAATTAATCCTAATTCTTTTGAGGAATTGATTCCTAAAATCCTGATTTTTAATACTCAAGGACTAGTATTTGACTAGTCATTCTTTAAGTTGTGTTGTACCTTGTGCTTTGGGAGGAGTTCCCTTGTTCCTTACACATTCTAAAGCTTAGTAAGGGTATTCTTGTCTTTTCACCAAGAGTTAGTATTGAAACCTAAACCTAGAAGACTTCTTCATTTCATTCCTTACAATTCCTAGAAAAATATCTCTACCTTCTCTCTAGAAAAGAAGAGTACCTTATTCTCCAAGCCAAGTTGAGACCCTTGTCAAGATTCCAAGTTTTGCTTCCAAGATTCAAACTTTCACCAATTTGGGAATCTAGGAGGGTAAGATCTAAGTTTATCTAGTCTTTTTGGTTCAATCTTAGTTGTCTTTTTCTTAAAGGTAGGATCTTTATGATCTTTTGGTTTGATCTTGAAGTGGGTGTGAGAAGTAAGCTTTGTGGGGAGCTTGTTGTGGTGTAAAGTGAAGTCTTTTGGTCTACAAGAGGTAACCCATGCTCTACAAAATCTATTTTGCTTACCTATATGTGATTTCTTGGATTCTACTTGTTCTTTGCTATGAAATGTGAGGGTTTATGCATTTATCTTGTGATATTGCATATCTAGAGCTTGTGTTTAGGGTTCCTTTGTGCCATTGCTTGGCATTTTCCATGATTCAAGTCATTTTGTTGTGTTGGGTGAGATTTGGCATGTTTTGGACTTGAATTTGTGTTTGGAGAAGAAAATCCCCGAAGGGATTAGTTGTGAAACAGGAGTGTTCCCGCGGGCGGAACGGCGGGGGGGAACCACCCGCCGGCCTAACCGCGGGTACACAGCCTCGTGGGAAGTGTTCCTGCGGGCGGAACCACGGGTTTGGCACTACCCGTGGGTCCACCCGCGGGTACATGGTTGTGGTGATGTTGGGATTTGTTCCCCGTGATTCGGTTGTCTCGGTATTTGATCTTTTGACTTCCCGTTGTTCTTTGGTGGAACTATTTGAGCGTCTTCTTGATGTTTCGTAGGTCTAGAACTAAATGGTAGGTATCCATGTAGGACTTTGGTGTCTTGAATCGTGCTAAGTGTTCAACATTGTGTTTCGTTAAACCAAGAGGTGTCTTATGTGTTCCTCGGAACAATCTTGAGTTTCCCCGTTGTTAAGCATGCTAGTTTATTGTCTTAATGCTAGCGTGTGTGTTGTTCGTACCTTCCGTGTGGTTGATGTTAACTTGTGTTATACATCGTTGTTGTCGTTGGGTTGTGACCCATTCCTTGATTGAGTATGTTTCATACCTTCGTTGTAATCCGTTGCTTGACTCGTGTGAGTTGTGGTGCATGTGTGGCTTTACCTGGATTGCACGATCAGTGGTATGGGACGCTAGTCACCAAGGTATTGCAGCGGTCCTCGTGGTGGCCGTGACGTGATTATGGAGCTGTGGCCTTTGTGTGAGGTTCACGTGATTGGGGGATAACATGTGTTATCCGGGCATGTGTGCCATGTGTGTGTACGGTACCTCGTGTACTATGAAATTGGTGGTCTTATAGGCGGGTTGTTGGTGGGGGACGACGGTCCCGGCGGAATAAGGTTGGACTTGGCTGTACAGGGGTCCTGGAGGTAATGGTTGGAAGAAGAAATAAGGTTGGGGGTAGCCATAAGGTTGGAACAGGGCATAAGGAAGGCATATCAACTCGTGATGGGTGATGTCACGAGGGCTTGTGTAGCTATTGTGGTGAGTTCTCTTTCTTGTGACGTGTGTAGTCACAAGGGCATGTGTTGCCATGGGTGAGTCTTATTCCTTTGTGTGGTGGTTAACCTTTGTGGTTTGGGATGTGTTCCCGGTGTTATCTTTGAGAGTGATGAGTCTTGTGTTGTCTTTTGATCTTGGCTTTTGACTTATATACTTATGTATTCCGTTTCGAAAATGGTTTTATATCTTATATCTACCAATTTATGATACTTAACGGTATTGGTGGGTTACCAGCATTATCGCTGACCGGGCGTCGTCCCATGTTTATCTTTGTATCTTTCAGGTGGTGTTTAGACGAGCGCGATGTCTAGAGCCTGGTAGCTTAGCACCTTTATCCTTGTTGTTTTTGTGGCCTGTGCGCCCATATAGTTAGATCGATGTTTTGGGATAGTTATATACATTTGCAGATTGTCGCCTTAGCGTTACCGAGTTCGGTAGAAGTGGCATAACACCCCGTTGGATTTCTTTTATCCAGTTTCGATTTTATCTTCCGCTGTGCTAGTTTTGTTGTTTAATCTGCATGTGTTAGGGCTTTATTTGGGCCTTGTTTTGGGGGGGTGTTACAGTTCTTGTGAGTCGTTGTTGTTCCTTGTGGTCTTGGGATGTGTTCCCGTATTCTTGTTATGAGTGCATAGAGTCTTGTGTTGACTTCTGCTCTTGGTTTTGTACTTATATATGTATATTCCGTTTCACAAATGATTTTACATACGTATATCCTATCTATGTATGATATTTCACATGTATTGGTGGGTTACCAGCATTATTCGCTGACCGGGCGTCGTCCCATATTTTATGTGTTTCTTTCAGGTGATGAGTAGACGAGAGCGCGGTCTAGAACCTGTTATTTTAGATCCCTTTATTTTGAGACATTGTGGTCTGTGTGCCAATTTTAGACATTAGTATCCTGTTTCTGAATGAATTTAGATTGTGGATTTATGCAGATGTTTTGCCTGTGCGTTCACCTTTGGGTGGGCGTGGCATAGCACCCTTTATTTCCATTTATATATTCCTTGTTTAGTCTTCCGCTGTGTATGATGTTATGGCTAGTTATCTGCATGTTTAAGGTTTAATTTAGCATGGAAATTAGGGGGTGTTACACTCATCCTTTGATTACAAAGAAAAAATTGTCAGCCAACGTAATTCAGTAAATTCGTACGGAGTGCTCAACTTGTGTTCTTGTTTGCTGGTCTTTGAGTTTGAGTGCTCGAATGCTAAAGTCGTAATCCGTTTTATCCTCGGAGACTGACACTACAATGGCGAATCGGTTTTAAGGAGAGTGTGGGTACACACGACTCGGATTTCTACTTCTTCTATTTCTTCTCGTTGTGTTAAAACCTCATGTTAGAAACCCTTTCTTATTGTTTTGTTCTTGGTTTCGTACCAAGTGGTGGGATCAATCTCTTGAAGACTAAATCACTTGTACTATATACATATATATATATATATGTGTGTGTGTGTGTGTGTGTGTGTGTGTGTATACATATATATATATATATATATATATATATATATATATATATATATATATATTGTTGGTCCCAAAAGAGGTAAGGTGAAAGTCTAGAGGGGGGGTGAATAGACTTTCAAACTTTTTAGCACAATACAACAATTGCTAAGACAGAGATAAACCAAGACTCTTAACTAGATTGTTAGAGTCCGGTGCACAGCGGAAATAATAAACGATACGGTGTGTGTAGATCGTGTCAAGATTATTCTCGTGAGAAGCAAGCAAGAGCAGTAAGTAAAGAAAGCAGTAAAGAACACAAGGCAATTTATAGTGGTTCGCGAGGTGATGTAATCCTCCTACTCCACTTGCTCTTATCTCCATGAGCAATTCACTATATCCACCACTTCTTGGTTCTAAGATACAATGAATTTCAGTGATCTAGTGCTTTGATCACTAAGCCCACACTAATCACGCCCAGTGCCTCCAACACTGCTGCTTCGGGTTTCACGTCGCCGCGTTACTTTCCCAGGATTTCACAACTCCGTGCTCTTTCCCCCCGTATTCTACACTCCGGTAGAAACGTATCCTTCCGTGATCAAGTGCTTTGATCACAAAGCCCGCACTAATCACGCCCAATGTCTTCCAACACTGCTGCTTCGAATCTCACAACTCCGTGTGACAATCCAGGATTTCACAACTCCGTGTTACTTTCCTCATTTCCCCTGTTTTGCTCCAAAACAAGTTTTGCCTTGCTTCCAACTTTTGAGACTCTGTAGATGATCTTCAATGGTGCGCTGAGTCTCTTGTAGTTGATGAAGATTCTAACACTCTTGGATATTTCTTTTGTAAGCTCTGTATCACTCTGAGTGTTTATCTCACAAAGAATAGATCAATTTAAGCTCTTGAGATGGAAAGCTTTCTTTGAATTTTCGTATGCTCTGTTTAGCTCTGTTCTTTGCTTCTTGCTATTTGCTTCTCTGTATACTTGCTTCTGCTTTCCACTGCTTCAATCTTCATCTATTTATAGCCGGTAATGAGAATATTTCCGTTGGAGAAAAACGTTCTCATTTTTTAATTTCATCTAGCTGTATAGCCTTGTCAGAGGATAAGATAACGTTGCAGATATGTCAGAGATTCTCTGCAAGTTGAGCTTGAGATTTTCGCAAAAATGGCGTCCCATAAATCTTCATCTGGTGTAGATCACGTCTCTTGGGATTTTTATCTTCAAAATATAATCCCAAATATAAAATCCCATACTACTATTTTTGGTTCTGCAACTTCTTTTTTCCGTACTTCACGTCAGAGTCTGCTTCCAGACTCCATCTAGATTTGTCAATTGAAATCTCATCCCTTACTTGATTTGGACTTGCAATCTCATCCCTTCGAATTGAAATTGCTTTCCCTTCAGATGAAAACCATCGCCTCATACTTTATCTGATGGAATTAAACTTGGCTTCTTTAAAATATGTGGGGTGTGAGATTCAAACCTCTGACCTTACATATAATATTTCAAGCTTCTACCATCTCATCCATACAACCTTTTGGTTATCATTTCGTTTCACTTGGTGTACTCCTTTCTTTCCATAGATGCTTGATCTTCAAGATAGCTTCATGCAAACTTCAAGTCACGTTCTTTCTTCTTCGGGATTTCTTCTTGAATTTCATACGCATACATCTTCCTCTTCTGTTTGCCATTTTCACTAGGCAAATTCTTGATTTTTGGCTTGATATCTTCTTCATCCATTTCCTCAACTAGTGAATTTATTTTTCCCTTTCTTGATCTATGACTCGACTAGTCTAATAAAATAAAATTGGGGATCTACGATTTACAATATGACATATCAAAATATATTACAATTTATTCCTAACAATTTCCCCCCTTTTGATAATGCCATAACCTATACTCAAACATTGGCTTTAAGTCTTTGAAAAATATTTTATTTTTGCTCAATTTTATTTTGACAAAGCCAAGATGAGTTTGACAAAAATAATTCTAGGGAAAATACTTTGTGAATTAATTTAGACAAGTCCTATACGCATCCTTGATTAATTTTTAATCAAATTTTATCTTTTCAATTTTTGCATGCGTTTAACAACTCTTGTCTTTTTTAATTTACGAACTAATACATGATAGCCAAAAATAAATCAAAACAGACTTAGATCAGACCAAGGGAAATTTTTATTCATTTTAGTCGATAGAGGAAATAATATTGTAGCCAAAATCATAGATATTCAAAACATCATATTTCTGAGGAATTCATGTTTGATTACCTTCTGGGTTTCTTGACTCTCATGTCTGCTTTCAATATATCCTTGATGTGTTCTCTCATTTTGCAGACATCGTTCTTGAACTTCTCACATTCAAACCTTTTAATCACATTCCCAGCCATATAATGTCCAAATGCATCTTTAATGTTGATGCTCGGAAGAACTCCGGCTTCCCACCAAATTATGCATTCTTCAAAACTTCTTTGGAGTCCCAAATTTTCTCCATCATTGTTGGTATGATCTCTGAGCACGTACCACATCTCGGTTAGCTTTCTTTTCGCTTCTTCTTCTTTATTCTTGTCAGAAATCCATTGAGCTTGATCAGCTTTGGGCCATCTTTTCACCATACTCGGCAGATTCTCGGATGTCCAGACTTTCTGCGGTGTTAAGGTTCCTTTTGAGCATTCGAACCAGTCTCGAGTTTCAGCAACTTTCGATGAGCTTGATCCAAGACTCGGATTTGCAAATTGAGCGAAACCAACTTGGGATTGTTGACCACGTCCTCGGCCTCGGCATTTTGTAGGTGCGGCGGTCAAAACTGGCTGTTGTGATTGACTTCCAAGAATGAATTCTTGTTGTTGTAAAGCCATATGATTGAGCATTTCTTCCCCCCTTATGGCATTATCAACCAAAAAGCCAAGGGATTTGGAATCTTGTTCTTGATTGGCTTTAACAACTTTAACATCATCATGTGTTTTGAGAGAAACATCCTGCAAAACAGACAATTTATTAGCCATAGAGGATAATTCCACCTCAAGGTGATTTATCCTTGTCTCTTGATCTTGTATGGCCTTAATTTTTCTCAAGTGTCTTTCACTGTTAATCTTTTCTGTAGCTTCTCGTTCCTTCTTCACAAGCTTGATTATCTCCAATAATCCTTCAGTAAGATCTCCTTTCAGATGTCTTTCGGCTCTGTCTATTCTCATTTGCAGAGCGTTTTGATGTTCCAATAGCTCCTTCAAATTTGTTCGTGTGTCCTCAAAGTGTTGCAAAGAGAGATGTCCTTGCTCGGTGAGAGTATTTCCAATCTTTTGACACACAACATCACTTGATTCAGTGACTTTTGCAAACAGTGAAATCAACATATCATCTTCATCTTCTTCTCGGGTTCGGCTTCCACTCATGTTCAGAGAGTGTAAACTCTTGAATAAATTTCTTCGTGAATCACCAAGAACTGGATTTTCAATGAGTTGCAAATTTTCTTCTGATGATTCGGCTTCTTCAAGATGATTTCCAAATTCTTCTTCAATAACCTCTATTCTTGAAATAATCTCTGTATTTAAATTGGCTTCCAGAGAGGTGCTTTGAAGTGACATCATAGGGGTGTTATTATGCACTGGCACTTCATATAAGTATTCCCCCCCCCCCCCAATTGATGGTCTGATTTCACCATCAATTTGGTCCCTTACTTCATCCCTTGTAGGGTTCAATTTTTGACTTTTGACCATATAACGTGATGAGGAAGTTTGTTCATTTTATGGTCATTTTTAATGGGGTAGGAAAAACGATTTGTTCCAAACACAGCCAACCCGACAATTTTTTATTTGTTACTCCTTTAGTCAGGAGTACAAAAGAGGATCACAAAGACATTCTTGACAATACAACCACATCAACTGCGATTTGTGGAACAACATTCATCTTCACTGTTGTCCGAGGCAGTGTGTGGAGGAGATGGGCAGTACCCTGGTCCTGAGTCTTCACTATGCATGTTTGAGCTTGAGGACGAGTACGTTGCATTGAAGAACCTCGTGTAGTCCACAGGTGGATGGATGCGAGGATTCACCGGTGGTGGAGTAGGTTGCAGAACAAGTTCTGGTGGAACTGGTGGTAGGTCTTGTTCCACTGCCGGTGGTGCATCATATTGAACAGGTGGTGCAAGAGGTTCTTGATAGAGCCCTTCAAAACCAGGTGGTGGCAAGACCGGTCCAAATGTCAGCTGCTTCAGATAGTGGAGGTACTCGGAGTTGCTCATGTTCAGGATCTCCTGGTAGATGTCCGGCTGGACAACAGGTGAAAACTTCAGAAAAGGGGATTCAGACCCTTTGGACTTCTCCGGTTCGGCTAAGCCTTGACACTGTGGTGACAGGCTTTTCTTGGCATCTCCTTCTTCAGCATAAATAAAACCTGGCTCTTGTGGTGGTGAGACAGGTGTATATTGATCAAGGTTTTGATGGCTTTTCTCTTCAGATACGACAAGAGGGTCGTTTGCAGTGTCTCCAACGAGATGTCCTCCAGCTTCAGTCCTTCTGGCTCGCAACTTTTGGAGCCGTACTTGCTCCTAGATTCTTTTGGATGATCTCCTTTCTTCATTGTTCTTATCCTTCGACACCATGGTTCTCCTGCAAAAAAATAGACTACTGCACGGTTGTGGTCTGGATTGCTATCGCCAATATATAGGCTCGAGAACGTCAGAAGGCTTCAGGGATTATGGTCGACAGTTGGGTTCTGAACGGGTATGATTGACATCCATTAAATTTGGGTGAGTTTCTATTGGTAGAGGAGGACGGTGCTAAGTAGAGATTAGACAAGTAACTACTGGAGTTTAAGAGGAGATTTTCTCATATTTGAGGCATGGGTGACGATCGAGATCTTCGAGAGAAGGTGTCTATTAGGATTTATGAGAGGGGATCTGATTTTGTGAGAGAGGGTCATATTTTTGTGGGATTAATTTATGGTTGGAAGTTTAAGAGGTATAGGTTTGAAAGGTGAAGAGTTTTAATGGGATTGGGTTTTATGGGTAGAGGTTTAGAGGGAGGGAGGTTTCAATCCAATCTGATCTCTTCCTTTTTCTTCTCAAAAACACTTACACGTTAGTCAAATAACACATAAAATCACATAAATATAATCACACAAATTACACACAATTTCGTAAAACTCATACGCAATTTCGAAACATATATGGACATTTAAAATATAGCAATTAAATCACATCCATATATAAACATGCATATACACGGTAATCTCCCAATTAAAATAAACACAAATTTAGAAAATAGTCAAATTTCAATTAATCACCAAAAATAAACATACATATATACGGTAGTTTCTAAAACACACATATGATCAAATAATCAAATATTTAGAAACTAACCAATTTATTTTAGTGTTGGTCCCAAAAGAGGTAGGGTGAAAGTCTAGAGGGGGGGGGGGGGGGTGAATAGACTTTCAAACTTTTTCGCACAGCACAACAATTGCTAAGACAGAGATAAACCAAAACTCTTAACTAGATTGTTAGAGTATGGTGCACAGCGGAAATAAATAAACATAAAGTGTGTGTGAGATTGTGTGAGCAGTATATCTTCGTGAGAGCGAATATGTAAAGAGCAGTATGAAAAGAAAGCAGTAAAGAACACAAGACAATTATAGTGGTTCGCGAGGTGGTGTAATCCTCTTACTCCACTTGCTCTTTTCTCCAAGAGCCAATTCACTATATCTACCACTCCTTGGTTCCAAGATACAATGAATTTCCGTGATCTAGTGCTTTGATCACAAAGCCCGCACTAATCACGCCCAGTGACACCACACTGCTGCTTCGGGTTTCACGTCGCCGCGCTACTATCCTAGGATTTCATGACTCCGCCACGTTACTTTCCCCCCGTCTTCCACACTCCAGTAGAAACGTATCCCGTGATCTGGTGCTTTGATCACCAAGCCCACACCAATCACGCCCAGTGCCTTCGACACTGCTGCTTCGGATCTCACAGCTCCGTGTGACAATCCAGGATTTCACAGCTCCGTGCTACTTTCCTCCCTTCTCTTGTTTTGCTCCAAAACAAGTGTTGTCTTGCTTCCAACTTCTGAGACTCTGTAGATGATCTTCAATGATGCGCAGGTCTCTTTGATGAAGATAAACACTCTGGAAAGATTTCTCTTGACAGCTCTGAGTGTTTTCTCTCTTTGAATATATCAAGTAAAGCACTTGATATTTATGCTCTGCTTAGCTCTGTTTAAGAACTCTCAGAATATTTTTCTCTTGAAGCTCTCTGAGTTCTTTTCTCACACTTGAAGATTTTAGCTCTTAGAATTTTAGCTCTCTGCTCTTTGCTCGTTGTTCCCCTTTTTCCCTAATCTTCAAGTCTTCATATCTTCATCATTCTATAGTTGGTAATGAGAATCTGTCCGTTGGAAAGAGACGCTCTCATTTTTGAAATCTTGTATCTTTTGTCAGAGATCTTATCTTATCTTCTGCAAAAATGTCAGAAAGAGATAAGCTAGCCGTTGATGGAGTTTCATCTCCATGTAAATGAGCTCCCAAACTTCATCTGATATTCCTCTGGTTTTACGTTGAGTGGAAATATCTTGGTCTCAGTTTTGGTGTAGAATGGCTTCTCTGATTAGCTCTGAAGTGGTCCTTGTATCTTTGGGATTTAAAAATATTCATCAATTTAATCCCATACTAGTTAAACTAGTATTTTTCCTTGTGAGAATATTTTCACTATAAGTTCATCTTCATCTTCTTCATTCTCACGTCTGGGTGTTCTCAGACTTCAGGCTTTGAACTTCCACCCAATTTGAATTTCTCCATTGTAATTGACACCCAATTTCAATTGGCTTGTAATTGGCACCCAATTTGAATTTCTCCATTGTAATTGGCTCCCAATTGACTTTTACTTGCAATTGGCTCCCAACTGCTCCTGGTGCTTTCAATTGCTTCCCAATTTGAATTGTTGACTTTGACTTTGAAATTGGCTCCCAGACTTCTCCTGGTATTTGAATTTCATCTCAATTCAGTTTGATCTCCATGTCTTCTTTGAATCGGTCCCCAACTTTGAAATTGCATCCCATACTACAACCTCAATTGGCTCCCAATTCCAACCTCAATTGGCTCCCAATTCCAATTGGCTCCCAATTCCAACCTCAATTGGCTCCCAATTCCAATTCTACATTGGCTCCATGTGAAACTTGCTCCCAATTTCAATTGATTTTGATTTCTCTGAAACTGGCTCCCAATTTCAATTGCTTCGAACTAGCTCCCAATTTCAATTTCTATGAAATCGGCTCCCAATTCCTTTGAATTGGCTCCCTCCCAAGTGCAATTGCATCTCAATTGCCACCCAAGTGAAATTTTCTCTGAAACTGGCTCCCAATTTCAATTGCTTCGAACTAGCTCCCAATTTCAATTTCTATGAAATCGGCTCCCAATTCCTTTGAATTGGCTCCCTCCCAAGTGCAATTGCATCTCAATTGCCACCCAAGTGAAATTGCTTCCCAATTTCCACTTGTAATTGGCGCCCAAAGCTTAAACTAGCGCCCAACTCCATCAGATTAATTTAATTTGACTTCTCAAATTTTACCTTGTAAAATTATTGATGGTGAGTTTTGAACTTGAGCCATTTCGGATAATATATCAAGCATCATCCACTTCGTCCGTACAGCTTTTGATTAAATCTCCAATCACATTTGATGTACTTCTTTCTTTCCATAGATGCTTGATCTCCAAGTCAATTTCATGCATTCTTCCAATATTAATTTTCTTCACGAAAATTCTTCTGGGATATCTTCTTTGAGTAGTAGCGACGTGAATATTGTATCATTCATCTTCTTCTTCAATTTGTCATTTTTTCCAGACAAATTCTTGATTTTCGGTTTTATATCTTCTTCTTCTATTTTCATCCATTTTCCTCTGTTTTTCTCTTTTCATAATTAAATAATTTTCCGATCATGGTCTAAGACTCTACTAGACCTATAAAATAAAATTGGGGGATCTACAAATACAAATTTGGCATATCAAAACCATTACACTTTATTCCTAACATTTAGATACCAATTAAAATTAACTAACACACATATTAGCATGGCAATTTTCACATAAGCAATTTAAATCGTACATAACACACATATTATGCCATAGCTACAATTAAAACACATATATATGCAATTAAAACAAATAAACACAGATTTTCGAAAATAATTGCATGGCACATAATTTCAAATTAAATAACACATGCAATTTTACAAATAGATACTAAACACATTGAACTAAATTATTCATGCAATTTTCAAACAAGTATATGAACGTATATATCAAATTAAAAAATTATTTGAGCACAAGTATCAAATTTAAATCATAAGATTAAGTCCAGTGATACTTAGCTCATTTCAAGCATTCCCAATTCATGACTTAAGGTAGAAAATCTCGTTTCGCATAAAGGCTTCGTGAGAATATCTGCAACTTGGTTTTCCGTAGGGATATACTCGATTTTTAGATCTTTCTTTTCAACATGATCCCTTATGAAATGATGTCGTATGTCGATATGTTTGGTTCTTGAGTGAAGCACCAGATTGTGAGTGATAGCGATCGCACTTGTATTGTCACAAAATATGCTAACATCGTCGCAATTCACTCCATAATCCTTCAATTGTTGCTTCATCCACAAAATTTGAGCACAACAACTTCCTGCAGCAATATATTCGGCCTCGGCGGCACTAGTTGCGATGGAATTTTGCTTTTTGCTAAACCACGAAACAAGCCTTCCTCCCAAGAATTGACAAGTTCCGGAGGTGCTTTTTCTGTCTATTTTGCAACCTGCAAAGTCCGCATCTGAAAAACCAGTTAGAGTAAAATCTGTACCTTTAGGATACCACAATCCAACATTGATTGTGCCTTTCAAGTATCTTATGATTTTCTTTGTTGCGGTGAGGTGGCTTTCTTTAGGATTTGCTTGGAATCTTGCACACACTCCCACAGCATAAGAAATGTCCGGCCTGCTTGCAGTGAGGTATAGTAGTGAACCAATCATTCCTCTATATTTTGTTTGATCGACATCTTTTCCATCTTCGTCCTTGTCTAGCCTTATTGATGTACTCATTGGAATTTTAATCGATGATTTTCCATCAAGGCCAAACTTCTTTATCAAGTCGCGAGTGTACTTTGCTTGATTGATGAATATTCCTTCCTTCAATTGTTTGACTTGTAAGCCCAAGAAATAATTCAATTCACCCATCATGCTCATTTCGAATTTATTCTGCATAAGCTTCGAAAATTTCTCACACAAAGAATTATTAGTGCTTCCAAAAATAATATCATCAACATATATTTGCACTAATAAAATATGATCACCATCTTGAATTCTAAAGAGAGTTTTGTCAACAAAGCCTTTGGTGAATTCACAGCTTATCAAGAACATTGACAATGTATCATACCAAGCTCTAGGTGCTTGTTTCAACCCATACAATGCCTTTTTAAGTTTGTAGACTTTGTCACCTTCGCCTTTTACCTCAAAACCTGGGGGTAGTTCGACATAAACTTCTTCTTCAAGTAATCCATTCAAGAATGCGCTTTTCACGTCCATTTGATAAACGGTGAAATCTTTGTGTGCGGCGTAGGCTAGGAAAATCCTTAGCTTCGAGTCTGGCTACCGGTGCAAAAGTTTCATCAAAATCTATTCCTTCTTCTTGAGAGTATCCTTTTGCAACGAGCCTTGCTTTATTCCTAACAATCACGCCTTCTTCGTTTGCTTTGTTCCGGAAGACCCATTTGGTTCCTACAACATTGTGGTGCATTGGTCTTGGAACAAGTTCCCAAACGTCATTTCTTTTGAATTGATCGAGTTCCTCTTGCATGGCGTCAATCCAACTTGGATCATTTAGAGCTTCGTCCACTTCTTTTGGTTCAATCTGAGATAGATAACATGTGAACAATGCTTCCATGGTAGATGATCTTGTTTTCACGCCATCTAGAACATTTCCGATCACTAATTCTGGTGGGTGATTTTTGAGCCATCTTAAGTCTGGTTCAAATGGGTGCATAGTATTATCACTGATTGAGAAGTGATTCGAATTTCAGCTTCATTTTGTAGATTTTCAACTTCTCCAGTAATTGCATCCAGTGGCTAATTTGCAATTTCCACTTCAACTTCATCCCTGGGTTGATTTGCAATTTCAATACCAATTGCATCCCGCACTTCATTTCTTACTGGATGAGGGATGGGATTTTCTAGAGAATTAATTTCCAACTCATCCATTCCCTGCAAAATATTTTCTTCACACGTATCATCAGTATCACAGAAATCAATATGACACTTGTTACCATTTTGTTCAATATTTTCGCCATTTTCGTCCAGAGCATCAATATTGACGTGTGATTTTTCATCAAATACCACGTGTATGGATTCTTCAACCACCATTGTTCTTTTCTTCAAAACTCTGAATGCTTTGCTGGTAGTCGAGTATCCTAGAAAAATTCCTTCATCTGCACACTCATCAAAAGCTTTTAGATGCGATTTATCATTAATATGAATAAAGCACTTGCATCCAAAAATATGAAAATAACCAATATTTGGTTTTCTCCCTTTATATAGCTCATATGGCGTCTTGCTATACTGCTTGTGGATCATGCTTCGATTTTGAGTGTAACAGGCAGTGTTGATAGCTTCCGCCCAATATCTTTTCGGGAGACCGGCTGCACTAATCATCACTCATGCGGCTTCTTTAAGCGTCCGGTTTCTTCTTTCGGCAACACCGTTTTGTTGTGGTGTTCTAGCGGCAGATAATTGATGTGATATTCCATGTGTATTGCAAAATTATTGTATCACGTTGTTCACGAACTCGATTCCACGATCGGTTCAGATTTTTAATATTTGCACATCTTTCTCATTTTGTAGTTGCTTCAACAGCTTTGGCAACACTTGTTCAACTTCATTTTTCTTCTTGAGAAACACGGTCCAAGTGTACCTAGAAAAATAATCAACAACAACAAGAGTATATTTCTTACCACTTACACTTATTGGATCAACCTGTCCAAATAAGTCCATGTGTAACAAGCTTAGCGATCTTGATGTTGATTCGTGTGTCTTAGACTTGAATGATGATTTGATTTGCTTTCCGCGTTGGCATGCATCACACACTTGGTCCTTCTTGAAGATAATACTTGGTAGTCCTTCAACTAGATTTTTCTTTGCAAGTTGATTGATAGTCTTGAAGTTTAAATGATTGAGCTTTCTGTTTCATTCCCAATTTGCTTCATTCGAATTTCTGGCCATTAAGCATATTGAATCCTTGCTTGTGCTCCAATCACCAACATACATGTTCTTTCTCCTTTTTCCAGTGAGCACAACTTCATTTGTGAGCTCATTTTTTATTAGGCAATTTTCTTTGGAAAATTCCACAAGATAGCCTTTATCACAAAATTGACTAGTGCTCAACAAATTGAATTTTAGGCCTTCAACAAATGAAACATCTTCGATTTTTAAACCATTTCTTTCAATTGTACCAACTCCTTTTGTAGTTCCATAATTTTGATTTCCTCCAAATATAACTTTTGGTCCAATCGATTTTCTTGAAATTCAATAGATATGATTTATTTCTAGTCATGTGGCGTGAGCAGCCACTGTCGATGTACCAAACATCCTACAAAAAACATTAGTTGGTTTTAGGTACCCACACTTGCTTGGGTCCTTTGCTGTTAGTGATTTTTGGTAACCAAACCCACCTAGATCCTATTGAATTAAGATAAGGCGGTTTGTAACCATTTGAAACACGATAATCATAATTAACTTTTGAAAACATTTTTGGCGTCGGATTTTGAAAAACATTTTTAAACTTAGGCACCTGGGAAGAGGATTGTTGCTTTGGTCTATAAGAAGCATTAAAACAAGAGTTACACAACCAATCCTTTTGAGTGGAATAAAATCTTCCATCTCTATTTCTAGAAAAGCTTCCCTCTTTTCTAAAAATTCTTTTTGCACTTGACTCTTTGGCATATCTTTGCTTGAAGAATTTTTGTTGCTTTGCCGTATTATTGAACTGTTTCGGCTTATCAACATTCAACTTTGCTTTCTCATGATAGCCAAGTCCTTGCCTCATTGTGCTATACTGACTTTTAACAAATTTTACCACTTGCACTTTATTAGTTAAAGGAGTAGTAAGATTAGTCAGTTTCGGAGGGGTTTGAGAACATGTGGAGTTATAACCGATTCCGGTTCTATCTCCTGATGCTTTTGCATGTTTACCATTTTATCCATAATTTTGGACGAATTAGTAAACGTAGCAATGGTAGCCCGAAGGTTATGTTCTCTAACCTCTCTTGCTTTACACTCTTCTTGAAGTTGAATATTTTCACTCTTCAAGTTACTCACTTCAAGTAAAGCATCTTGCAATTTTTTATTCATCTCTTCTTTTTCAAGAATTAGAATATTATTGCGCTCCTTGAGTTGAGGATGAGTGAGCATAATCTCTTGACAATCTCGCATTAGGTTGTCAATAGATTCACGAGAAAAAGAGGAATTAACAGAATTGAAAGAATTAGATGTTACCTCTTCTTCCTCTGCTCCAAGAGCCATAAAGCAATCTTCACTTGAACTCAACTCAATTGACTTACACACTAGAGTCGTGTCATCTTCCGAACTTGAACTTTCGTCACTTGATGACAATCCATTCGACTCATCATTTTCATTTGGTTCATTGCTAACGAGAGCTTTTCTTTTGTCGCGCTTGAACCTTCGATCTTTGCTTTCGGATTTATTCAGTGTAGATTCAACATTTATGCCTTGATACTTGCTAACGATCGGATACGGACAATTTATTTTAAAATGTCCGGGTTTGCGGCAATTGTAGCATAAATTGTTGTTTTCTTTGACTTTTTCTTCTTGTGTCGTGCGAGAGACGAATTTTCCACGAGCAGAATTTTTGTTGTCTCCTTTTCGCATGAACCTTTTGAACTTTTTCACAAAAAGAGCAAATTGTTCGTCAGTTATAAAATCAATATTATCTACTGACCTTGATGTTGATGGTTGTTCGGCCATTAGAGCTGGATTTCGAATTTCATGAACCTCATCATCTTTCGCCTTCATTTCAAACTCATATGTTTTAAGATCACTAAATAATTTGTCGGTTGACAATATTCTTAGATCTCGGTGATCTCGCATAGTCGTAACTTTCATATCCCATGTAGATGGTAAGCTTCGTAGGATTTTGAGATTAATTTCCTTTTGGCTAATATTTTTGCCAAGGTCATTAATTTCTCCAAGGATTTTGATCATTCGAGCTTCCATATCAACAATGGATTCGTTTGAGAGCATTTTGAAGTCCTCGAACTTCTTCATAGCAATTGTGAGCTTATTATCTTTCTCTTGTTCATCTCCTTCTCCGATCTTGATGAGAGTATCCCAAATTTCTTTTGCACTTGTACATTTTCGAACTTTTGGGAATATTGCATCATCAATGGCTTTGAACAGAATATCTTTGGCAATGTTGTCAAGATTATTCCTCTTTCTATCATCCGATGTCCATTCCGGCTTTGGCTTTGATACGAATTGTTGAGCATCTGGTGATAGAAGAAAAGCCGTATTTACTTTCAATATTTCGATCGGGCCGTTAGAGATAACTTCCCACATTTCATCATGTAAAGCAGATAGATGAACCTGCATACGAACTTTCCAATCATCAAATTTATCAAGCGAGAATAACAGATTTTGAGCTAAATCTTTATTCATCTTCTCGGTGGATACGAGAGATAAATAATCCAATTTACACACACTAGGTAAGATGGATCTGCCTAGCAGTCAGAAACAAATTTGACTCAAATAGCCAACCAGCTTTTGATACTAATTGACTCAAATAGGCTACAGGCCTTGATACCAATTTTTAGTATTGATTAGAGACAAATTCTGACTCGGATAGGCACCCGCTCTAATACCAATTGTTGGTCCCAAAAGAGGTAAGGTGAAAGTCTAGAGGGCGGGGTGAATAGACTTTCAAACTTTTTAGCACAATACAACAATTGCTAAGCCAGAGATAAACCAAGACTCTTAACTAGATTGTTAGAGTCCGGTGCACAGCGGAAATAATAAACGATACGGTGTGTGTGTAGATCGTGTCAAGATTATTCTCGTGAGAAGCAAGCAAGAGCAGTAAGTAAAGAAAGCAGTAAAGAACACAAGGCAATTTATAGTGGTTCGCGAGGTGATGTAATCCTCCTACTCCACTTGCTCTTATCTCCAAGAGCAATTCACTATATCCACCACTTCATGGTTCCAAGATACAATGAATTTCCGTGATCTAGTGCTTTGATCACTAAGCCCACACTAATCACGCCCAGTGCCTCCAACACTGCTGCTTCGGGTTTCACGTCGCCGCGTTACTTTCCCAGGATTTCACAACTCCGTGCTACTTTTCCCTCGTCTTCTACGCTCCGGTAGAAACGTATCCTTCCGTGATCTAGTGCTTTGATCACAAAGCCCGCACTAATCACGCCCAATGTCTTCCAACACTGCTGCTTTGGATCTCACAACCCCGTGTGACAATCCAGGATTTCACAACTCCGTGTTACTTTCCTCCTTTCCCTTGTTTTGCTCCAAATCAAGTTTTGCCTTGCTTCCAACTTTTGAGACTCTGTAGATGATCTTCAATGGTGCGCTGAGTCTCGTGTAGTTGATGAAGATTCTAACACTCTTGGATATTTCTTTTGTAAGCTATGTATCACTCTCAGTGTTTATCTCACAAAGAATAGATCAATTTAAGCTCTTGAGATAGAAAGCTTTCTTTGAATTTTCGTATGCTCTGTTTAGCTCTGTTCTTTGCTTCTTGCTATTTGCTTCTCTGTATACTTGCTTCTGCTTTCCACTGCTTCAATCTTTATCTATTTATAGCCAGTAATGATAATATTTCCGTTGGAGAGAAACGTTCTCATTTTTGAATTTCATCTAGCTGTATAGCCTTGTCAGAGGATAAGATAACGTTGCAGATATGTCAGAGATTCTCTACAATTTGAGCTTGAGATTTTCACAAAAATGGCGTCCCATAAATCTTCATCTGGTGTAGATCACGCCTCTTGAGATTTTTATCTTCAAAATATAATCCCAAATATAATCTCATACTAGTTAGACTAGTATTTTTGCTTCTGCAACTTCTTCTTATATTTTCCTCTGTACTTCACGTCTAGGTCTGTATACGGCTTCCAGACTTCATCTCTTCAATTGACTTGGGAAATCTTAGAAATCTCTTCCCATGCTATTTTTGGAAATGAAATCTCTATCCCTGGTTAGATTTGTCAATTGAAATCTCATCCCTTACTTGATTTGGACTTGCAATCTCATCCCTTGCTATTTATATCTCCAATTGAATTGAAGCCCTTTGAAAATCTCATCCCTTCGAATTGAAATTGCTTTATTGAATTGAAGCCCTTTGCAAATCTCATCCCTTCGAATTGAAATTGCTTTCATCCCTTCGAATTGAAATTGCTTTATTGAATTTTGAAGCCCTTTGCAAATCTCATCCCTTCGAATTGAAATTGCTTTCCCTGTATCAATTTTGAGATGAAATTGCATCCCTATATCAATTTCGGGATACCAATTTTTGAGAAACTTCATCCCTTCACTTGTAAATCTCATAGTCAAATTGGAAATCCCACCCATCCCAACTTTGCAACTTGCATCCCTTCGGCCAAACCATCGCCTCATACTTTATCTGATGGAATTAAACTTGGCTTCTTTAAAATATGTGGGATGTGAGATTCAAACCTGTGACCTTACATATAATATTTCAAGCTTCTACCATCTCATCCGTACAACCTTTTAGTTATCATCTCATTTCACTTGGTGTACTCCTTTCTTTCCATAGATGCTTGATCTTCAAGATAGCTTCATGCAAACTTCAAGTCACGTTCTTTCTTCTTCGGGATTTCTTCTTGAATTTCATACGCATACATCTTCCTCTTCTGTTTGCCATTTTCACTAGGCAAATTCTTGATTTTTGGCTTGATATCTTCTTCATCCATTTCCTCAACTAATGAATTTATTTTACCTTTTCTTGGTCTATGACTCGACTAGTCTAATAAAATAAAATTGGGGATCTACGATTTACAATATGGCATATCAAAATCTATTACAATTTATTCCTAACATATATACATACATACATACATATATATATATATATATATATATATATATATATATATATATATATATATATAAAAGAGCGCTCAAATGTGGTCATGTCATTAGATGTGGCGGTGTGGTCGTATCTGTGTCGTTGAATCAGTTTAATCTAACGGCAGTGGCTAATTCTAAGGATTTGAGGATTTTCGCACGTTTTGGTAAGTGGGGGTGTTATGGTAATTACAGCGGCTATTTATAGCGATCGGGTTCCAGAATACACCAACCGTGTTGACAACATACACCAAAAATGTAATAAAACACACCAATGGTGTATTTATTCATATCTAATGGCGCGTTTTTTTGTGATGCGTACCTAATTTGTGGATAGTGTATATTTGTATAACAATTGGTGTGGCCGCACTGACTACACGGGAAGGCATTGCCGCACCTGAACTTGGCACCAATGGGAATGTAAAAGCCAAGTGTGTAGCAAAGGATTTGAACCCATCCCTTCTCATAATTACAAACACCTCTTGCCAACTAATTTAACACCTCTATTGTTTGTCATTATCAATTTTATTTTACTTACTTTAAATCCAGTACTGTATGTTTTTTACTGTGTATTTCATAACATGGATAGTGTATATTTGTTATGTATAACAAATAGTGTGGCCGCTGACTACACGGGAAGGCGTTGCCGCACCTGAACTTGGCACCAATGCAAATGTAAAAGCCAAGTGTGTAGCAAAGGATTCGAACCCTTCCCTTCTCATAATTACAAACACCTCTTGCCAACTAATTTAACACCTCTATTGTTTGTCATTATCAATTTTATTTTACTTACTTTAAATCCTGTACTATATATACATACAAAGATTATATAACTGAACGTAAAAGCCAAGGGTGTGGTAAGGGATTCAAACCCTTGCCCTTCTCATAATAAAACACGCCTCTTACCACCTGATCTACCACCACTATTATTTACCACTATCAATTTTCTTTTACTTATTTTAAATGCTGTACTATATATACATATATACATACAAAGATTATATATGGGGTGTGGGTGGGGTGAGTGGGGGCAGCTGCCCCCATTTTAGGTCCGCCTCTGGATGTGTTATTTGAGTGAACGTTGAAAACAAACCCATTAAAATTGTCGAACTACAAGTCTGTCACTATTTTTTTTAAATTTTTTTGGTGCCCGCCTAGGCGCTGCCCCGCCGCCCGACTAGCGCCTAGCGCCTACTGCAACCATGATATATATATATATATATATATATATATATATATATATATATATATATATATATATATACACTACTACAAAACAAACTTACCACTGCGGTTATTTTTATAAATACACGGCGGTTCTTGAAGTGCCGTGTAAGTGACCGCCTTTGTAAATAAAAACTTTCTACGGCGGTTATTTGAACCGCCGTGTATACTTCTAAAACACGGCGGTTGCTAACCGCCGTCTAATCTCACGATGTATGTCGTGTAATCTCAACAATTATATGTATATACGATGCTTTTCTTGAGGAACCGCCGTCTATTCATATGTATAGACAGCGGTTCAATATAAGAACCGCCGTCTATTCATATGTATTGACGGCGGTTCTTAACCGCCGTCAATACATATGAATAGACGGCGGTTCAATGTAAGAACCGCCGTCAATACATATGTTATAGACGGCGGTTGTCTCAAGACAACCGCCGTCTATACATATATTTTTCACCTTTAAAGAAAATAAAATAAAATTATGTATTTTTTTTTTAAACTACATCAGACGCCTCTACAGAGGCTCGTTATTTGGATGGTTCCGGGGACCCTGTAATCCTGTTTCCGTTGGAACCCAAATACCAAGCGCACCACAATTCAAGTTATATGCTCAGGGTTCAGGGGGGCTCATGGCCTAAGGTTCGAGGGGCCAAGCGCACCACAATTCAAGTTATGCTCAGGGTTCAGGGGGGCTCATGGCCTAGGGTTTGAGGGGGGAGGAGGCAAT